>NC_090444.1:59705048-60008354 GCF_031143425.1 Pleurodeles waltl | reverse complement strand
AAAAGAAAAAGGGTCTGCCTTATTCTAGATTTACAGACTGTGAATCTCTTCCTCAAGAAGGAAAGATTAAAGATTCTCATGTTGTCTGCTCTAGATCCAAAAGACTAGTTGGAAGCGCTATCCTGGCAGGATGCGTACTTCCATATCCCAGTCTTGCCAGCCCAAAGGCGCTACCTGCGGTTCAAGGTAGGCCACAAACACTTGCAGTTCACCTTGCTGCCATTCGTCCTTACCAGTCCCCCTTCGGTACTCACCAAGGTGATGGCGGTAGTTGCAGCTCATCTGCATAGGTCAGGGGTTTTAGTCTCCCTCTACCTCGACGAGTGTCTGTTCAAGGGAAGTTTGCCCCAGGCTGTCATCTCCAGACTACGGCGAACCTACTGCATTCACTGGGGTTCACTATAAATGTGCCGAAGTCACACTTGAATTCTTCTCAGACCCTTTCTTTCATCGAAGCTGTTCTGAACACAGTGCAGATTCGGGCTCATCCTCCCGGGCAGCAAGTCCAGGATATTCAGGTTATGGTACTGATATTTCAGCCTGTATCCTGAATTTCAGTGAGAATGACTCTGAGGCTGCTGCGCTTCATGGCCTCCTACATCCTGTTGGTAAAACATGGCAGATGGCATATGCAGGCTCTGCAGTTTGGCCTGAAGTTCCAGTGGGCGCAGCATCAGGGAAATCTCTCCAGCATCAGGGTCCAGATCTCAGAGGGAACTGCAAGTGGTGGTTAATAAACCCGCAATTGGGTCAGAGGCAGACTTCTCTCCCATCACGAACCAGATCTCACAATAGTCAATTCTGGGATGGGGCAGCCATCTGGGAGAGGTGGAGACCAGAGGTTTCTGGTCTCCAGCAGAATCCAGGCTCCACATCAACATGCTGGATCTCAGGGTGATCCAATTAGCATAAAAGTAATTTCTTCTCTCTATGAAGGGGAAGTTGGTGCAAGTGTTCACGGACAACACCACCACCATGTGGTACTGCAACAAGCAGGGTGGAGTGGTATCCTGGACCTTTTGTCAAGAGGCCCTGCATCTCTGGGCATGACTCCAACAGCAGGGCATAACCCTGGTGGTTCAACACCTGGCAGGTTCCTTGAATGCCAGGGTGGACAAATCCAGCCGTCAGTGCCTAACGGATCACGAGTGGTGTCTCCACTCAAAGGTGGGATCAAGAATTCTTGCAGCAGTGGGGAGAGCCTTGGTTAGATCTATTCACCTCCAAAGAGAAGGCACAATGTCAGCAGTATTGCACGTTGGAGTTTCTAAGGTGGCACTCGGTGACCCCTTTCTGGGCTTGAGCTGGTCAAGCAGCAGGAGGGCAGAAACCGGTCTGCAGGATGGCAGCAGTGCGGGCTGTCCGGGAAAACCCTGCAAACTGGTAGGAGCAAAGCTGGAAGTCCTCTAAGGAGCCTCCAGAGTGCATGGAATCATACAACCAATGCTGGAAACAGTAGTGGGGTATGATTCCAACATGTTTAAAATGAAACATGCCCAGGTTCGGAGTTACCATAATATAGCTGGACACAGGTTGTGATCTGTGTCCAGTACACGTGTACAATGGCTTCCCTACACTTACAAAGTCCAGGAAAATGGAGGTGGTGTTCGTAGGGGCACCTCTGCTCATGCAGGGGTGTCCTCACACACAGGTACTTGCACTCTTCCCTCTAGGCTAGGAAGGCCTGCCATAGGGGTGACTTATAGTGCCTTGGTGCAGTGTCCTGTAGTGAAAGGGTACATGCACCTTTTCACACATGCTGCAATGACAGGCCTGCAGACACATTTTCAATGGGCTCCCATGGGTGGCATAATACATGCTGCAGCCCATGGGGAATCCCTGGTGCCCTTATGCCCTGGGTACCTAGGTACCATATAGTAGGGACTTACATGGGGGCACAGTATGCCAATTGGTTGGTGTAAAAAGTCAGGAACAACCAAATTTAGAGGGAGAGAGCCTAGTCACTGGGGTCCTGGTTATCAGGATCCTAGTGAAGACAGTCTAAACACACTGACATCAGGGAAAAAGTAGGGGTAACCATGCCAAAAAAAGGGTACTTTTCTACAGCGGCCACATATGTAGTCACCACCCAGGCGTGCGGGCGTCAGTTACTTGTACCACAACATTCCACGCCAGAAGCGCAGAGCCATGATAAGTGTAGGAGGTTGGCCTGGTTTGTAGTGGGTACCTTTGGTACTTACACCTTACACCAGGTCCAGTTATCCCTTATTAGTGAAATGTAGTAGTGTTCTAGCAGCTTAGGCTGATAGAGGTAGCTATAGCAGAGCAGTTTAGGATGAATTAGGAGACTTGCAAGGCTCCTGCAATACCACTTATAGTTACACAGTACTTATACACAAGTAAAGACAATACTCAGTGTTACCAAAAATAAAGGTAGTTTATTTGGGTGACACAAGGCCAAAAATATCTTAGAGGCAATACTCCTTCTGGAGGTAAGTATTATACACAATATATACACTAGACACCAAAATGAGGTAAGTACTTAGACATATTTTAGTGCAAACAATAGGAGATGCTATAGAATTCAATGGGAGAAAATAGGTCATGGGGCAACACAAACCATATACTAAGAAAGTGGAATGCGAAACATGAATTTCTTCCTAGACGAGTGTCATGTGTAGAGAATTGCTGGGAGAGTAGGAATACAACAAAGGTAAGTAAAATACCACACCCCAGAGCCCAGGAAAGTAGGAGTAAAGTACTGCAAATTTCCTTAGGACACACTACAGGTGATTAGAGTTATTGCAAGAACCAGGCAAGACTGCAAACAACAAATGTTGGATTCCTGGACCTGAAGACCTGCAAAGGAAGGAGACCAAGTCCAGACGTTGGAAGAAGTTCCAGGAAGGACAGGCGCCCCTGCCAACCCAGAAGAGGGTGCAAAATAAGAGTCCCTGGTTGCACGAAGACTGCAGAAATGCACCCGAGGAAGATGTCAGCGGGTTCCTGCGTGATGCACATGGGATGACCCACAAAGAGAAGTTGGATGCAGGCGAGTTTTGGCGCTGGATTTGTCCAACAAGCCTTGGTTCTCGCAAAGTCACATTTTGCGTCAAAGTGGCACTGACCTGGGGGCCTCAACTCTGCGTGAGGAGGACGAGGGGGCTCTCAGCACTTTAGAGATCCCTCAGAAGACCAGACAGCACCCACAGGAGTCCCAGGACACGGGGACAAAGGAGGTGCAAAATGTGGTTGGTCAGCGCTACAAAGGAGAGTCCCATGCCGCCAGAGGTCAACTCAGCGAGTTGAGCATCTCAAGATGGAGTGCTGGGGACCTGGGCCAGGCTGTACACGAAGGAATTTAGCAAATAGTGAACAGAGGCCTCAGGAGGTGAAGGAGACCCAGTGCACAGGTGTACTGTCTTTCTCGGGGAAGGCAAGGTCTTACCTCCTCCAAATTCAGACAGCAGGACCTCAGGACAGTCTGTGTCGAAGGGGTCCACCACATGTGTTCCAAAGAGCACACTCGTTGCCAAGAGAACCGGTCGTCACCTTAGGAGATGCCTGCAGGAGCAGGGAAGTGACTCCCTCACTCCACAGGAAATTTCTTCAGTCCTTCTGGTGCAGGGTGAAGACAGGGAGTCTCCAGAGTGTGTACACTGTGGAAACTGTTGCAGTTGCTGGCTGGAGCTGAAGTTGCAGAGGAAAAGTAGCCCTTGTGGATACTTTGTTGCTGTTACAAAGGTTCCTGGAGCAGTCTGTGGTCGATCCGAGGTCAGAGGATGAAGTAGTAGTTGCAGAGGATTCCTGATGGAAACTTGCAAGCAGAATCTGAAGAGAAACCCAGAGGGGAGACCCTAAATAGCCCTGAGAGGGGGCTTGGCTACCTTATCGGGTATGGACCTATCAGGAGGGGTCTCTGACGTCACCTGCTGGCACTGGCCACTCAGAGGCCTCCAGTGTCCCCACACCTTGGAAAACAAGATGGTTGAAGTCTGGGACACACTGGAGGAGCTCTGGGCACCACCCCTGGGGTGGTGATGGACAGGGGAGTGGTCACTCCCCTTTCCTTTGTCCAGTTTCACGCCAGAGCAGGGACTGGGTGTCCTTGAACCGGTGTAGACCATCTGTGCCCTTCAAAGCATTTCCAGAGGCTGTGGGAGGAAACCCCTCCCCAGTCTGTAACACCTTTTTCCAAAGGGAGAGGGTGTAACACCCTGCTCCCAAAGGAAATGCTTTGTTCTGCCTTGCTGGGACTTAGCTGCTCAGACCCCAGGAGGGTAGAACCCTGTCTGTGAGGTGGCAGCAGCTGTAGCTGCATTGCAAACCTCCGAGAGCTGGTTTGGCAGTACCATGGAGCCCCCAGGATGCATGGTATTGGTTCCCCAATACCAGATTTGGAATGGGGAGGACAATTCCATGATCTTAGACACCATGGCCATATTCGGAGTTACCATTGTGAAGCTACATATAGGTATTGACCTATATGTAGTGCACCCGTGTAATGGTGACCCGCACTCACAAAGTCCCAGGAAGTGGCCCTGAACTATGTGGGGGCACCTTTGCTAGTGCAATGGTGCCCTCACACTTAGTAACTTTGCACCTAGCCTTCATTAAATGAAGGTTAGACATATAGGTGACTTATAAGTTACTTAAGTGCAGCGAAAATGGCTGTGAAATAATCTGTACGCTATTTCAGTGGCAGTCCTGTGAAAGGGTTTGTCTGAACTCCTTATGGGTGGCAAAAGAAATGCTGCAGCACATAAGGATCTTCTGGATCTCCAATGCCCTGGGTACTTAGGTACCACATACTAGGGACTTATAAGTGGGGTCCAGTGTGCCAATTGAAATTGGTAAATGAAGTCACTAGCCTATAGTGACAAATGTAAAAGCAGAGAGAGCATAAGCACTGAGGTTCTAATTAGCAAAGCATCAGTGACACAGTTAAGCACTATACACAACACACATTAGCCCATAAACTATGAGCACTGGGGTCCTGACCAGCAGGATCCCAGTGAGACAGGCAAACACACTGACATATAGGGTTTTCACTATGAGCACTGGGGTCCTGGCTAGCAGGATCCCAGTAACACAGTAAAACACTCTGACACACTCACAAACAGGCCAAAAGTAGGGGTAACCATGCTAGAAAGAGGCTACTTTCTCACAATAAGAACTGGCGTAAAGCGTGTCAAAACTAGGGCCCTGAAAAAGGAATAACCCTAACCCTAGTAACAAGTCCACAGAGCGGGGTGGCATGGGTGGGTTTGAGGAATCTGCAGCTCGATAGAGTCTCTACCAGATAATGTGTTACAGAATGTAAGTAATTTGTCCTGATAGAGACTTCTAACTGCAGATTCCTTACCTTTGATTAGATACCCAAGCCATATCCTCCTGGTGGTGGGCTGCAGGCAATGTTTTCAGATCAAGAAGTCCTGCGGGATGGAATGGGTGAAATGCCCTGCCCCGTGCACCTGACTGCCCAGGCAGTAGGGCTTTGCAAACATCTGCAGTGACGCCCGCGTTGCTGCCTGGCAGATGTCCAGGACGTGACTTCATGCGCTAGTGCCATAGATTGCAGCCTTTCCCCTGGTTAAATGGGCCCTTAAGCCCTCGGGAGGCTGCTTCTTATCCAGAACATAGCAGATCCTGATACAGAGAATGAACCATTGCAAAATCGTCTGCGCCTGTATTGCCCGACCCTTCTTTGCTCCCACATGCCCCACAAAGAGTTGGTCGTCCACTTGGAACTCTTTTGTGCGATCAAGATAGAATGACAACACTCTTTTTGAGACCACCTGGTGGAGTCGCTCCTCTTCCTTAGAGGGATGTGGGGGAGCAAAGAAGGTGCGCAAGGTAATAGTTTGACCCAGATGGTAAGGGGTTACCACTGTGGGAAGAAAAGAGGCAGGTACAGGTGCGTAACACTTTTTCCGGAAATACAGTGAGATATGGCTGTTTAGATGATAAGGCCTGTATCCCACTCACCCTCTGGGCAGATGTTATTGTCACTAAAAAGGCATTCTTGATGGTGAGCAGCCGAAGGGGACAATTTTGAATTGAATCGAACATGAGGTACGTTAGGAACAAATTAAGATCCCACTGAGGCATTAGAAAGGGCATTGGCGGGAACATATTTACAAGCCCTTTAAGAAATCTATTTACAATAGGGGATTTGAAAAGAGAGGATTGATCAGGCAGCCGCAAAAAAGGCTGATAGTGCAGAAAGATAGACCTTCAGTGTCCCCAGCGAGGAACCCTGTTAGGCAAGAGAAAGAATAAAGAGAAGAATATCAGATAGAGAAGCAAAGCGAGGATCTATAGATTTCTCTGTACAATATATTACACATTTTTGTAAACAACAGTAGTATACCTCCTTTGTGGAGGAACGCCTGGCTGCCAAGATAACATTACAGACTTCGGGAGGAAGGTCAAAAGCTGTAACATGCTGCCACTCAATCTCAACGCATGAAGATGCAGTGTTGACAGAACCCTCCCCTGTAGCTGCGATGGAAAATCCTCCTGAAGGGGCAGCCTGTTCGGGGAACAACGCTCATTTTCAGTATGTCGGGATACCAGACTCTCCATGTCCAATCCGGAGCCACAAAGATTACTTGGGCCCGGTCGTTCTTGATCTTCTTGCAAACTCTGGCCAAGAGTGGTATGACGGAAAGGTGTACAGGAAGCCTGTGCTTGTCCTTGCAGGACAGTGCCCCTGTGCACTGCAACTCTTGCATCTAATAAGGCTTGTTGGCTCTTCTTCCAAGGGATCTTCAGGCTCTGTGTAGCCTCGGCCTCCAGCACTCTTCCCTGAAAAGCACAGTCTCCTTCCTGCTGATTCAGCGGCGTGGGACTACTCTCCAGGTGTGCCTAGTGGGCCTCACTGCGACTCCTGTGCCTGCTGCCTGTGAGTTGTCTGTGTGGGCTGTATCCTCGACTTCTGACTCTCCTCACTCCTTAGGTTGAGTCCCCCTGGACCTTCCTGGTCTCCAGGAGCTCTGCAACTCTTCATCTGCTACTCTTCCCTATGCCAAGACTTGTTGCCAGTTGTTCCACACCACTGACTGACTGCAACTCTTCTTCCGACATGGGACATCAACTGCATCACTTCTGGAACTTTTCTCCTGCTCCTGTGCTTCATAGCCGACTCCTGGTCTTCACCGTCAACCTGGTCCTGTATCTCCAGAAGGGTGGATAGTGGCTCTTGCCCCAACCAGCCACTCCAATTAGAACTGGACTTGGTCCCCTTCATTTGCAGGTCCCCTTCTGTCAGGATCCATCTTCTGTTTTTCCAGTCTTGCTTTGGTTTTGCACGGTCCTTTTACAAAGTTTACCTGTGGGTTTGGGGATAAACCAGGTACTTACCTCTTCTCTCCTGGTCCCTGTGGGCCACTCTGGTACTTACCTTTTGGGGTTCCTAGTTCCTCCAGCTCCCCTCTACAGATTCCACTTCCTTGGGTGGGGGTCTGCCTTTTGTATTCCATTTACTTAGTATATGGTTTGGTCTCCCCCTAGGGTCTCCATTATTTTCAGTTATTTCACTGTTTTCTATTGCTTCCTATGCACATTCTTGATTACTAGTGTATATATATATATATATATATATATATATGTATATGTTTACTTACCTGCTAGTGGAATATTGCCTATGCAATATTTTAATATTTGTGTTACCATAATAAAGTACCTTGTGCATACAGTGGTATTGCATAAGCTTTGCATGTCTCTCAGATAAGTCTTGGCTGCTCATCTCCACAGTTACCTCTAGAGAGCCCTGGCTTTCTAGACACGGCCTGCACTTCACAAATAGGGGATACCTGGACCTGGTATAAGGTGATAACACCACAGGTGCTCACCACACACCTGGCCAGCATGCTACATTGGTGGTGCAGCAGTGGGGTAAGACACTTGCAATTGCCTTACCACTCTGTCACTAGGTACTTTCCACAGGAAATACCATTACTTACTGTAGGTACAATATACAATTAGGGCCTCATTAAGACATAGGCAGTAAATGCCGCCTACCACCATAGCGACGGCCGCCAAAAGACTGTCGCTGTGGCTACCAGCTGATCGCCATATTATGACCGTACTCGGAATTCCACCAGAAGGCTGGCGGAATTCCGTCTACGGTCATGGCGGCGGACAGCGGCAAGGTGGCGCTGCTGCCAGCAGCAGCACCACGCCAGTAGACCGCCGCAGACTGCATCATGATCCATGATACTGCCTGGTGGTGTTCTGCTGGCGGACGCTGCTGCTGGCAGCAGTGCCCTGTCCCATCTCCTGCTTGAGTACCCCCTGAAAGCAGGTAAATCGGGTGCTCTGACAGGCGAGAGGGGTGTTTGTGTGTTGGGGGGGGTGTATGTTTCTGTGTGCGTGCATACAGGTGTTGGGCATGTGGAATGCGTGTGTGTATGAATGGATGTGTGTGCGTGTATGTTTGTTGTTTGAATGTGTGTGTGCTTGTATGTATGTCTGTGTGTGTGGATGCGTGTGTGCATGGATGTATATGCGTGTGTATGTGTGTGTAGGTGTGTGTATGTTGGGGTGTCGGAAGGGGTAGGGGAAGGGTGGTGGAGGACTCTGGGGAGGGGGTGGGGGAGACCCCTATCTTCCCTGGCACTGATAGTGGCTACCACCATGGTTTTCGTGGCAGTAAGAAAGCCACGGAAACCATGGGTGTGGGTAGGGTCATATACCCGTGGGCGGCCTAGTGACGGCCTACGTGGCGGTCAGTGTGGTACATTGGCGGTTTGGCTTTTGCCAAACCGCCAATGTCATAATATGGCGGTATACTGCCAGCCTGTTGGCGGTACTACCGCCACTATAACATCAACCGCTAGGGTCATAATGTTAGATTAGTTAGGTACTCCTACACCACTCTAGCTAGACATGTCTTCAGTAGAGCACACCTCTCAGACCCTGGACTCTCAGTATGAGGGTATAACTTTCCAAGAGTTAAGGGAGATGTGTGCTGAGAGAAGACTGAGGTAGGGAGAAATCCCAACAAGAGTCTGCTTTGTGGCTTACTCCTCCAGGCTGACCAGGACAATCCTGGTAGCCAGGAGAAGGAAGACGTAGGAGCCTACCCTTCAGTCATAGACTTGGGATACACTGGGAAGGTCAGAAAGAACCTGGGGAACACCATAGCCCTGTTAGGAGCACTGCAGGTAGTGAGGAGGGTCATACCAGTAGGCCCACTTTTACTCCTAGAGGGTTGGTTCAGAGGGTTCCCAAGAGGAGGGATAGATCCTCCTCTGTCCATTCCCATATCTCCTCAGTCTCTGAGGGAACCCACTACTCCACCTCAGGGGATGATTCCCAACATAGGGAGCTTAGGCATCTGAGGTTGGAGGAAGGAAAGCTGAGGTTGCAGCAGCAGCAGCTGGCCCTAGATAGGGAGGCCTTGGCAGTGGAGAGGGAAAGACAAGGTTTGGGGTTAGCACTTCATGGTGGCAGCAATTTCAGTTTCAGTTACACCAGGGTCAAGGAGGACTCTCTTGACTCTAGGAACTTGAACAAGATAGTCCCACCCTACAAGGTGGGGGATGATATCTATAAATGGTTCACTTTAGTGGCTCTCCTTCTTTGACAAAGGTAGAGACAGACTCCTGACTGTCAGAGAAGATGCAGACAATTACACAGTTTTGAAAGCAGCACTGTTAGATGGGTTTGGTCTGACTACTGAGCAGTATAGGATCAAGTTCAGAGAGACCAAGAAAGAGTCCTCCCAAAATTGGGTAGATTTTGTGGACTGTTCTGTGAAAGCTCTGGAAGGCTGGTTGTATGGGAGCAAGTGAGTGACTATCAGGGCTTGTATAACCTAAGTCTAAGAGAGCAAATTTTAAACAACTGTGTGTCTGATTAGCTGCATCTGTACCCTGTTGACTCTGATCTGACCTCTCCCCAAGATCTTGGAAAGAAGGCAGACAAGTGAGTCCGCACCAGGTTAGTAGGAAATCTCACACAGGGGGTGACCACAAGAAGAAGGTGTTGTGTTTCCTTTGCGGTGGGGATAGTGCGTCACGTGTGTTGCATGTGTTGTGCAAACGCTTTACACATTGCCTCTGGGATAGGCCCGACTGCTCGTGCCAAGCTACCAAGTGGGTGAGCAGGGGTTATCTTGGACGCGTAACTCCCTTGCCCTGACTAGAGTGGGTGGGTTCTGCCTGGGTTAGGTGCATACCCTAGCCAACCAGAAACCCCATTTCTAACATTGGTGATCAGTGGTTGGGATTTGGACTTGTATTTGTACTTGACATACAGTGATTAAGTGTACACTACTGTTTTGAGTGCAGACCACTACGTGAACACATACTACTTGTTTGGTGATCTTTGATTTTTCTCTTTTTGCTTGGATTATTCCCTACATCCATTTTTGTGGTAATCTTTGATTGACTTCTAAACTTCATTTGGGAAAATTTCTGCTTTTTGGAACTTTGCACTTTTTTTGACTTTTCATCATGTCCCAATCTGGAGATGCATCAGATAGAGCTACTTTTGACCTAGAGAAATTGGATAGCTATACCAAGGCTCAGTTAAAAGAGCTCTGCAAAAGCTTTGACTGTCCCATTAAGAGCTCATTCAAGAAGGAGGAGCTGCAAAAGGCGCTGAGGGTCTGGGTGACAGCCAAGAGCACTGAAGGGCACACAGAGGGTGAGGAAGATGAGGAGGAGGAAGTGCAGTCCATACACAATGGTATTGTGGGTGGGCCTGTTATGTCCAGGGAGAGGATCTCCAGGGCAGGTAGCAGTGTCTCATCTAAGGGTCGGACCCCTGAGGAATTGCAGGACAGACAGGCAGAGAGGGAGCACCAGAGGGAGTTGGAGAAAATGAGGATGGCCATTGAAGAGAAAAAGTTGCTGTTGGCTCATGAGCTCAGGTTGAGGGAGCAGAGGAGCCAGTCTAGTAGGGATGGTGGCAGCCTCATCACAGAGCAGCCTGAAAGGAGGGTGCACATTCCTAAACATCTTGTGAAGGATTATAAAAGGGAGAACGACATATACTTGTGGTTTAAGGGGTATGAGTCTGCTCTCCATATGATTCTAGACCCTGAAGCTCATTGGGGGGTGGGTCTGTGGAAGCACTTTGAGGTAGAGGGGAGGGATACACTGACAGCCTCAGGGAATGTTCAGAATCTCACCTACTCTAGCATGAAGGATGCCTTGCTTACAAGGTATGGTCTTACCCCTGAGCAGTACAAAGATAAGTTTAGATCTTACAAGAAGAAGGGCATTAAAAAACCTGAGAAATTCAGTTAATTCACTTAACTATAACTGGTAAATTTCAGTGTTTTTGCTTAGTTGAAAATGTAAGGTTTTAACTCACATTTTCCCATAATTATATTATCAGGTATTTTAACGGAAAGATATTATAACCGTACCTACCTATAATCTCACATTAGCCTTTGTTTTTTTCAATGAATATTGTTACAGTTAGGACCCTTAAATTGTATTAATTGTTTGAATCTAATTGAAAGTAAATTTAATTAATTGTTTAATACATTCAGTATTAAATAATTACATCTGAAACCATATAAATATTGTTATTAGATTACATCAATTCAATTTGACTAATTATCAAATAAAATAGTTCAATTTAAAGTTAGTTATTGTGAAGAATTATTAAATAATGTATCTTTATTTTTTGAAAAGTTAAAATCAAATAGGGCTAATGGTTTTAATTTAAGGGTTCAGGGATGGGTAATGACTAGGAGTAAGAAGGTATTAATGCCTGAGGATGTCTAGTATATAAGGATAGTAAGGGGTTTTACTGCAGTGTGAAGGCAAATGTTTATGGGTGGTAAGAGTTCTTAGGGATTAGGGATGGGCAGTGTAGAGGGGTAGTACGGAGTTTTGTGGCTCAGAGATGTGAGGTGTATAGGGCAGTAATGGTTTCTAGGTCACAGTGATGGGATGGAGTTGTGAGGAGTTTTTATGGCTCATTGATGGGTAGTGTATGGGGTATTGAGATGGAAAATATATTGTCTAGGAAGGAGTTTTTAGAGTTCAGGTATGGGTAAGTGTATAGGGGTAGAGTTGCATCTATTCTGGGCCCACCTCACCCTCCCTTTGTGATGTGAAGGCTCCAAAGGACAGGAAGCAGCTGGCCATGGGCCATGCTTGTTGGGTTCCTGGGCAGCTCTCACCTGTCTCTCTGCTGAATACCTTCCTACCCAAACTTCACAGGTGAGCTCCTGCAGTGTTGGCTCCAGAGGTCTAGCCCTCCTCCTTTGTTCTAGTAGGCGTGGCTTTTCGCAGCCCAGATGCAGTGTGACAAGCTAATTATCAGGTACAGATTTTCTTCTCCAACTCTTCCTTTTCCAGGAACTAAGTCAATCACTTTTGGTTGCAATTTTTGTGTGGAGATGCCTTTATTTCCTTTGCTAGGAAGCCCACTAAGGGGAGGATAAGACTTTGGAATCTAATCTGAGTTAGAGAAATAGGACAATTCCTGAAGTCCAATAAGATGTGGATGTAGTGTGTTGGAAGTTGCAAATTCAAACCCTGAGTGTATGTTTTACCCATTTGATACCTGGCTAAACCCTGTAAGTCTATGTCTAAATGAAGTGAAACTGCACTTTAAGGCAGATTATGATAAAGTAAAAACACTACAGATTTTACAATAACCCATGCTTGCCTCTCATGTTATAAGGCCTACCCCAGGTGAGGACCAAGCCATGCAGTCTCTTCTCCGCCAAGCTACCCATGCACAATTACTTGGCTGCGTATGACTGTAGTCCCACGCGAACAGCCCACAAATGTGCATACAAATGTGCATACACACGTTTGCACATGTGGGTATATGTAACTAGCCCAGTGCCTCTTCCCTAGCTGCACTGCAGCAGTCCTATCTCTTAAAAGTGAGGCACTGGCGGTAACACACTCAGTCCAATTACAGTGAATTTACAATGAGTGAGGCTCGAGTAGTAAGATTCACTCACTGTAAAGGTCCAAAACCAAGTAGTCATGAGGGGAAAATCCTGGTGGACTAAATGGGAGGAGCCCATTTGATACAGTGCTGTTCTGAAAGATCTTGCTTCTGATGTGTAGAGGCCTTGTTTTTTTTGCTGGACACAGGAAAGCAAGAAATCTCAATGGAGCTAACTCTGCGTCTGAGACATTTGTTCATGTATCCTTTCAAGTTCTTTTGTGGGCTTCTCATGAGATATTCCTGCACCTGTTAATACCAGTATCTAAGGTATCTGTAACGTGAGTCCTTCTTCGATTGCCTATGTGAACAATATGGATAAAGATTGGGGAAATATGGGGAGTATCTAGTATTAAAGGTTCGACTATTTTGGGAAGCGAAGCTCTCTCTGCGCTGCGATATTGCTATATTTGCTTTGTTGCGTAATAAACATGTTCTGATGGATACAACTACCTGTGGATTCCTCACCTAATGAATACTCCCGTTGCGCCAGCATTCGACGGAAATCTTCTTCCTAGCTTCTGCACGTCGCCGAGGACGTCACATTTGCCCACGCGACACCGTCTGACGTCATACAGGCAATAAGAGGTCCTCGCCGACGTCAGATCCCTTTTTTCCGTGCCATTCGAAACGGTTATCTTCGAGGGAGCTACTGTTGCTGTTCGACAGTTACAGTGTGTTTTTTTGACTGTGTTTTTTCTCTGAGGTTACTATGTCGCAGAGGAAGTCAGGTTTTAAGCCCTGTCGTGAGTGTGGGGGCAAAATGTCGGTAACGGACCCACATTCTGACTGTTTGTGGTGTCTAAGTTCCGATCATGATGTTGGCGGGTGTGATTCATGTCAGCATATGAATCCGAAGGCCCTGAAGGAGCGTGAGGCCAAGCTTTTTATGGCGAAGTCGAAGAAGAAGGAGAAGAGACACCATCGAAAATCCTCGTCACCGAAGTATCATCGGCATCATCGGGACTCCCGGCGCCGTCGAGAATCACGGCGCCGGTCGAGTAAAGAGAGGTCTCGGTCGAGGTCGCCATTGACTCGGCGTCGGAAGACTTGGGAGGTCAGTCCCACAGTCACTCCCCATCCGTCGACGCCGTTGCCTTCTCCAGCCTCACCGACTTCGCCCGGGTCTTCGGGCCAACCGCCTTCAGTATTTGAGGTTCCACAGCCTCAAATGTTCTCTCCGACGTTGCAGACGTCGAGGCCGGCGTCGGTGTCGCCTTCGATCCAGGCACCCCAGTATCCGGCTTTTCCGGCCCCTGGAGCCGATAATACCGCATTTTTAAATGCGATGTTCTCCATCTTTCAGCAGATGGCTCCAGGTGGTGCACCGGCTGGGCCTTCGGGCCCTTTGGCTTTTAACATGGGTGCTCCGGCTCCGCTGCGACCAGCACTCTTTATGCCCTTTCTCCCCCTGGGGAACGTGGGCTCGGCGCCGGTGTCGGCTCCCGTGGCTCCAGAGACTTCGGCTCCGAGAGTTTCGACTCCAGCGGCTTCGCTGTTTCGGCCAGTGACGCTGTCTAGGCCTTCTACGACTCCGAAGCAGTCCTCTCTCCATTTGACTCCTGGTTTGGCGCCGAAGCTACCTGTGGCGCCTGTTGACCCGACGTCGGACGGATCCGGAGATCGGCGTCGTTCTTCGACATCTGCTGACGCCATGTCGACGCCGAGGATTGAGGAGAGGCTGCACTCGGGGAGACTTGCTCTCCGTCTCCTGGAAGAACAGGAGTACCAGCAGAACCTGGAGGAAGGAGAGATTGAGGACTCTCGTGAGGGTCTTCATGGGCTGGACACGGCTAGTGGCCTTGATACTTCCCCTGAGTGGGACTTGTCATCTCCGGGGAAGTATACAGAAGAGGCGGCCACTTTTCATGCTGTTATAAGGAAGGCAGCTAACTTCTTGGAACTGCCTTTGCCGGTGACTGAAGCGAAGCAGAATCTGTTGACAGAGGTGTTGCATCCGGCTTCTACATCAGCAGAACCTCTTTTGCTGTTCAACGAGGTGCTGCTGGAATCTGTGTTGGAGGTCTGGAAGAAGCCGGTGTCTTCTTCAGCTGTCAATAGGTCTGTGGCCAGGAGGTATCGGGCTGCACCGGCTGACCCTGGCTTTCTTACCAGACATCCAACACCTGAAAGCTTGGTGGTCCAGGCTTCCTGCTCGGCAAGGTCTGCGCCTGGGTCTTTTCCATCTGTGCCATCGGATAGAGACTCCAAGAAGATGGACATGCAATCCAAAAAGGTGTTCTCGTCATGTAGCATGGCATTAAAGTCCACCAATGCTACGTGTATTTTAGGGAGGTACATTTATGCTCTGATGGATGAAATTACATCTACGCATACAGAGGTCCCTCAAGGGCTATTGAATCTCGTATCGGACGCTCAAGCTGCTGCAACCCAGGGTATCCAATCTGGGTTGGATACAACTGACTCTGTGGCTAGAGCGATGGGCACTGCTGTAGTTACGAGGAGGCAGGCTTGGCTTCGTAACTCAGGGTTTTCATCAGATGTACAGTCGACCCTGCTGGACCTCCCTTTTGATGGGGACAAGCTCTTTGGTGCCAAGGCAGATTCAGCCTTGGAGAGGTTTAAGGAGAGCAGGGCCACGGCCAAGTCGCTAGGATTGCAAGCCACTTCTTCTGCCTCCTCCAGATTTTTTAGGAGGTTTTGAGGATTTGGTCGTGGCTCCTCCTCCTCCTCCTTTTGGGGGAAATTCCAGCAGCCTACCTCTTCTTTCTCCTATAGATCTTTTAGAGGGAGGGCTAGGGTCCGTACCAGGGGAGCCTCTCAGCAGCACTCTGCCTCTTCCTCTTCCTCTGGAGGGGTGCAGCAGGGGAAGCAGCCTTAGGCTTCCACCAATTCCCACTCACTCCTCTCCTGTAGGGGGAAGGTTACTGTATTTTCTCCACAAGTGGGAGGTCATCACATCAGACTCCTGGGTTACCAGCATTGTGAAAAAAGGCTACACCCTTCCCTTTCGGGAGTTTCCGCCCCCATCCCGCCCCGCCCATCTTATTGTTCAGAAGAACACCTCCTGTTGTTAGAACAGGAGGTTCAATCCTCCTTTTAAAGGGTGCAGTGGAGTTGGTTCCAGAGCAGGAAAAGGGTCAAGGTTGTTATTCAAGGTACTTCCTGATTCCCAAGAAGGATAGTCGGTTGAGACCAATCCTGGACCTGAGGATTTTGAATTGGTTCCTCAAACAGGAAAAGTTCAAGATGCTGACCCTAGCTCAGGTGCTTTTGGCGTTGAACAAGGGAGAATGGATGGTGTCTGTTGACTTGCAGGATGCTTACTTTCATATCCCGATACTCAAGTCGCACAGGAAGTATCTCTGGTTTGTGGTGGGGTCGCAGCACTATCAGTTTGCGGTCCTCCCGTTTGGTCTTACTTCAGCACCTCGAGTCTTCACGAAGGTGATGTCGGTGGTTGCGGCAGAGCTCAGAAGGAAGGGGATAGCGGTATTCCCTTACCTGGACGACTGGTTGTTCAAAGCCAAGTCCCCGGAGCTTGTGTTGAATCATCTGCAGTCGACAACCCAGTTGTAGTTCGACTTGGGCTTTTCGGTGAACGTGCCCAAATCTCACCTAGAGCTCTCTCAGCGCCTCCTGTTCATAGGGGCAGTACTGGATACAACATTGAATCGAGCCTTTCCTCTGCCTCAGCGGATTCAAGATATTCAGGCGTTGGTTCCAATGTTTCAAAGTGGAGCGGTCATTCCAGTCCTCAAGATCCTACGTCTGCTCGGTCTGTTTGCCTCCTGCATACTGTTGGTCACGCATGCTCGCTGGCACCTGAGGGCTCTTCAGTGGTGCCTCCAAAGGCAGTGGTCTCAACACAAAGGAGATCTCGAAGGTTCTGTCAAGATCTCCAGAGATGCTGCCACGGATTTGAAGTGGTGGATTGCGGAAGACAATCTTTCCCGGGGAAGGCCGTTCACGCAGCCTCCACCGGTGACCACGGTCATAACGGATGCTTCCACTCTAGGGGGACCTGGAGATCAAAGGGCTTTGGTCTCCAGAGGAACAGATGTTTCATATCAATCTGTTAGAGTTACAGGCTGTACGTCTGGCTCTCAAGGCCTTCCTCCCATCCCTTCGCGGTCAGTCGGTTCAGGTCCTGACGGACAATACTACCGCGATATGGTATATAAACAAACAGGGAGGAGTGGGGTCGTACCTTCTCTGCAGAGAAGCTCTTCGGCTATGGTCCTGGGCAAAGGACCATCAGATTTGCTTGGTAGCAAATCATCTGGCCGGAGTCTTGAATGTACGTGCGGACAGTCTCAGTCACCATTTCTCGGCCGACCACGAGTCTCCATCCAGATCAAGTCCGTCTAATCTTTCAGATGTGGGGGTTTCCTCGGATAGATCTGTTTGCCACCCGGGAGAACTCGCACTGCCCGTTATTCTGCAGCCTCCAGTATCCGGTGCAAGGAGCGTTGGGGGACGCGTTTCAGAGAACCTGGTGCGACCAGTTGCTTTACGCGTTTCCCCCCATACCCTTGATTCCTCGCGTGTTGAGGAAAATTCGCCAAGACCGGGCCCAAGTAATATTAATTGCTCCGGATTGGCCAAGGAGGGTGTGGTATTCCGACCTTCTCCAACTCTCACTGTGCCCTCCGCTTCGTCTCCCTCTCAGGGCAGACCTCCTCTCGCAGTCGCAGGGGCAGGTTTTACACCCCAACCTCCAGAGTCTGCACCTTCATGCCTGGAGATTGAGCGGGGCAAGCTGAGTTCCTTTTCTCTCCCGCCTGATGTAGTGGATGTTATCTTAGCGGCCAGGCGACACTCCACTAAATCTATCTACGCTAATAGGTGGTCTAAATTTGTGGTATGGTGTGGAGAGAGACAGATTGATCCCTTATGTGGTCATTTGTCAGACGTTTTATCTTTTGCTTTGTCTTTAGCACAGAGGGGTTGTGCAGTGGCTACTGTTAAGGGTTACTTGTCTGCCTTGTCAGCCTTCATTTGTCTTCCAGACCAGCCTTCGTTATTTAAATCTCCTATAGTACTTAGATTCTTGAAGGGCCTTATGAATAAATTTCCTCCAAATCCTTTCGTTATGCCTCAGTGGGATTTGTCCTTGGTCCTAACTTTCCTTATGGGGTCCCCTTTTGAGCCTATGCATTCTTTCCCCTTAAGATTGTTAGTTCTTAAAACAGTTTTCCTGGTTGCTATAACATCTGCAAGGAGAGTGAGTGAGTTGCAGGCTTTATCGGTAAAACCCCCTTATACAACTTTTTATGGGGATAAGGTGGTGTTGAGGACCAAGGCTGCTTTCCTTCCGAAGGTTGTTTCACCCTTTTATTTGCCCCAGACAATTACGCTGTCCACGTTTTATCCTCCGCCTCATCCTTCAAAGGAAGAAGAGAGACTACACCGCTTGGACCCAAAGAGGGCGCTAAGCTTTTACATAGACAGGACCAAGGATTTCAGGCTGGAGGATCAGCTTTTCATTGGTTACGTGGGAAAGAGGAGAGGAAAGGCAGTCCACAAGAGAACACTCTCCAGGTGGGTTGTTCTTTGCATTAAAATGTGTTACTCTTTAGCAAAGAAGGATCCTCCTGATGGTATTAGAGCTCATTCCACCAGAGCTAAGTCGGCCTCTTCGGCCTTGGCCAGAGGTGTTCCTGTGGTCGACATCTGCAAGGCCGCAACTTGGTCGTCCCTTCACACTTTTGCAAAACATTACTGTTTGGACTCTGAGGTCAGAAGGGACGGTCATTTTGCACGGTCAGTGCTGCAGGATTTCTTGGTTTGACCATTAAGGCACCCACCACCGAGTGCGGTACTGCTTTGGGACTCTATTCATTAGGTGAGGAATCCACAGGTAGTTGTATCCATCAGAAGAACGAGTTACTTACCTTCGGTAACAACTTTTCTGGTGGATACATTAGCTACCTGTGGATTCCTCACGGTCCCACCCGCCTCCCCGTTGCCTGGTTGGTCTAACCAAGTAATTCTTGAGTGTGCTCCTCTTGGTTTTGAGGATTGGTATAGGTTATGTATATATGTTTATGTGTGTATATATATATATATATATATATATATATATATATATATTTTTTTATATATAGTTCATATATTTATTTACTTGTTAAAAAATTTTTTTTTTTAAATATATATTTGTAGACCGGCTTCTCACAATGATGTGTTGTTTGCAATGTCTTTAAATATTGCTATTGTTCTTTCATCTCAATGGATTATTATTCTCAGGCACGTAAAAAATGTTGGTACTGACGTCGGCACGTCGGCGAGGACCTCTTATTGCCTGTATGACGTCAGACGGCGTCACGTGGGCAAATATGACGTCCTCGTCGACGTGCAGAAGCTAGGAAGAAGATTTCCGTCGAATGCTGGCGCAATGGGAGTATTCATTAGGTGAGGAATCCACAGGTAGCTAATGTATCCACCAGAAAAGTCGTTACCGAAGGTAAGTAACTCGTTCTTTTACACCTCAGGTAGGTTCGTAGCTACTCTTCTTTCACATTGGCTTATTCCATTAATCTTACCAGAGCACTACTGCTTGCAAGACTTGGGGCCAGATGTAGGAAGCCGTTTGCATGGTGCAAACTGCGAAAATCGCAGTTTGCGCCATGCAAACAGCCTTCTGCGATGCACATTCACAATTTGCAAGTCGGTACAGACTCGCAAATTGTGAATGCGATTCACAAATAGGAAGGGGTGTTCCCTTCCTATTTGCGACTTGCATCGCAATGCAGAATTGCTTTGTGACCGCGAATGCGGTCGCAAAGCAATTCGCAGTTACCACCAGTGTCACACTGGTGGTAACTCATTCGCATAAGGGAAGGGTTCCCCTTTGTGAATGTTGCCAAAAAGGTTTTTTCAGAGCAGGCAGTGGTCCAATGGACCACTGCCTACACTGAAAAAACGAAACGGGCTGCAAAATAAAAAAATAAAAAAATGCTTTATTGAAAAAGCAGTCACAGACATGGAGGTCTGCTGACTTCAGCAGGCCACCATTCCTGTGAGTGCAGGGACTCGCTATGGGGTCGCAAAATGCGACCCACCTCATTAATATTTATGAGGTGGGTCTTTGCGACCCCATAGCGAGTCGCAGACGGTGTCCGAGACACCGTTCTGCATCAGGATTTGCGATTCTGAAATTGCTAGTCGCACCGACTCGCAATTTCAGAATCACAAATTCTGACCTTGCTACATCTGGCCCTTGATTACTGCAAAGAATGCTATAGAAGAGCACGGATAAAAGAGATATTGAAATTAAGTAACAAAATTTAGTTTCAAGCTTAGGGAATTCTTTCATATCACCAAGCCCTCAAAAACCCGCCTCTGCTTCCAGGTGCACAGAGACTACAGTTCAAACTTATTGGAACTCTATTAAAAAATTGGTGGGGAGACTGGTCAAAAATAGCTTATCACACTGTTCAGGAGCGATACGCTAACTCAGTAGTTCCCAACCTGTGGTCCCGGACCCCTGCGGGTCTGCGAAGCCTCCTCAGGGGGTCCGTGACTGCTTAGAAAATTTTATAATTTTAACAGATAAGGTACCCAGCATTCAGTAATGACTCAGTGGGGGTCTCCAGATACCAATAATGATTCAGTGGGGGTCCCCGGGGTCCAGTATTGATAAAGTGGGGGTCCACAGAAGTCAAAAGGTTGGGAACCACTCCTCTAATCCGTATGCTGAGATTCAGCAATGTGAACCTAGCATTCATGGGCAAATTTAACTTAAAATCCCACAAAGAAACATCTATCTTTGTCATTAAAGGCCAGCTTAGAAACTCAATGTACATGAATCTGCTGAATCACCCTAGTATGGCTACATTCAGAAAACATAAAAACATCAAAACACCCCACCATAACTCATTGTGCTGCCAAGTTTTATTTGTGATAGTCTGCAGTTTTTTTCATGTGCAATCGGCAAAGCAGGTGTGCTGTCGTAGGACTCTCACCGTAGAGATGAGACTGTTGGTTTTGGGCAGCAGTACCACAGCATGTGGGGAACTGAGTCAATCCCACGCCATTTGGTAGCTATTAGCCTAACCCTTTTGTCTAGCTAGTTCACCCAAACCTAGAAAGTAAAGGTGATTTGTGGCAGCCTAATGCATGACACTCTGACTCCTTAGGGAAGTCGTAGTAGAGCATATCTTACCTGTTTCTCTCATTTGCACACAGTCTCGTACATGCAAGACAGACGGAGAAATGCCGGACAACTTTCAATATATTTTATTAAAGCAACTGCATTCGATGTAATGAAACATGAGGTGCGATTATTAGAAAAATGAAACACAATACAAAGATTATTTTGACCAAGAGTGTGAAACAAGTAAAAAGTTTGAGGATCCTGTCACACTAGTGAATCTAAATCCCTACCCATACATTTATGTTCGACAGGAAAGCATAGCAGTGATAGCCCTTTTTCTGCCTGTACTAGTCTCTGGAAGAAAGTCCCGGCCCCATACCTGAATAATAATCAGGGGTTGTTTGCCTGTGGTCTGCTGGCAGTCCTCCCAGTTGGCTGGAATGATGAAGCCAAGTTCAGCAGAGCTGCAATAACATGGTACAGCACAAGATGTCTGACTGGAATGTTCCCTCTAACCTAATTGTGCCAGAATGGTGTTTCATAAAACAAAATGTTGTTTTCTAAGAGCTGGCCTGACGTGAAAACATATTGACAGGCAATACTGGTAGATTATCATATACAGCCTTGAGCAGAGCACAAGATGAGAATGATGTGCAAAGGGAACTAATAACAATTCCTGTGTGGAAAGGAAGCTGATAAAAATAATAAAACATCAGTGCTAAAATAAAACCATGCTAAAATAATAAAAGGAATAAATAAAAATGAACTAAGGAAAAAGGGCACAGTCCACAGGCCTAAATCTTAAATAAGTGTGCCCATGCAATGTGCTAAAATGGACCCCCTACACCCTCCCCATTGTCAGTAAAAGAGTGTGGGACCAGCCTAAAAACCAACAATAAAATCACTACTCCTAAACTACCATTTAAAAGCAGGATAAACTGTACATAAAAAGAGATGAAATGCCCATGTTGACAATCCGGACAAGCTGAAGACAGGCCAAATTTCAACTGTCAATTTAGAATTCAAACGAAAAAAATACTCAAATTAAGGCCAAATGTCAAAATCAACAATAATCGTTATCTCGCAGAAAATCACCAACCTCTTCAGTAGTGATAGAATCCAGGAAAGATCCTACTCAGCAGGTGATAACGTAACCAGCTCATGAGTAAGTGTGGAAAAGGAGCACACGTGTTCTGATGCCTCGACTAAAGATATAGCCGAGGGGCAGCAGTCTGTGTAGAGCTAGATTTTAAAGCACCAGGAGCCACTAGGTCCACAAAGGGTGGCTTATAGGAAGCATCCCGCAGCAACTGCAATCTCAATGGGCACGTCTGGCAATGAACCCTCATTGAAAACACTATCAAACTTGCATCCAAAGAAGGTATGTGCTGCAGAGGAAGACACATTTCTGGCCCATGTTTGAATGGGAACCACAAGCATCGAAAGATGTGCTGTCATAATTGAGAACCGGCGCCAATGACAGGAGTGGTGCTCTAAAGTACTGCATCATGCGTTTACGACACAGTTGGGCTGTGGAAGCTCCATCATTCTTTGTTGTTATGATGGGGCAGCCATTGCAAATGAAAAACAGCAGCAGCAGAATCCCGCCAATTAATGCCAAAGTTATTGGGAATCCCCCAAATTATTAAAAGATAGCGAGTCAATGGTTGAAGGTATAACTCCAAATAAGATTTGAAAGGCGCTAACAGAACCAGAACCAACAGCCTTAAAAAAGTGTACAATCCCAGCGGTGTTGAACACATTTAAGATGCCACAAATCAATTCACCAAAATGTTTTGGAAAGTTGGTAGTTGATAGGGACTGTATCTCTGCAGGTGACCTTGCTACTTGAAGATCATAGGTTTTGCTGGTGGATGTAACCTCTACTTCTTTTTTAAACAAAAGAGCCTTCAGTCTGCTCAGCTTGTCAAAATTTACATTATAAGTAGCAATATGTGGCCACTTTTATCTCTCACATGAGGGAAAAACACATTTCTGCAACAAGTCATAATCTGAGGGACCGAAACCGTGTAGGCAATGCCGGCCCTCATACCACACCAACCTTCATCACTCAGCATCACATAACTCCCATTTGAGAGCGCCTGGAATACTGGACGAATCAAAGGGACAGGAATACCCTTCAGATAACAGGCTAAAGGGCAGATTTACAAGCCCCTTGCTCCAGCTTAAGGCTGCCTTAGCGTCATTTTTATGACTCTAAGGCAGCATTAAGGTGGCCATTCCCCCGCACCACTTCGCAACCCCTTGCGCCACATTATGCCTGCGTCAGTCATAATGTATGCGAGGGGGGCATTCCAACGCAGGGAGGCCCAAAAAAATGGCTTAGTGAAAGTTTACAAAATTTAATTGCGCCATTTTTTCCATCATTTGTAACACCTGCTCAGGGTAGGCGTTAAAGTGATGCATCCATAAAAATCTATGGGCCTCCCTGTGCTTTTCACCATTAGCGTCAATATGACGCTAGTACAGTAATGTCCCACAACTGCATTAATTATGTTGGCGGTGTTGTGGTAACGACCGCCATGGTGTGCCCTATTGTAAATATGATGCGACCATGGTGTCGTTAGGGGGGGCGCAAGAAAAGTGGTGCAAAGATGCACCACTGTCTTGTAAATCTCCTGCTAAGTTCGACACTGAAGCTTTACAAACTCTGTGCAAGGACAGCTGTCTACAAATCATTGAATGGCTCACAGAAGTCTCACATTTGCTGCCACTAAGAAAGACCTCCTTCGCACCACTGAAGCATTTGTTTAAAAAGGGTAGCCCTCACACCGCATGGATGTAACTGTCTACCAACTGCTCAAATCTGCCTACCGGAAGGTGTTTCAAACACGAAGTAAACTGAAATGTTGAAATGGGCAGATTAATTACTCCATGTATTAACCACACTGATGATGGAATTTCCTTGCAGTAAAAGACAACTTTTCTAACTTAAGTTGTTTCCCCGGCAAGTTAAATGTGGCAAGTAACTCCTTGGAGTCAAGGTGCTGCCAGGGCAAGTGATCACTTTTAAGAACTTATAGCATCCAGCCCAACTGCATAATAGACATAAGATGACAATGTCTATGATGTAAAAGTGACGTCATTTTGAATTATGTCAGTTGCAGATGACACAATGTTGTTTTGTGTGTAAATCTGATTGGACAATGTGTTCATACCATTATCGAAACAGCTAGAGCTTTCTGTAAATTTTCCTGATCTATTTGCCTTTACCGGACAGCAACCTACTTTTGGGAAAGCTTCCAAATTTTATTACACATTGCATATAAGAAACATTTTGTGCGTGGTTTCCTGGGACCTAACAAGACATCTTGTAAGTCTACATCTTCTGACAAGAGACTAAGGTGTCCTCTGACTTCTGTTAATTTGGAAGTTTGTAACCATTGTTAACATAGTTTGCCCACACTATCAGTGGCGGCTGGCAGCTTTAGGAGGGAGGGGGGCGGGCGGGGCACACACACACACACACACACACACTCATTCTTCACACACAGACACGCACATCCATTAACAACACTCATACCATTCAAACATGCACGCACGCATCAAACATTCATTTTAAAACCTCACACACACTCATTCTTTCACACACGACACACGCACATCCATTCACAACATTCATACCTTTCAAACATGCACTCACGTACCAAATATTCAACTTGAAACATCACAAACACACACACACAGACACACTTACCTTCGTCCTCCATGTCCCAGGAGGGTTGGGACTGCTGCCTTCCCTCATTGGCTGACCTTAGGTTAGCCAATGAGGGAAAGCAGTAGTCCCAGCCTCGTCACAGAGTGGGATGGGGTCAGTGAGACTGCTGACCCCACCCCACTCTGTGACAAAGTGTCACTGATTGACACTCGCCCTGGGCACTTCAGCGCTTAAACTGAAGCGCCGAGGGAGAATGTCAATTGGTGACGCTTTCCTCGTCACCCAGGGGAGGGCCTCGAGGCACCTTTGCTGGGCTAAGGAGGTCACGCCCATAGGAGCTGTGATCTCCTCAGCCCAGCAAAGGTAAGCTCAGGCCGCCAGGAGTCTGCGCAAATCGCGCATGTCTGCTCCTGGCTGCCTGACCTGAACATGAAGAGTGTCTGTCAGGCTGACCTTTGTTCAGCCTGACAGAAACTCTTCATGGGAGGGCAAAAGGTGGGGGGCGTGGCCCCTCCACCCTAAAGGACGGGCTGCCACTGCACACTATATGTGGTGACAATACCAGAGTGTTGTGTGATGACATAACGAGGGTCAGGTCTGCTCACTCAAGGCAATCCCAATGTTACCCTACAGGAGAAATAGGCCTTACAATAGTGAAAACTGAATTTAGCAGTATTTCACTTTCAGGACATGTAAAACACATCAGTACATGTCCAACCTTTCAAATACACTGCACCCTGCCTATGGGGCTGCCTTGGGCCTATCTTAGGGGTGAGTTACATGTAGTAAAAGAGAAGGTTTGGGCCTGGCAAGTGGGTGCACTTGCAGGTTGAACTGGCAGTTAAAAACTGCCCACACAGACACTGCAGTGGCAGGTCTGAGACATGTTCACAGGGCTGCTCGTGTGCACTTGTACTTTAGCACTGGTCAGCAGTGGTAAAGTGCCCAGTGTCCTAAAGCCAGCAAAAATGAACTTCACCATAGGATCAAAACAAGGAGATCAGGAGCAAAAAGACAGGGGAAACCACACCAGGAGCTGACAGGTCTAACAAAGGAATCAGAATAAATCAATTTCTTGTCAGTTAACAAAATGTTCCATAATTTTGTAGGTGGCAATTTAAAATAATAAGACTCAACATTTCTAACATCATGCCCAGTAAAAGATGAAAACTTTTCTATATATGTTTTTGAACTTCTTACTGGTAGGATCAGACAATGTTCCCATTGCATATAGTTATAAACGGTTCTCGGGGTACTGGCTCTATGCAAAAAACAATGTCTGAAATGGTGGTAACAAAACATTCCATATAATTTGCAGTTGTCATATAAACATTTTCACTTTGAAATACAGTATAATATTCAAGCTCAGAAAGCAAAGAATCAACTGTTTTACACCCCAGTCATCAAACACAACTCCTTGTGTTATAATATCATTCATAGATACTTTGAATACATTTGGAGTTTGAATCATTTCTGTAGGGCCAAGGATATCGAACTGTACTTCATCTCAAACAATCCCATCAGGTATTGGAACAGCTGAAATGTTCACAAGGGACAAGTCTTTTCGGACCTTATGTGAGGATAGGTATAACATGGGGTGGTAGGAAGACGGGCAATGCAGTTGAACACCCATCATTTCCATGGTGTCCCTGAATGCCCTGGAGGCAAAAGCAGGGCCCTGGTCCGAGTGGAATGCTGCAACAGCATATGTCCAGATGAAGATCTGCAAATCTTTGATAGTCAGCTGGTCTTTGTGGCCATACCCAAAACAATCTGGGACATGAATCAACAGCGACTGAAATACATTTGTATGCACCATCAGGTTGTAAGGGACCCCAGTGGTACAAGAACACACAATGAAGCGGTTTGTTGGAAACCAAGAGAGATGTCTGCATTGGACATTTGATGGTGGACCCTTTAATGTTTTGACAGATGTAACAGCAAAGGACATACTGTTTGGTCTGTTTGTATAGATCTGGCTACAAATAGCGTTTTTGCACTAGTGAGATAGGAGCCGCCACGCCAGCATGGGCAGAAGCAACACCCTCACAATGCTTTCATGAGATCTAATCTCTGGCCTTGGTTGGGGATCGCACAATCACCCACCCCTGGTATTTTTGCAAATGCAATATTCTGGGTACTTAAGTGATAGAAATATTTTGTAGGATATGTCAGTCAAAGACTTCACAGCAGCCAGTGTTTCATCATACAGTCTTGTATGAGAATGAGTAATAGCAGCAACAGAAGATGTACTTACTGAAGATTTGGCTGCTTCATTAGCCAAGGCATTTCCTGCAAGTATACCAACACATTGATGACCCAATGTATGAACTACATGAGCCTATGGTAGCTTCTTTTTGAGATCTTCTACCTTCCCCCAGAAGAAGTTCTGTTTGATGGTGTTCCCATTGGAATCTCTGAACCCGTTTAGGCACCTATAGTGTAAGTATTAATTGAAGGACTGGACACAATAGTACGAATCACACACAATCAATGTAGAAGGTTCAGGGTCTGTGTGTTCCAGTGCCAGAAATAGAGACTTGAACTCTGCATGTTGTGCTGTGCAGTCCCCTAGGGCATGCTGAGGGAGGAATTTAAAATCCCTCATTACCCCGCTAACAGGTGTGCGAGTGGCGGGGTATTGGTGTTTGGTACCTACAGCTAGTTGGACTGCACCATTAGTATAAATGATGACTCAATATTGTTCAAGAGGCAAGATGTCAGCAGACCTGAGGTATTCAAGTTCATATTGGAGAAATTCCTGGGTCTGAAGTTTTGGATCAAAAACATAATAGACTCCAGTGGCCAGTGGAGACTGTGCCCATTGGAATCACCGTTGATGGAAAGCTTTTGTGTTTGGTACCCTATCTTTGGTAAGAGCCTCAAGGGCTGGTATTGGGCTAACGACAATTATGCCTTTCCCCTAGGCAAGAGGCATCTCCTTTATAACAGCCATCTGGACAGCAGTCAGTACTTTTTCTGTGGATGCAAAATGCTATTCAACGTTGGAGTACAAATGTGATTCGTATGCTATATGTTCGGTGTCATCTTCATTGAATGTTACATAGGTGAACTGGATTGCACCAGGAATTACCCTGGTGACCAAGTTTGTTTTGTTGGCACATGCATGTAAGTGTTTAGCTTCAAGCATGACGTGTTGTGATGCTCTAAGAATGCGTGTATGTTCAGTTGTCCTATGTTTGCTTCAAAAATCTAGACGAAGTAAGTCGTAAAGAGTTTTTTTGCATTGTGCATATTCTGGAATGTAAGTTTGGCTGAAGTTAAAAAAGCCCTGAAATAACTGTATCATTTTGATGGTACTAGCAAGTGGGGTGCCTGGCTCTTTCCCTCATCTCATAGTTCATATCCTAAAAATAGGACACTCAGAAAAGCTATTTTTGTTTTCTTGCAATTGTACTTGTAGCCCAATTCGGCAATTCAGCAAGTCCCAAAACAATGTGGTCAACCCATGCTAAGTGTGTTCTGAGGTCATCACCTGTGTGGTAGATGTCATCTACCTAAGACAATGCCTTGTGGTCAATATCATACAATATTGATGTTACATGGGCTGAGAATATTCCTGAACGGTTCTTATACCCTAGTGCTAGATTTTGGCAGAAAAAAACATTGGAAATATCTAAGGTTGTTTTATATGTTTTGAGTACTAACTTGTTAACAGGTGCTGTGCTATGTCTATTTTGTATTGCAAATGTGCGTGTATGACTCTTAAGGTGTCTATAACCAAAGACTATTCTATAGGAACGGTCCAACTTAGCTACGGGAAACAAAGGGTGATACGCAGCATTCAGTTACTCCCTGTTATTCAAGTTGTGAGAGTATTTCCCTTACTGGTGTTTTAGCTTCGTGTTTAATGAGGTATTGTGGTAGGATCTGTGGAGTTGATCTAATTGGTATAATATGGTAGATAGAACCTCTATCGCACCCTACGTGGTTGCGGTACAGCGCTGGAGCCTGTGCCAATGCCCAATCTATGGCTTAGGTTTCTTTGAGTGCATCAGGAATGAGGACTGAGAAAGAAGGCAAAATCTCCCCTCGTGGGAGAATACGGATATATAAAGGTGACCATACTTTTTCTGCCAGGAGGATGTCATAACTAAACATAGAACTTTAATAGTGCGCGCTACGTCTCTCTCCATTTGAATTTTTACTTTATAAAACCTGTTGGGAGGGGAGACGTGCCTGTCCGCAGTTTCGACTTCAAGAAAGTTGCTAGTTGCTGTCACATCCAGGAACTCTTGAAGAATCTGGTGAACTATTGTGACCTCTACCATGCGGTCTACCAGGGCCACTGCCGATAGCCTGTACTTCAGCGAAGTTCTCAATATGAGTGGCATCTTTTGCCAAAATGGCCACAACCATTATCTTGTTGATTTGGTGTTTTTGGTCTGAAAGTTTCTCCTACTTTTTGATTGAAACTCCTTGGTTTCAAGTACTTGTTTCGGTGTTCAGACCGCCCTCCTCTCTCACTGTGTTTGTCGGGTCAGTCCTGGAAGGAACGAGATTGGCGAGCATCAGTATATTGGTATCTATGTGGAGTTTTTAAAGTTTCCCTATTTCTAAGATTATAGAGTTTCTCAGAGGTCTCCGAACATAGAGATTCTCCTCTTTGTTTTTTAATATTTTTGCTATGCTTTTGTTTGTCCCAGCATTTTTTAGAACCCTCTTCTCCTTATTTGGTAGAATCCTTATTGGATTTACCTTGTAATTGTCGTTTACCTAGACTGGCTCCCAGACTACCCCTACTTATACCAGTATAGGTTTCAGCAATAATCTTAGGCAGCTCACATTCTTGTACCTTTGAGGAACATCCAGGAGTCGCTGGTGCACTGCCAGTGCTACTGCTTTCCCTTTTAAAATACTTATTGTTATGGAGGACACTGTGGCAACTTGCCCAGTAATTGCATCCCCAAGTCCAAGGCTGGGGCTGCCCCGTATTCGTCTTAAATCATATTTGGTGGGTACTTTGCCCATTACTGAATGCACAGTCACTGGATTTACCCCTGCTGTAGCCAAATACGGTTGCGCTGGAGAAAGGTATGCAATACCAATTTTATCAAGTTCCTATATATTTTTTACTAAATGATTATATAAGGGGCGTACATCCGCTACTTGTAAGTTCCCTACATTAGGGTGTGTGTATATGTGGCCAATTCTGGACATGTAGGACCTTCATTAATTAAGGGACCTAATCTAACATTTTGTAGAACGTGTTGTAGGGAGCCATTAAGCAAATTTTGGTGTTCTTGAAAAGATGGTGATATTTCTAAATATGTATATGGTCTGTATTGTGCGGGCGTATTTGCTATTGTGTCATTGTTAAGTGTATGTCAGTTTCCATCTACTGCTGGAAAGACGACCCAGGAATAGAAAGTTTCAGTTCTGTATGTAATTTCTCTGCCCTCTTCAGTTAGCCCACTATTTAATAAATGTATGAGAGGTTGTCTCATGTTTGCTGCAAATGCTACCCTTTGAGAGTCTGCCATATTTAAGAATGAACAGTTCGGAGATAGACACACCAATTTGGGGAGATCCTTTTTAAGTTTTAAGCTTGAACAACCTACAGTCTAAGAAAGGTACTACCTATTTAGGTGAGGAGGATATTGCCCTAATACCACAGACGTCTCCGGATGAGGTTGGTGGTGCAATGTCGTAGGGCTCTCACCATAGAGATGAGACTGCTGGTTTCGGAGTGGCACCACCACCGCATGTAGGGGACTAAGTCTATCCCACACTGTTTGGTAGCTGTCGGCCTACCCCTTTTGGTTAGCTAGCAGCACCTCACCCACACCTAGCCAAACGTATGACACTCTGACTCCTCAGGGAAGTCGTGGTAGAACAGATCTTACCTCTTTCTCTCATTTGCACAAGGTCTCATACATGCCTGACAGAGAAATGCTGGACAAGTTTCAATATAACTTCTTGAAGCAACTGCATTCTATGTAAAAAAACATGAGCTGCGGATATTAGGAAAATCAAACACAATACAATGATTATTGCGACCAAGAGTGTGAAGCAAAACAAATCCAAGCATCCACACTAGTGAATCTAAGGAGCATATTTAAAAACACCTAGCGCCATTCCAATGCCACCTTAGCATCATTTTTTTATGTTAATTGTAGGAGGCTGGCCTGGCTTATAGTGGGAACCTTGTGGTACTTACACCCTGTGCCAGGTCCAGTTATCCCTTATTAGTAGATTAGTAGTGTTCTAGCAGCTTATGTCTCCAAATAATTGCCTAGTAAGCAATCTACAGGTAATTTAGTGGCTACCACAACTTTCTTTGGACCAGTAACCCCCCCCCCCCAGTTGAGATTCACAACAGCCATGGGGTGGCTAAGTGTGTTATTGTGAGCATCAGTCACTTGGTACTGCTGACCAAGTAGGTGTTGATCAGGGTGAACCAGTTTCTCTGTAAGCCTCAACCTCAACACCATTAATTAGGGGTAGTTGCTTGTACTTAACCATATTAAGGGGACAAGCAACCAATGTGGCAAAGTCAATGCCACCATCATAGACTAAAACAGCCTCTGTGGTCTCCCTAACAAGACCAACCCCTACTACACTAGTGAGCTCAGCTACACCCTTGGATTGGCTATTTGTAGTAGACTTCCCATCACCACTGCTATTACTAGGGGCACTAGAGGTTGCAGTTGGGGTTGGGGTAGTGGGAGCCTTGGTGTTTTTCTTTGGGCAAGTAGCATCACTTGCCCAATGGCCTTTTACTTTACATAAATATTGTGAGAAGAGGATTTGGACCCCCCACCCACAGAGGATTTTTGTTGGCCTGATGAAGAGTCAGAATGTTTTTTATCTTTGTCCCCACCCTTGTCAGAAGACTTACCATCCTTCTTCTTGCCATCCTCGTCACCCCCTGTATGAACTTTTCTTTTCACTCTTGTGCTGACCCATTTGTCTGCCTTCTTTCCCAATTCTTGGGGAGAGGCCAGATCTGAGTCTACCAAGTACTGGTGCAACAAATCAGACACACAATTGTTCAAAATATGCTCTCCTAGGATTAAATTATACAGGCTTTCATGGTCAGTAACCCTACTGTCATGTAACCAACCCTCCAAGGCCTTCACTGAACAGTCTACAAAGTCTGTCGAGTCTTGAGAGGACTCTTTTCTGGTGTCTCTGAACTTAATCCTGTATTGTTCAGTGGTTAAGCCAAATCCATGCGAGTGCATCCTTCAAAACTTTGTCGTTATTAGCATTCCTTTCTCTGACAGTAAGGAGCCTTTCTGGGCCCTGATGGGTACACTACCTGTGGATTCATCACCTAATGAATACTCCCATTGCGCCAGCATTCGACGGAAATCTTCTTCCTAGCTTCTGCACGTCAACGAGGACGTCACAACTGCCCACGCAACGCCGTCTGACGTCATACAGGCAATAAGCGGTCCTCGCCGACGTGCCGACGTCAGTTCCCTTTTTTCTGTGCCATTCGAAACGGTTATCTTCGAGGGAGTTACCGTTGCTGTATCAACAGTTGCAGTTTGTTTTTTGGCGATTTTTACTTTGCGAGGTTACAATGTCGCAAAGGACGTCAGGATTCAAGCCCTGACGTGAGTGTGGTGGCATAATGTCGGTAACGGACCCACATTCTGACTGCTTGTGGTGTCTTAGTTCCGACCATGATGTTGATAAGTGCGATTCCTGTCAACATATGAATCCTAAGGCCCTGAAAGAGTGTGAGGCCAAGCTTTTTCTTGCGAAGTCGAAAAAGAAGGAGAAGAGACATCATCGAAAGTCGTCGTCACTGAAGTCTCATTGGCGTCATCAGGACTCCCGGCGTCGTTGAGATTCACAGCGCCGGTCGAGTAGGGAGAGGTCTCGGTCGAGGTCTCCATCAGCTCGACGTCGGAAGCCTTGGGAAGTCAGTCCCACTGTCACTCCCCAGCCGACGACGCCGTTACCATCTCCGGCTTCACCGACTTCACCCATGTCATCGGGCCATCCTCCTTCAGTGTTCGAGGTTCCGCAGCCTCAGATGTTTTCTCCGTCCTTGCAGACGTCGAGACCGGCGTCGGTGTCGCCTTCGAACCAGGCACCTCAGTACCCGGCTTTCCCGGCCCCTGGAGCTGACAGTACCGCATTTCTGAATACGATGTTTTCCATCTTCCAACAGATAGCTCCAGGTGGTGGACCGGCTGGTCCTTCGGGCCCTTTGGCCTTCAACATGGGTGCTCCGGCTCCACTTCGACCGGCACCCTTTATGCCCTTTCTCCCCCTGGGGAACGTGGCCTCGGCGCCGGGATCGGCTCCGGTGGCTTCGGCTCCTGAGGCTTCGGCTCCTGCGGCTTCGATTTTTCAGCCAGTGACGCCGTCTAGACCTGGCCTCGACGCCGAGGATAGAGAAGAGGCTGCACTCGAGGAGGCTTGCTCTCTGCCTCCTTGAAGAACAGGAATACCAGAGGCAAGCCTTGGAGGAAGGGGAGATCGAGGATTCTCGTGAGGGTCTCCATGGACTTGACACTGCTAGTGGGCTAGATACCTCCCCTGAATGGGACTTGTCATCACCTGGGGAGTACACAGAGGAGGCGGCCACTTTTCATTCTGTTATCAGAAAGGCAGCTGGCTTCCTGGTCCTCCCTTTGCCAGTGACTGAAGCCAAGCAGAACATATTGACGGAAGTGTTGCACCCTGCCTCTACATCAGCAGAGCCACTTTTGCCATTCAATGAAGCGCTACTGGACCCCATAATGGAAGTCTGGAAGAAGCCGGTGTCTTCTTTAGCCGTCAGTAGATCTGTGGCTAGGAGGTATCGGGTTGCACCGGCTGACCCAGGTTTTCTTTCCAAGCATCCAACACCTGAAAGCTTGGTGGTCCAGGCTTCCTGCTCAGCAAGGTCTGCTCCTGGGTCTTTTCCAGCTGTACCCTCGGATAGAGACTCCAAGAAGATGGACATCCAAAAAGGTGTTCTCATCATGTAGCATGGCATTGAAGGCCGCCAATGCTACATGCATTTTAGGAAGATACATTTATGCCCTAATGGACGAGATTAAATCAATGCACACAGAGGTTCCTCAGAAATTGTTAAGCCTGGTATCTGACGCTCAGGCAGCTGCAACTCAGGTTATCCAATCTGGGTTGGATACAACTGACTCAGTTGCTAGGGTAATGGGCACTGCTGTAGTTACGAGGAGGCAGGCCTGGCTTCGTAACTCAGGATTTTCCTCTGATGTGCAGTCGACCCTACTGGACCTGCCGTTTGATGGTGACAAGCTGTTTGGTGCCAAGGCGGATTCGGCCTTAGAAAGGTTCAAAGAGAGTAGGGCCACGGCCAAGTCGCTGGGCTTGCAAGCCACTTCTTCTACTTCCTCCAGATTTTTTAGGAGGTTCCGAGGATTTGGTTGTGGTTCCTCCTCCTTCTCCTTTCGAGGGAAATTCCAGCAACCCACCTCTGCTCTCTCCTATAGATCTTTCAGAGGGAGGGGTAGGGCCGTACCAGGGGAGCCACTCAGCAGCACTCTGCCTCTTCCTCTTCCTCTGGAGGGGTGCAGCAGGGGAAGCAGCCTTAGGCTTCCATCAATTCCCACTCACTCCACTCCTGTAGGGGGGAGGTTACTGAATTTTCTCCACAAGTGGGAGGTCATAACATCAGACTCCTGGATTACCAGCATTGTGAGAAAGGGCTATACCCTTCCCTTTCGGGAGTTTCCGCCCCGCCCATCTTATTGTTCAGAAGAACACCTCCTGTTGTTAGAACAGGAGGTTCAAGTCCTCCTTTCAAAGGGCGCGGTGGAGTTGGTCCCAGAGCAGGAAAGGGGTCAAGGTTGTTACTCAAGGTACTTCCTGATTCCCAAGAAGGATGGTCGGTTGAGACCAATCCTGGACCTAAGGATCTTGAATTGGTTCCTCAAACAGGAAAAGTTCAAGATGCTGACCCTAGCTCAGGTACTTTTGGCGTTGAACAATGGAGATTGGATGGTGTCTGTCGACTTGCAGGATGCTTACTTTCATATCCCGATACTCAAGTCGCACAGGAAGTATCTCCGGTTTGTGGTGGGGTCGCAGCACTATCAGTTTGCGGTCCTCCCGTTTGGTCTTACTTCAGCACCTCGAGTCTTCACGAAGGTGATGTCGGTGGTTGCGGCAGAGCTCAGAAGGAAGGGGATAGCAGTATTTCCTTATCTGGATGACTGGTTGATCAAAGCCAGGTCTCCGGAGCTCGTGTTGCATCACCTGCAGTCGACAACCCAGTTGTTGTTCGACCTGGGCTTTTCGGTGAACGTGCCCAAATCTCACCTAGAGCCCTCTCAGCGCCTCCTGTTCATAGGGGCAGTACTGGATACAACATTGAATCAAGCCTTTCCTCCGCCTCAGCGGATTCGGGACATTCAGGCATTGGTTCCAATGTTTCAAAGTGGAGCGGTCATTCCAGTCCTCAAGGTCCTACGTCGGCTCGGTCTGTTTGCCTCCTGCATACTGTTGGTCACGCATGCTCCTGGCACATGAGGGCTCTTCAGTGGTGTCTCCGAAGGCAGTGGTCTCAACACAAAGGAGATCTCAAAGGCTTGGTGAGGATCTCCAGAGATGCTGCCACGGATTTGAAGTGGTGGATTGCGGATGGCAATCTTTCCCGAGGAAGGCCGTTCTCGCAAGCTCCTCCAGTGGCCACAGTAATAACGGATGCTTCCACTCTAAGGTTGGGAGCTCATCTGGGGGACCTGGAAATCAAAGGTCTTTGGTCTCCCGTAGAACAGAAGTTTCATATCAATCTGTTGGAGTTACGGGCTGTACGTCTGGCTCTCAAGGCCTTCCTCCCATCCCTTCGCGGTCAGTCGGTTCAGGTCCTGACGGACAATACTACTGCGATGTGATATATAAACAAACAGGGAGGGGTAGGGTCGTACCTTCTCTGCAGAGAAGCTCTTCGGCTATGGTCCTGGGCAAAGGACCATCAGATTTGCTTGGTAGCAAATCATCTGGCCGGGGTCTTGAACGTACGTGCGGACGGTCTCAGTCGCCATTTCTCGGCCGATCACGAGTGGCGTCTCCATCCAGATCAAGTCTGTCTAATCTTCCAGATGTGGCAGTTTCCTTGGATAGATCTGTTTGCCACCCGGGAAAACTCGCACTGCCCGTTATTCTGCAGCCTCCAGTATCCGGTACAGGGAGCATTGGGGGATGCGTTTCAGAGGACCTGGTGCGACCTGCTGCTTTACGCGTTTCCCCCATACCCTTGATTCTTCGAGTATTGAGGAAAATACGCCAAGACCGGGCCCAAGTCATCTTAAAAGCTTCGGATTGGCCAAGGAGGGTATGGTACACGGACCTTCTCCAACTCTCACTGTGCCCTCCGCTCCGTCTCCCTCTCAGGGCAGACCTCCTCTCGCAGTCGCAGGGGCAGGTTTTACACCCCCACCTCCAGAGCCTGCACCTTCATGCCTGGAGATTGAACGGGGCAACCTGAGTTCTTTCTCTCTCCCGCCTGATGTAGTGGATGTTATCTTAGCGGCCAGGCGACACTCCACTAAATCTATCTACGCTAATAGGTGGTCTAAATTTGTGTTTTGGTGTGGAGAGAGGCAGATTGATCCCTTACGTGCTCACTTGTCGGATATTTTATCTTTTGCATTGTCTCTAGCACAGAGGGGTTGTGCAGTGGTTACGGTTAAGGGATACTTGTATGCTCTTTCAGCCTTTATTTGTCTTCCAGACCAGCCTTCTTTGTTTAAATCCCCTATAGTACTTAGGTTCTTGAAGGGTCTTATGAATAAATTCCCTCCTACTCCTTTCGTTATGCCTCAGTGGGATTTGAACTTTGTTCTAACTTTCCTTATGGGGTCCCCTTTTGAGCCTATGCACTCTTGCCCCTTGAGATTATTGGTCCTAAAGACGGTCTTTCTGGTTGCAATTACTTCTGCAAGGAGAGTGAGTGAGTTGCAAGCTCTATCTGTAAAACCCCCTTATACATCTTTTTATGGGGATAATGTGGTGTTGAGGACCAAGGCTGCTTTCCTTCCGAAGGTTGTTTCACCCTTTCATATGTCCCAGACGATTACTCTTTCCACGTTTTATCCTCCGCCTCATCCTTCAAAGGAAGAAGAGAGACTCCATTGCTTGGATCCAACGAGGGCGCTAAGCTTTTATGTAGACAGGACGAAGGATTTCAGGCTGGAGGATCAGCCCTTCATCGGGTACGTGGGACAGAGGAGAGGAAAGGCAGTCCACAAGAGAACACTCTCCAGGTGGGTTGTTCTTTGCATTAAAATGTGTTACTCTGAACCCCCTGATGGTATAAGAGCTCATTCCACCAGAGCTAAATCGGCCTCTTTGGCCTTGGCTAGGGGTGTTCCTGTTGTTGGCATCTGCAAGGCCGCAACTTGGTCGTCCCTTCACACTTTTGCGAAGCATTACTGTTTGGACTCGGAGGTCAGAAGGGATGGCCATTTTGCACGGTCGGTGCTGAAGGATTTCTTGGTTTGACCATTCAGGCACCCTCCACTGAGTGCGGTACTGCTTTGGGACTCTATTCATTAGGTGAGGAATCCACAGGTAGTGTATCCATCAGAAGAACGAGTTACTTACCTTCGGTAACGACTTTTCTGGTGGATACATTAGCTACCTGTGGATTCCTCACGGTCCCAACCGCCTCCCCGTTGCCTGTCTGGTCTAACCAAGTAATTCTTGAGTGTGCTCCTCTTGGTTTTGAGGACTTGTATATATTCTGTATATATGTTCATATGTATATATATTGCTCATATATTTATTTATTTGTTTTTTTTTTTTAAAAAGAAGAATTGAGTGGTTAGAATTATGTAATTATTTAGAATATCATTAAATTTTGCAATTTGTTCTTTCATCTCAATGGCCTATTATTCTCAGGCACGTAAAAAATGTTGGTACTGACGTCGGCACGTCGGCGAGGACCTCTTATTGCCTGTATGACGTCAGACGGCGTCGCGTGGGCAGTTGTGACGTCCTCGTCGACGTGCAGAATCTAGGAAGAAGATTTCCGGCGAATGCTGGCGCAATGGGAGTATTCATTAGGTGAGGAATCCACAGGTAGCTAATGTATCCACCAGAAAAGTCGTTACCAAAGGTAAGTAACTCGTTCATCCCTACCCTTACCAGTGAAAGATAGCCACAAGATAGCAGCCCACTGCCTTTGTGGGACCAACTGTACCACACAGGCCCTCTCAAGTGCAGAAAACCACTTGTTAATGTCATCCCCCTCCTTGTAAGGGGGGGACTATCTTATGCAGGGTTCTGGAATCTTGCTCTCTAACAGGATTTCTATCAAAAACACTGCTGCTGCCACCATGGGGAACTAACCCCAACCTCTGCCTTTCCCTTTCCACATCCAGAGATTCCCTGCCTAAGGCCATCTGCTGCTGTTTAATCTTCAGCCTGGCCTCTTCCAACCTCAGCTTTATGAGTTCCCTTTCCATTGAGTTGTCCTCAGGGTGGGAGGCTTGGGAATTGTGAGACACAGAAGAAATGTGGGGGTTGGCAGAGTTGGACCTGTCCCTAACTGACTGGACTCTAGCAAGCTGGCCTTTAGGAGTGAAAGGTGCCCTACTAGTGTGTGACCCCTCTCACTACCAGTGTCACTAGATGGCCTGTTAGCTGACAGGTCCTTGGAAGAACCCTCCCTAGCATCCTCATGGGCGAGCGTGCGTCAGAAAAGTCAACGATGCGTCGATTCATTACTTGAAAGTGAGGCCGTGTGTTGTTTCTTCTCTGATCGGGTAGGCGATGGGTCGTTTTCTCTTCCACAAGAGAGCGATGTGTTAATTTCTGGACAAGGCGCCTCGGATCCGTGCAGGTTCATGATGACTTTGACGCCCAGTGACGATGCATGAGACATCCGGTCGCAAAGTGTTGGAAAACCGCGCTGTGTGGGGTTTGCGTCGTTATCATCAGCTGCAAGCGGGTGTTGCGTAGTTTCTCCGAATGCAATGCGTCAATCTTCCAGCCGTGATGCAGGGAGAGCGTCGATTTCAGTTGTGAAGCGAGTGGTGCGTAGTTTTTCAGCCGCTATGCAGGGCGTTCTGTGCGTGGATTTCAGTCCTTGTTCTGCCAACTTCACCTTTCAAGGGCCTGGAGACTGGATGGGGCACCACTTTTCAGGGCAGGAGTCTCAGCAGAGAGTCCAGGTGCTGCCAGAGGAAGTCTTTGATGGCCCTGAGACTTCAAAACAGAAGGCAAGCTTAGTCCAAGCCCTTGGAGATTCTTCTCAAGCGGGAATGCACAACAAAGTCCAGTCTGTGTCCCCTTTTTACAGGCAGAAGCAGCAACTTCAGGATAGCCCAACAAATCACAGTCCCAGGCAGGGTTAGCACTTCTCAGCCCTTCAGCTCTTCTCCTGGGCAGAGGTTCCTCTTGAATCCAGATGTGATCGAAAGTCAGGGGTTTTGGGTCCATTACTTATACCCCTTTCAGCCTTTGAAGTAGGCAAACTTCAAAGGAAAGTCTTTGTTGCTCACAAGATCCTAACTTGCCCAGGCCAGGCCCCAGACACACTCCAGGGGGTTGGAGACTGCATTGTGTGAGGGCAGGCATAGCCAATTCAGGTGTAAGTGACTCCTCCCTCCACTCTAGCTCAGATGCCTCATCAGGATATGCAGGCTACACCCCAGCTCCCTTTGTGTCACTGTCTAGAGGAGATTCACAAATAGCCCAAATGTCAATCTGACCCAGACAGGGAATACACAATCAGGCAGAGTCACAGAATGATTTAAGCAAGAAAATGCCACTTTTTAAAAGTGGCATTTTCAAACTAATAACCTAAAAACCACCTTCACTAAAAGATGTATTTTTAAATTGTGAGTTCATATCTCTATCTGCTCTCAAAGGGAAACTGCACTTTAAGGATATTTAGAGGCAGCCCCCATGTTAACGTATGAGAGAGGTAGGTCTTGCAACAGACCGAATTTGTCAGTATTTCACAGTTAGCACATGTAAAACACATTAGTACATGTCCCATCTTTAACATACACTGCCGCCTGCCCATCAGGCTACCTAGGGCCTACCTTAGGGATGCCTTGCATGTATAAAAAGTGAAGGTCTGGGCCTGCCAAGTGGGTACACGTGCCAGGTCAAATTAGCAGTTTACAACTGCACACACAGACACTGCAGTGGCAGGTCTGAGCCATGTTTACAGGGCTACTCATGTGGGTGTCACAGCCAGTGCTGCAGGCCCACTAGTAGCATTTAATGTACAGGCCCCGGGCACTTCTATTGCACATTACTAGGGACTTACTAGTAAATCAAATATGCCAATCATGGAAAGCCAATTACACATACTATTTCACACAGGGAACACTTGCACTTTAGTCCTGGTCAGCATTGGTAAAGTGCCCAGAGTAACAAAAACAGCAAAACAGGGTCCAGCACACAGCAACAACTTGGGAAGCAGAGGCAACAAGTTAGGGGAGACCACGCCAAGGTTGTCAGGTCTAACAGTTAGGAATTGTAATAATATTTTACTTTACATTAAAGAAGCCTTAGAAATTCACTGAAAAACCCAAAGAGTAAAGGAACATTATAATTAGGTGAAAATGTCAGTTAAAACATACAGTTTTAAATTAAAAAAAACACTATAGTTATCTGAAGTAACCATGATACATGACCCTAAAGTATCTATAACTTGCACCCTTGTCATGCACTGCTAATTACTCCACATATTACATTACTCATGAAATTTTCTATGATATTGATCACATCACTGCCATATCTGAAATGACATAATTTATTACAACACTGTGCATGACAGGGGCGCAAGTTAAGGTATTTTGTACTGCAAAGTCAGATATTATTAAAAGTTGTAACTATAATGCCACTTTAACCTTTTTAATTTAAAAAATGCAATTTTCTTTTCGATAATTTTATTCCAAACGTTGCAGTGATATTCCTGCGAGCATAGAAGGCATATTTGCTCCCACCCAATGGGAGATTTAAAAATTCTCCCTTCAGATGGGAGCAGGTATATGTTTCCCTGCCTGCTCAATTGTATGCTGGGAGTGGGCTTCCTGGGACACAGTAATTGAGCTGGCCCCAGGGCTGGGGTCTCAAGGGCCTATTGAGACCCTGTGAGGGAGGTTGTGTGCCCCCTCCCACCATTTAATAGAATTTGTCCCCCTGGGGATAGAGTCCTCAAGACCCACTGAGGCTCAGGGAGGGGTGGATGCTTTTTTTCTGTCCACGGTCTCACTCCCACTGGAGAAAGAGGCTTCTGAAAGGTTTGTGGGAGCAAGTACTCTGACTGGACAGCTGTTGGAGGGACAGAAATGAAATGGCCCCAATTGCTGAATATGGGGAAAACAAATTGGTGTTGTAAAAATGAACATTTTATATTATGTTATGTTTATTTGTAAAGAGCACTATCACCCACAAGGTATCGTGGTGCTATGATAAAAAGTGACCTAATGCTACAAGGCCAAGGTAAAATGTCCCTGGCTAATTGAGAGAAGGTCTAAGAGACATTAATTGTGTGATGAAGCAAACTGTACATTTTTATTTTTTAAATGTTACGATCCTGTGAGATCATGAAAGATAAAAAGGGGTGGATAGTCCTTCCCCACACCCTACAACACACATCTATTGCATAGGAGAGAGGTGACAGTGGAGAGGTCAGTCTCTCCCCACACCCTACTACACATGCCTGGCACTAAGGGGAGGGGTCTTGGCCGAGAGGCTAGTTCCACCCTACACCCTACAGTGGACAACTGTCACCCTGGGGAGAAGTCTCAGTGAAGAGGCCAGTCCCACTCCACATCCTTCTATGCACCCCCATCATGCTGGGGAGCAATCTCAGCAGAGGCCAGTTCCTCCCTACACCCTACTATGCATAGCTGTCACCATAGAAAGGCGTCCCAGCGGAAAGGGCAGTACCTTCCCTCACCCTACAATGCACATCCGATGCCTGTGCAGAACTCTCACCTAAGAGGCAAGTGTACACACCTGTCATCCCAAACAGAGGTCTCAGAGGAGAGGCCAGTCCCCCCTCACACTCTACTACACACACGTCATCCAAAAGAGAGGTCTCAATGGAGAGGCCAGTCCCTCTTTACACCCTACTACACATCTGTTGTTCAAGAGTGAGGTCTCAACTGAAACTAGTCCTTCCACACACCCTACTATGCACACCTGTTGGCCAAGAGAGAAGTGTCTGTGGACACGTCAGTCACTTCTCACACCCTCTTATGCACAGCTGTCAACCTTGAGAGAAGTCTTGGTGGAGAGGCCAGTCCCACTCTATAAACGACAATGCACACCTTTCATCCAAGAGTAATGTGTCAGCGGAGAGGCCAGTCCTTCCTCACACCCTCGTATGCATACCCATCTCTTAGGGGAGGAGTGTCAGTGGAGTGGCCAGTCCCTTCAGACACCCTACTACGCATACTCATTGTGCAAGAGAAAGGTGTCAGCAGAGAGACCAGTTCCTCCCCACACCCTACTCTGCATTGCAGTCACCCTAGTAAGGGGTCTCAGCAGAGAGGCCAGTGCCTCTCCACACTTGACCACGCACACCCATCTTTCAAGAGAGAGGTCTCAGCGGAGAGGCCAGTACCTCGCCACACTTTACTATGCACACCCATTGGCAAGAGTGAGGTCTCAGCAGAGAGGTCAGTCTCTCCATACACACCCATTGCCCAAGAGAGAGGTCTCAGCAGAGAAGCCAATCTCTCCAGACACCCAACTAGACACACCCATTGCCCAACGGAGAGGTCTCAGCAGAGAGACCAGTCTCTCCATACACACCCATTTCCCAAAAGAGAGGTCTCAGCAGAGAAGTCAATCTCTCCAGACACTCAACTAGACACACCCATTGCCCAACGGAGAGATCTCAGCAGAGAGACCTGTCTCTCCATACACACCCATTGCCCAAGAGAGAGGTCTCTGCAGAAAAGCCAATCTCTCCATACACCCGACTAGACACACCCATTGCCCAACAGAAAGGTCTCAGCAGAGAGACCAGTCTCTCCATACACACCCATTGTCCAACAGAGGGGTCTCAGCAGAGAGACCAGTCCCTCCCTACACTGTGGTTGTCCAAGAGGGAGGTCTCAGCAGAGAAGCCAGTCCTTTCCCACACCCTACTATGAACACCCATCATCCTGGAGAGGAGTCTCAGTCCCTCAGCGCACCCTGCTACGATTGCTTGTCATTATCAGGGGGGTGTCAGTGGGGAGGATAGTCCATGCTCACAATCTGCTACTCATACTTGCAGCCCTGGAAAGAGGTTAGAAAAACTGTCTGGAAGCAGTAGCTCAGTGGATGCACTGCACTTTTCTGAAACGTAACAATAATTTGTCCGTTAGACAAACAGTCTGACAATTGGGGGCCCCAGTGGTGGCCGGAAATGCTAGGACCACCCTCTGCACCCAAGTCAGAGGTGAAAGTTCTCTTCCAGGGGATCCTCATCAATAGTCATAAACATTGAATATTCCCGCCCTCGTGTGGGGACCCCGGAGCATACATAAAATACACACAAATAAAAGTATGAAATATGCACGAAAAATATATATATAGCATTTTTAGTAGACAATTTTCATACTAAACTCCTACATACGTGTGTATAACAGCAATGCAGACTATATTCATAAACAGGCTAAAATGCTTTATTTCTATGGAGTTTTTTTTTATTTAATTTTTTTTTAAATAGACCCTTTCAAAATTAGAATAAAAAAAAAAACTTTACCAAGCCCCAAAGCTGGGCCCAGTGAAAGAAGCAGTAGCAATATCAGTGAAAAAAGAGAAAAAACTGCATTGAAAACAATGGATCATTATTAGCCAATAGGCTGCATGAAGGTTAACACAGGAGAACCATAAAATTCTGGCACTGTGCCCTTAAGACCCTGAGCACCTCCAGTATCCCACCATGCCTCAGGGGTGAAGGAGAGGTGACAGTTGGTTCACAGTTAGGTCAGTACTTTTTTATGGTGACAACTTGTCCAGCAGATTCGAAAGATAGTGTGTCCTGCACTTCTAGGAGACTTGCGTCCGGGGAGGAGGGTGGGTTGTTTATGACTTTGATGAGGATATCCCTGGAAGAGAACTAGGATTTACAGGTAAGTAACTTACCCTTCTCTTCCAGGGGACTGTTGTGCCCTCCAATGACTGTGTAGGTGCAGAGCCTGCCTCAGCAAGGATTGTTTGCCTGGTTATATTCTGCATCTCAGGGACTGTCTGTGTCTCTTCCTCCCCCTTGCCAGTCTGTGGGCTCTGTGTCTGGCAGTCTGGTCCTGCAGCTCTGCTTAAAGGCTATTGGCAGTTGATAAATAGGTGCAATACTGCTTCATTCCAGTGTGGATGGCAACCTCTCAGGCCCTGTAACTGATGGGCTGTGCTGAGGGCTGTGTGATGACTGGGACTTCTACAGAGCTCTCTTAGTAGGGAACTGGCAGCAAAATGCCCCAAAGCTTGCAGTCTGCAACAGGGTTTTTTGCATCATGTAACTCACTTTCTTGTGTGTCTCTCTTTTCCCTTGGTCATTTTACTTTTTTTTTGCTGTTGGGCAGTAGGAGGGGTGTGTGCTGTAGTTGTGCCAATACCAATTGCCCACCAAGTTTGTGATCACTGCCTGTGATCAGATGGGCGCAGTGCCGAGCCTTGCTTCGTGGAAGTAGCAACACAATCAACATCTAATTCATCAGGGGCCAGTGACAGAGACGTGTCCATGAAGAGCTGCAGTGAGTGCTTTTGGGGCAGTTGTAGAACGGTGGAGGGGACAGACTTTGTGACTGACAGCCTCCTTCTTAACTCCTGTGTGCCTCTGAGTCTATTGTGCTAGTTCTATTTTCCTTCCCTCTGCCTGCCATCTTGCTACCGTGTGATAGATGGTTTAAGAACTGATACTGACTGGACCAGAGCTCTCACCACTCAGGATTACTACTCTAGGTCCATTCTGTGAAGTACCTGTACTCTGGTTCCCTCTGGAGACATGCCAGCAAAACTGCAATACAGGAGCGATCCTGTTTTTTTAGGGTCGAGTCTGCGATTACATGTGCTAGTGCATGCGTATCACTTGCGAGACACTGTTGTAGTTAGAAAAGGGCTTGGAGCCCCCCTGTTGCTTACCATATGTTTAATTGCATGACACTCTTCTTTACATCCTCGCAATTGGTCATGCATGGCATATCATCATTTACATTCCTGTTCGTGGAGAAGAAACCGAGAACTGATTAATTCAACCCAATCAGTGCCGTCTGCTGCACCCAACGTGATTGAGGTAATGTGTTGTTTCTTTTAACTTCTAGTACCCTGCAAACAGAAGGCACTTGACTGGCAAAAATGTGTCCAGGAGGACAAACAAAATTGCAAAGTGGTATTTTCTATAGTTAAGTTTTTGTTTTATTTCACCAAGTCTTTTCTCACTTTTCACTCATGTTTTGTTTTGTTTTGTTTTGGCTTCTGAGCACTGTTCTCAAAATATGACTATTATCTAGTTCTAAATATCACAAAGCAATGTTGTTTCCTTTTTATGTGTAATTTTCAAAATTATGCCTTAACACATAATCATGCAGTACACCCCAATCCATGCTGCCCCAATCCAATGCTCACCACTCCAGTCTAAACTACTCACCCCATCTACTCCAATCCACTACACTCCAATCCTTCCAACTCACCCGCTCCAATCTGCCCCTGTCTAATCCAAAACAATGTGCCCCACACCAATACCAAATAATCTGCTCACTCCAAACATCAATCCAAAACAATCTGCCCCACTCCAATCCACAACAACCTGCCCCATCCCAATGAAAAAACAATCTGCCCTACTCCAATCCAAAACAATCTTCCTGACTCTAATCCAAAACTATTTGCCCCACTCCAATCCAAAACAGTCTCCCCAACTCCAAAATAATCTGGCCCTCTCTAATTCCAAACAATTTGCCCCACTTCAATCCTAAACAATCTGCCCCATTCCAAACCAATCTGCCCCAATCCAATCAGCCCACTCCAGTCCAATCTGCCACACTTTGATCCAGTGCACCTCAGTCCTTCTAATCCACCACACTCCAACCCTCCCAATTCACTCCACTCCAATCTTCTCTTCTTCAATCTAAAACAATCTTCCCCAGCCCAATACAGCAATGCAAAACAACAAAACAATATGCCCCACTCAAACCCACATCAATCCCCTCACACTAATCCAAAACAATCTACCCCACACTAATCCAAAACCATGTGTCCTACTCCAACCTGTCCCACTACTATTCAAAGTAATATGTCCCACTCCAATCTGCCCCACTCCAATCCAAAACATAATCTAAAACAATTCGCCCCACTCCAATCTGCCCACCTCCAATCCAAAGTAATATGCCCCACTCCAATCTGCCCCACTCCAGTTCAAAACAATCTGCCCCACTCCAATCCAAAACAATTCACCCTACTCCAATCCCAGCCGCCCCACTCCAATCCACCCCACTCCAATCCAGGTCACCTCACCCCAATCCACTCCAACCTGTACCACCTCGAGATGCCCCACCCCAGTAAAAACTATCTGCCTCACTCCAGGTTCCCCTACTCCATTCCAAAACAATGTGCCCCATTCCAGTCCAAATCAATCTGCCACACTCCAATGTGTCCCACTCCAATCCAACACAATCTGCCCTACTCCAAACCAATCTGTCCCAATCCAGTCAGCCCCACTCCAGTCCAATCTGCAACACCTCAGTCCAATTCACCTCACTTCATCCTAATCTACCACATTCCAATCTTCCCAACCCACTCCACTCCAATCTGCCCTATTTCAATCCAAAACAACCTGGCCCACCCCAATCCAAAACCATCTGTCCCACTCCAATCTGTCCCACTACAATCCAAACAATCTTCCTCACTACAATCCAGCAGATCTGCCCCACTCCAATCCAATCTGCCCTATTTCAATCCAAAACAACCTGCCCCACCCCAATCCAAAACCATCTGCCCCACTCCAATATGCCCCACTCCAACCCAAAACAAAGAGCCCCACTCTAATCCAAAGCAAACTGCCCCACTCCAATTCAAAACAATCTGTCCCACTTCAATCTGTTCCACTCCAATCCAAAACAATCTGCCCACCCCAATCCAAAACAATCTGCCCCACTCCAATCCAAAACAATCTGCCCCACTCCAATCCATAATCTGATCCACTCCAGTCTGCCCAACTACAATCCAAAACAATCTGCCCCACTTCAGTCTGCCCCATTCCATTAAAAAACTATCTACCCCACTCTAATCCAAAACAATCTTCCTCACTCCAATCTGACCCACTGCAAACCAAATCAATTTGCCCACTCCAATCTGCCCTACTCCAATCCAAAGCAATCTGTCCCACTACATTCCAAAACAATCTACCCCACTCCAATCTAAAACAATCTACCCCAATCTAATCCAAAACAATCTGCACCCCCTCCATTCTGCCTCACTCCTAACCAACCCCAATCTAATCCACCCCACTCCATTCCAATTCGTCCAACTCCATTCCACCACAATCCACCCAGACCAATCCAATCCACCCCAATCCAATCTACCCAACTCCAATCCAATCTACTCCACTCCAATTCACCACAATCCAACCCACTCCAATCCAAACCAACCCACCACATCCCAATCCAATCTAACCAAATCCAGCCCACTCCAAATCCACCCACCTCACTCCAGTCCATCTCACTCCAATACAATACACCTTAATCCACCCCAATCCAATCCAGTTCATCTTCATCTTCCCCATTCCAATCCAATCCACTCCACACCACCTTAATCCACCCCACACCAATCCAATCCAATCCACTGCACTCCACACCAACCTAATCCACCCCACTCCAACCAAATTTATCCCACTATGGTCCAATTCATTCCATTCCAATCCACCCCACCCCGCCCCAATCCCATCCCCCCACTCAATCCAATCCACCTCACCCATTCATGTCTACCCCACTCCATTCCACCCCTCTCCAATCCAATTTACCACACTCAGTCAAACTCACCCCACTCTAATCCAATCCACCCACCTCAAAGCATTTCACCCCATGCCAAACCACCCTACCACACTTCAATGCAGTACAACTCACCCCACCCACCCCACCCAAATCCAATCCCATGCAATCCACCCTCCTCCAACCCAATACACCCCACTTCACCCCATTTCTATCCACTCCAATCCAATCAAATCCACCCCACCCCACTCTACTCCAGTCCAGCCCACTCTAATCCAGTCCCACCCCTTCTACTTCAATCCACCCCACTCTAATCCAGTCCACCCCACTCCACATTAAGCCACTCCATTCCAATCAACACCACCCCAGTTAGGTCCACCTCACTCCAATCCAATCAACTCCAATCTTTCCCACTCCAGTCCAATTCAATTTAACCCACCCCACTCCAGTCCAATACAGTCCACCTTAATCCATCCCACTCCTGTCCAAACCATTCCAAACCACCGCAACCCACACCATTCTAAACCACCCCACACTAATCAAATCCACCCTACACCAATCAAATTCACCCAAATCCAATCCACCCTACTCAATCCAATCCAACCCACTCCATTCCAATCCAGCCCACTCCAATCCTCCCAACTTCAATCCAATCCGACCCACTCCAGTCCACCCCACTCCAGTCTAATCCACCACAATCCACCCTATTCAAATTCAGTCCACTCCAATCTAATCCACCCCACTCTAAAAATTCCATTCCATTCCACTCCAATTCACCCCATCCCAATCCAATCAACTCCAATCAAATCAAATCCACCTTAATCTAATCCACTCTAGTCCAGTCCACCCCTCTGAGTCCAGTCCACCCCACTCCATTCCACCACACTCAATGCTACCCCACTCCAGTCCACACCAGTCCAATCCACTTTACTCCAGTCCAATCCACTTACTTCAGTCCAATCCACCCCACGCCAGTTCTATCCCCCGCACTCTAGTTCAATGCACCCCACTCCAGTCCAATTCACCTCACTCCAGTCCATTTCGCCCCACTCCAATCCACCTCACTTAAGTGCAACCCACCCTGTGCCAATCCAATCCACCTCACTCCAGTCCACCCACCCCAATTCAATCCAGTCAACCCCACTCCAATCCACCCCACTTCACTCCATTTCATCCCACTCCACCCCATTCTACCCACTCCATGCTAGTCCAATCCTCCCTACTCTATTCAAGTCCACCCCACTCTACCCTAATCCAACCCACCTAACCCCAGTTCACTCCACCCCACTCCAATCCATCCAGCCCACCTCAATCCAATCCACTCCACTCCAATCCATCCACTCCACTCCAGTCCAATCCAGTTCCAGTCCAGGTCAGTTCAGTCCACCCCATTCCAATCCAATGAATCCAATCCATCCTACCCCATTCCAGACCACCCCTGTCAGTAATCCCCAAGGTGCCTCCTACGTTATCTGTCAGCATCCCTAGGGATTAGGGTTAAATCATATCTCTGTTCTTGGTTAAACCTTCATGTTTCTAAGTAAACATAATGTGCTGTGTTAAGCAATTGGTTTTATCAATGCTTGTTTTACCAATGCTTGTTTGCTAATGTGAGCAGGTGTAGACATGTGCTTCTAATTGGGTGTGGTGACTCATCTCAACTGCTTTCCTGATTGGTTATAAATAGCAGATTGAAGCATGCCTCCCTGCTTGGCTTTGTTTTGCTTCCTGATCTCAGCATCTGGCTTGGCAGTCCAGCCCCTGCTGTCATCCTCGTATTCAGGACTTTTGAGGCAATTCTTTTCTTCGTTCCCGTACCAGCTGACACCAGGCATTCCTCCAGCACACTGGAAAAGACTGCAGCTAAGTGACTAGTATTCTCCAGGGAGTTTGTTCTTTGAGCGCCGTGCTTTCCTAGAACAGCTGGTGTATTTCAGACCTTGTATTTTGGCAGAGTGCTTATCTTGAAGAGACAAATGCATTTCTGAACATTCTACATTATTATTGTAGTTACTTGCCTAAATGTGCTTCAGGAAATCTGCTTGAGCTCAAGTACTCCAAAAAGTGACAGTGCAATTTTAAATGAGCATTTCCTGACTTTTCTTTCTCTAATAGCATGGCTCTTGGATTTAAATTGTGTCATTCATGCCTGTGTTTCAGGTTTGAGGAATTTGCTTTTTGAAGGGTTTTTCACACACAGAGTTAAACCAAACCAAACTGTGCCACCCTAACTGTTTGAACCCAGAGTGGACATTTGTATTTCTTGAATTGTTTTTGTTAATTTTAGTTTAACCCTATGCATGCAGGAAAGTTATATGCGATATAATTAATGCCCTTGTTTGTCTTTCTTGTGCATGATAAGTGCAACCACAGTTCTAATTGTAGTGTGCAACAGTGAATCTCTGTGAAGCTAGCCCTAGTGTGCCAGTACTTATTGTTATGGTACTCAGTTTGGGTTTTTGGTAATGCAGTGTTAGTAATTGTGCTGGAGCATCCCGGTGTTCTTCTACTGCTCCTGTGCCCATATCAGAAAGAGAGATTCAGTTTCAAGGAAGTTGAGTGCACTAACTCTACTATCAGTCTGTCAACAACGACCTGCCCCCCGAAGATACAGGGTGCCTGGCTGGACCGGCAAGACGTGGCAGTATTTTATCTCTTCCTCTTCCACTCCCCCTTTCCTTTTGGGACACCTGCCGGGGTTTCTGTGTCCACCAGAAAGTGCTGAGAGGTGTTCCAGGAGGTCGGGGCATACCATCACCCTTGCAGACATCCTGCTTTTCAGGTGAGTGGCCCCGTCTCAACATAAAGCCAAGCCACAACATACAGGGCTGCCTGGGCGATGGATCCCTCAATGGGTACTTTCAAAGGTTTAGCACAGGCTTTACCAGCTGCTCAGGATGCTCCATCTTTATTAGATTTAACTCGAGCCCTAGCGGGATTACAGAAGGAAGTTCTTTCCTTAAAGCAAGAGAACCTGGAGTTGCACACTGAACTGCAGCGATATAAACCACAAGCCACCCCCTGGGGAGGAGTCAAACTAAAACAAAGATCTCCAGTACTACAGGCCCCTTGGTTTGACCCGGCTAATCATGTTCCTAGACCCGATTTAGGCCCAATGACTTCCACCACACAACCCATGCAGGTAATGGTCGCAACACCAATTCCTGTGCCCTTAGCTCCTCCAGAAAGGTTTTTTGGAGATAGTGCCAAGTTCAACATTTTTCTTAAACAGTACCAGCAACAGTTTTTGTGTCGGGCAGCTGCATTCCCCAACGATGCTGCAAAGGTAGCTTTTATTATCTCTTATTTGGGAGGCAATGCAGCTAATTGGTCTATTCCGCTGGTGGAGTGCAATGACCCTATACTGTATGATTTCAACCGATTCAAGGAAGCCTTGCGGAAACTGTTCGCCAAGCACCTCTTTGTTCAAGCCAGTGACAATGAGTTGATAAATTTGCGCCAGGGAAACAAGGATCTACTGTCCTCTATCACCTCTTCCAATCGGTTAGTGGCAGAGACTGAGTGGCCCGAGGAGAAGAGGACCTCCCTCTTCTATTGTGGCCTTCGGGATGATCTCAAGGATGTTCTAGCCCAAATTGTGGAACCTCCTACGTAGTGTTCCGAGTTCATTGACCTGGTGTTACGATTGGATCACCATTTGAGTGAACGTAAGGGAGAAAAATTCCGGGGTGACACATGCTTAGTGGTACTCAAAACTGCGAAAAAGGAGTCCACCATTTCCACAGATGATACACCTGAGCTCATGCAAATTGGCAGTGTGCGGGCCCACTATCTAAGGAAGAGAAAGAATGTAGGAAAAACTGTGTTTATACTGTGGTAAGGCAGGGCATTTTGCTCGGGAATGTCCTAACAAGTCTACTGCTCCAAAGAAAGCCATCGGAGCAGTAACAGGGCCTGAATTCTCTCTTCCTGACCAGGTGGAAAACTAACTGGCTCTATAACTTCTGAGAGAATTTTATTGAGCGCTTCTTTAAATATGGTCTCACATCTTCAGGCTAATACCACCAGTCCAGTACCTCAACATCTAACTCTTATTGTGACGTTAGTGTTGTCCTCTCAGGTTTGTAAGGTAATTCCCATATTGCTTGACTCTGGGGCTCCCGGAAACTTTTTAGACTTGGGTTTGGCTAAAACCCTAAATATTACGACTGTCAGAAAAGACGTCCCTGAACCAGTCAGAGCCGTGGATGGCTCAGAATTGTCCTCCGGGCTTATTGTTTATCAAACAACACCCTTGTCCATGCTTTGTGTAAACAACCATACAGAACAAATTCAGTTTGACCTCATAGATACCCCAGTATTTGGAGCCATTTTGGGGATACCCTGACTTCAGCTACACAATCCCAAAATTGACTGGGCAGCAAGGACAGTGACATTAGAACTCTAAACATTGCTGGCACTCCTGTTACCAAGACAAACCATTACTAGTGACACCCTTGCATTGTGGGTCCACACATAGTACGGCTATCAAGCCGGACGACACACTGACCATTCCTGCACTGTATAAAGACTTCCATGATGTCTTTAGTGAACAGAAGGTCACCCAGCTGCCGCCACATAGGTCATACGATTGTCGTATAGACTTGATTCCAGGGGCAATGCTACCATGTAGTAGGGTGTATGCTCTTTCTGGGCCTGAGAATCGATACCTGCGAGACTACTTGGATGATCTATTGGCTAAGGGTTTAATTTGTCATTCAACGTCACCAGTATCGTCGTCTTTGTTGTTCGTGCCCAAGAAGAATCGCGAGCTGTGCGCCTGTATAGATTATCGCGCAGTGAACAAAGTGACCATAAAAAATCGGTATCCTCTTCCGTTGATTCCGGTACTTTTAGATCAGGTACGTCAGTCGACCATTTATACTAAACTCGACCTCCGGGGTGCCTACCACTTGGTCTGAGTGATGAAGGGGGGTGAGTGGAAGACGGCGTTCTGAACTAAATTTGGACTCTTCGAGTACACAGTGATGCCCTTCGGGTTGTGTAACGCTCCTGCAGCGTTTCATTTTTCCATCAATGAAGTGCTGCAGGAGTTTCTGGATATCTGTGTAGTGGTATACATAGATGACCTTTTGATCTATTCATCTTCCACTGAGAAACCCAGAGGGCATGTAACAGCGGTTTTACAATGGCTTTGTGAGCATCATCTCTTCGCGAAGCTGGGAAAATGTGTTTTTCACGCTACAACTGTAGAATTCCTGGGCTATGTGATCACTCCCGATGGAATTTCCATAAATAGGTCCAAGGTACAGGCCATCCTGAATTGGGTAGCCCCAAGATCCATCAAGGAAGTGCAACAGGTTTTGGGCTTCGCAAATTTTTATCGGAATCAATCAATCAATCAATCAAGGATTTATAGAGCGCACTAATCACCCGCTAGGGTCTCAAGGCGCTGGGGGGGAGCCACTGGTCTTAGAGCCATGTCTTGAGGCGTTTCCTGAAAGTCAAGAGGTCTTGGGTCTGGCGAAGGTGGAGCGGTAGGGAGTTCCAGGTCTTGGCGGCTAGGTGAGAGAAGGATCTTCCTCCGGCGGTGGTGCGGCGGATGCAGGGGATGGAGGCGAGGCTGGCGGAGCGAAGATTGCGGTTGGGGGTGTGGAAGGTGAGTCTGTCGTTGAGGTAGGCTGGGCCTGTGTTGTGGAGGGCCTTGTGCGCGTGGATGAGGAGTTTGAAGGTGATCCTCTTTGACACTGGTAGCCAGTGAAGGTCTCTGAGGTTGGGGGAAATGTGGTCACGGCGTGGGATGTCCAGAATGAGGTGGGTGGATGCGTTCTGGATTCTTTGCAGTTTTGTTAGGAGTTTGGTTGTTATTCCTGCATATAGGGCGTATCCGTAGTCCAATCGGCTGCTGACCAGGGCGTGGGTGACAGTTTTCCTGGTTTCGACGGGAATCCACATGAAGATTTTGCGGAGCATGCGGAGAGTGTTGTAGCAGGAAGAGGAGATGGCATTGACCTGCTGAGTCATGCTGAGTGTGGAGTCCAAGATGAAGCCTAGGTTGCGTGTGTGGGTGGTGGGTGAGGGCGCGGTTCCTAGGGAGGTGGGCCACCAGGAGTCATTCCAAGTTGAGGGGTTGGTGCCAAAGATGAGAATTTCTGTCTTGTCTGTGTTTAACTTGAGGTGGCTTGATTCCATCAAGCTGGCAATGGCGTGAAGTCCATTGTGGAGGTTGTTCTTTGCAGTTGTAGGATCTTTCATGAGGGAGAGGATGAGCTGAGTGTCGTCTGCGTAGGAAACTATGTTGATGTGGTGGGTTTGTGCGATGTTGGCGAGGGGGGCCATGTAAACGTTGAAGAGCGTGGGGCTGAGCGAAGATCCTTGGGGAACTCCACAGATGATTCTGGAAGCTTCTGACAGGAACGGTGGGAGGCGGACTCTCTGGGTTCTGCCTGAGAGAAATGACGAGATCCAGTTGAGTGCCTTGTTGCGGATTCCAGCGTTGTGTAGGCGTGTGCGGAGAGTGTGATGACATACCGTGTCGAAAGCTGCGGAGAGGTCCAGGAGGATGAGTGCTGCTGTTTCTCCTTCGTCGAGCATGGTCCTAATGTCGTCTGTGGCAGCAATGAGTGCAGTCTCAGTGCTGTGGTTTCTGCGGAATCCGGATTGGGAGGTGTCGAGTACCTTGCTGTCTTCCACGAACCGGGATAGTTGGCTGTTTACAATTTTTTCGATGACCTTGGCTGGGAAGGGGAGGAGGGAGATCGGCCGGTAGTTCTTGGGGTCGTCTGGGTCTGCCTTTGGTTTCTTTAGCAGGGCGTTGATTTCTGCCTGCTTTCATCTTTCTGGGAAGGTGGCTGACTCGAAGGAGCTGTTGATGGTTTTGCAGAGGTGGGGGCGATGATGATGTTTGCCTTATTGGAGATATGGTGTGGGCAGTGGTCCGATGGTGATCCGGAGTGGATGGAGGCCATGGTGGTGGTGGTGTCCTCTATGTTGACGGGGATCCAGGTGTGGATGAGGTGGGTGTTGCTTGGAGCGTTGGGTTCTTGGGTGTTTGTAGTCAGCTGGTGGGTCTGGGGTTTGAAGCTATTGTGGATTTCTTATATCTTTCGACGGAAGTGGGTTGCCAGTGAGTTGCAGAACTCCTGTGATGGCAGGGGTTCGCTGGAGCAGGTCCTGGGGGTGAAGAGCTCATTGACGATGCCGAAGAGCTCTTTCCTGTTGTGAGCGTTGGTGTTGATGCGTTTTTTGAAGTGGGTCCTTTTGGTGGTGCGGATCAGTTGGTGATGTTTGCGTAGGGCATCCTTGAAAGCAATGTGGTTGGAGTTGGTAGGGTCAAGGTGCCAGGTTTTTTCCATTCTGCGACATAGCCGTTTGGTTTCCTGTAGTTCTGGGGTGAACCAGCTGGCCTTGATTCTGTGGAAGGTGTTTGGGGGGTTTTTGAGCGGTGCGAGGGTGTTGGCGCAATCTTCTATCCAGCGAAGCAGGTTGGTGGTGGCTATGTTGGGATCTGGGGTCCCAGGGGGTGGGGCCCGGGCGAGAGTGGAGATCAGTTGATCCGTTGATATTTTGTTCCAATTGCGTCAGGGGGGTTGTGTGCGGTGGTGGTGAGTGACTGGTTTTTGGTAGGAGAAGTGGATGCAGCGGTGGTCTGTCCAACTGAGTTCTGTGGTGTGGCTAAAAGAGACGTGGTTGCTGGCTGAGAAGATGGGGTCGAGTGTGTGGCCTGCGGACTGGGTGGGTGTAGTGACGAGTTGCTTGAGGCCGAAGTTGGCGAGGTTTTCGATTAGGTTGGTGGTGTTGATATTGTTGTTATTTTCTTGGTGGAAGTTTAGGTCACCAAGGAGGATGTAGTCTGTTGAGGCGAGGGCTTGGGAGCTGATGGCATCGGCGATGTCATCACAGAACTGCGGTCTGGGTCCAGGGTGTTCCTCTGAGTGTGTTGTTGGCGTTGATGTGGATTTTGAAGTAGAGGTGCTCGGCAGAGTTGATGGTGTCGTGGGAGTTGGTGGAGACTCTTATGGTGTTTTTGTGGACTAAGGCGATTCCTCCTCCTGGTCTGTTGATTCGGTCTCTTCTGATGATCTTGTAGTTTTCTGGTATGGCTATGGCTACGTCTGGTTCTGAGGCCGAATTCATCCAGGTTTCAGTGAGGAATGCGACGTCGGGCGAGTATGTGGTCAGGAGGTCCCAGAGTTCAATTGCATGTTTGTGGACAGAGCGGGTGTTAAGTAGGATGCATCTTAGGCGGTTGTCTGTTTTGATTTGGAGTTTGGAGGTTAGGTTGCAGGTGAAATTGCAGGCTTTGCAGGAGAAGGGTCATTTGTTGCACGTCGGTGTGGACTGGAAGCAGATGGAGGAGCATCCTGGATTAAGGGCGTGGAGTTTGTTGGCAGTGTAAAGGTGTTTGGTGGCACAGGAGGTGTGTTGGCCAGGGGGTCTGGCGCTGGGTGCGGTCTTGGCGCTGACGGGCGCAGACGGGCTTGCCTTTGGCGCACCTTAGGTGCGTCAGCGGCGCGTCCGCGCTGCGGCTGGCATAAGAGGGGAGGTGGGAGGGAGTGGCAGCTGGGAGGAGGGAGGGAAACCTCCAATGGGAGTGCAGGGGCGGGGCAGCAGGAGTCAGGAGCGGGAAGAGCTCCGAGGAGGAGGGAGGGGGGTGGGGTCTTCTGGGAGGGGAGAAGCCAAGAAGCCCAGACAAGCCCAGACAAGCCCAAACAAGCCCAAACAAGCCCAAAACAATGGCAGCACTTACCGGAGCAGTGGTGAGGAGGAAGCGACCTGCCTGCATGGGAGATACCACTTTTCTACTGTGGTATCTCCCATAGCTCGTCTCCTACGACAGAGGGTTAAGTTCCTCTTGGTTGCAGAAGCTGAGAAAGCCTTCCAACATCTTAAAATCACATTCACTGAAGCACCCATTCTCCATCATCCCGACCCGGCTCAGCCATTTTTCGTGGAAGCAGAGTCTTCCCAAATGTAAATGGGTGGTGTCTTGTCCCAACAAGATCCTGGGTCTGGGCATTTCCATCCAGTAGCTTACTCAAAGAAATTGCTACCCGCAGAGCAAAATTACACGGTGGCGGAGCGGGAACTTCTGACCATCACGCTTGCCTTCCAGGAATGGTGTCACCACCTACTAGGAGCTAGACACACCGTAATTATTTACACAGATCACCGTAATTTACAGTTTTTTCAATCGACCAAGGCCCTGACACCTCGTCAATTATGCTGGCTTCTAAACTTTAACGAGTTTGACTTCGTAATCACCTATAGGCCCGGTACTACACAACTGTAGTGTGGTCAGTTTTATGTATCATTTGCGCGTTAGCTTCAGGCGTTAGGCCTTTGTGCACTTTGCCCTGGATGTATTTTATTCCTTTGCTCGCAGCTTAGAGCCCCTGTGCACTTTGCTCTTAATGCTTTTTATTCAGCTTCGTACTGTTATTTTTCAAATAGCCAGTTCTACGGTCTTGTTTTATTTTTTATATCACACTGTTTAGCCTACTTCAGCACTGGAGTTCTCAATAATACATTTTTGCTCACTCTGTGCTTCAGTCAAGGATACAGTCTGGTACATTGCCGATAGACGTGGTAGGAGTTTAGTCTTTGGCATTCTTGCGTAGGGACATTTTGTGATCACACTGACATGTTAGTTATAAAACCACTTCCTTGTCCTAATACACGCAAGAGGGAGATTCTGACCAGGGAACCACAACTAGACGCTGACTGCCTCGTTGCAGATGCTGAACCAGATCACAGGCCTTTGCTCAGGTATGATGGTTGATGGCTTCCCAGGGAATCTGAAAGGCAAGTTAGAAGCTTAACATGCTGTGCTCGAAATAGAACTAACTGAGAACTAACTGAGAGAGAGTAGAATTTATTAACACCATGATAGCGTTATTCTTATGTTTCACTCCCCTCGTGACTGTTTCAATCCTACTGTGTTGTATGGTTCTGGTTATTGCGGCTCATGCCTTAATATCTCAAATGCAGTAGTTTTATTAAAACAATCTATAAAACTCAAACTGCCTTTGTCATTTGTATATGAGATCCTACTGTAAATGAGAGAGCTGGTTTGGATCTGAGTGACCACGACTTCCCTGAGAAGTTCCAAAGATGTCATGCGCTCGGCTGCCCAATCATCTCTTCCCCTTGGGAGAGATGAGGCACTGCTAGTTAGCCGGAGCAAAACCGGATTTGGGGTGACAGTGGTCCTTCCGAGTGGGTAAGACTTAGTCCCCCACACCAGGAACAACCCTGCTACCTAGAAATCCAGTAGTCTCATTTAGGATAATGAGAGCCTACGCGACACAACAAAAGGCAGACACGTTTCTCCTCTGATGTTGCGCTAGATGATCACTAGACATCGTGGCTGTGTGCACTTCCCAAGAGTTCTTTGAGAAAATACGGGTAGGCCAACACAAGGTTCCCTGTTCAACTGATGTGTATAACAAAGAGGGTTTACTATACCATGATGATCAGTTGTACGTCCCTACCAAAGAATGACAGGATATAGTGTTACATTGGGGACATGATTCTGTCCTCGCAGGTCACCCGGGTGAGAAAAAGATGTTAGATCTCTGTCAAAGATGGTTTTGGTGGCCCACACTTGTGCAGGATGTCAGAAGCTACATCCAGACTTGTTCCACCTGTGTTCGGGCTAAAACCACACATACTCCAGCCACAGGATTGTTACTTCCCATGCCAATTCCAGTGGCCCCATGGCATACCATAAGTATGGATTTTATTTCTGATCTCCCAGCTTCCAATGGACACACTGTCATATGGGTGGTTGTAGATTACGTAACAAAAATGGCAATTTTTTCAATTAAAATGCCTCCCTACGGCTTCCAAGCTCTCTGACTTGTTTGTCCAACACATTGTACGGCTTCATGGGTTGCCCACCACAATTCTTTCCGATCGTGGTCCCCAATTTATATCACGGTTTTGGCATAGCTTCTGATCCTCCGTCGGTATGGACATCCGCTTTTCCTCTGCATATCATCCACAAATGGATGGGCAGACGTAACGTGCCAACCAATCGCTGGAGCAAATCATGAGATGTTACATTGACACATGGTCTACTGAGTGGGATAAGGCTTTACCTCTTGTTGAATTTGTATATAACAACAGTGTCCACGTGGCTACAGGAGTATCCCCATTTTACTGTTTGTTTGGTCTGCACCCAAGAATGCTACCTATAACTGGGTCCCAAAAATCCACAAGAGTCCCATCAGTAAAGAAACACCATAAAGAGTTACAGGAGGTTCAAAAACAAGTACAGCACCATCTAAAACTCTACCAAGCTTAAGTAAAAAAACAAGCAGACAAAAGAAGGAGACCTGCTCCCTCTTATCATATAGGAGATCAGGTGTGGCTCTCATCAAAAAATCTCCATCTTGCAGGATCCAGAAAATTAAGGGCCGTATTTATACTCTGGTTGCGCCGAATTTGCGTCGTTTTTTTCGACGCAAATTCGACGCTAAACTAACGCCAACTAACGCCATATTTATACTATGGCGTTAGACGCTTCGGGCGCCAAAGTGCCCGGAGTGAGCGTCATTTTTTAACGTGAACCCCTTCCTTGCGTTAATGAGATGCAAGGGAGGCGTTCCCGTCTAAAAAAATGACTCCCAGGCCTTTACGTGGTATTTATACTCCCGGGCAAAAATGACGCCCGGGAGTGGGCGTGGCCAAAAACGGCGCATTTGCGCCGCTTTTTAACGCCTGGGTCAGGGATGGCGTTAAGGGACAAGTGGGCTCAAAATGAGCCCACAGTGCCCTCCCCTGCCCCCAGGGACCCCCCCTGCCACCCCTGCCCACCCCAGGAGGACACCCAAGGATGGAGGGACCCATCCCAGTGAAGTACAGGTAAGTTCAGGTAAGTATAATTTTTGTTATTTTTCAATTTTTTTTTGTGGCATAGGGGGGCCTTATTTGTGCCCCCCTACATGCCACTATGCCCAATGACCATGCCCAGGGGACATAAGTCCCCTGGGCATGGCCATTGGGCAAGGGGGCATGACTCCTATCTTTACAATGATAGGAGTCATGTTGATGGGGGATGGGCGTCGAAAAAAAATGGCGCAAGTCGAGTTACGACGATTTTTTCGACGTAACCTGACTTGCCCCATTTTAAGACGCCCATACGCCATTTTCCCCCTACGCCGGCGCTGTCTGGTGTACGTGGTTTTTTTCCACGCAAACCAGGCAGCGCCGGTCTGCTTGCGCCGGCTAACGCCATTCCATAAATACGGCGCCCGCATGGCGCTTCAGAATGGCGTTAGACGGCGCAAAAATTTATGACGCTAAACTGCGTTAGCGCAGTTTAGCGTCAAAAAGTATAAATATGGGCCTAAACCCCTGTTTTCTAGGCCCCTTTCCTATTGCCAAAATCATCAATTATGTGGTAGTAGAACTGACATAGCCAGATGATTTCAAGGTACACCCCGTGCTTCATGTGTCTTTACTCCATCCCTATTCCCCTGATACCAGCGATGCCCTGCGATGCCCCACCACCTCCCCCGCTAAAGGTACACGGGTCAATGGGAATTTGAAGTGGCCAAAATTCTTGACTCCAGGCTCATCCGTGGTGTTCTACACTATTTATTGGCTTGTAAAGGCTATGGGCCTGAGGACAATTCCTGGGCACCTGCGTCCACAGTTCATGCTCCACGTCTTACTAAAGAATTCCATCTCCTGCACCCTTCCAAGTCCCGCCCTTTGAGAGGGTCCTTGGTTTGGAGGACTGTCAGAAATCCCCAAGGTGCCTCCTGCGTTATCTGTCAGCATTCGCAGGGATTAGGGTTAAATCATATCTCTATTCTTGGTCAAACCTTCATGTTTCTAAGTAAACAAAATGTGCTGTGTTACACAATTGGTTTTATCAATGCTTGTTTTACCAATGCTTGTTTGCTAATGTGAGCAGGTGTATGCATGTGCTTCTAATTGGGCGTGGTGACTCATCCCAACTGCTTTCCTGATTGGCTGTAAATAGCAGAGTGAAGCATGCCTCCCTGCTTAGCTTTATTTTGCTTCCTGATCTCAGCATCCGACTTGGTAGTCCAGCCCCTGCTGTCATCCTTGTATTCAGGACTTTTGAGGCAATTCTTTTCTTTGTTCCTGTACCAGCTGACACCAGGCATTCCTCCAGCACACCCGAAAAGACTGCAACTAAGTGGCTAGTATTCTCCAGGGAGTTTGTTCCTTGAGCACTGCGCATTCCTAGAACAGCTGGTGTATTTCAGACCTCGTATTTTGGCAGAGTGCTTATCTTGAAGAGACAAATGCATTTCTGAACATTCTACATTATTATTGTAGTTACTTGCCCAAATGTGCTTCAGGAAATCTGCTTGAGCTCAAGTACTACAAAAAGTGACAGTGCAATTTTAAAAGAGCATTTACCTGACTTTTCTTTCTCTAATAGCATAACTCTTGGATTTAAAGTGTGTCATTCATGCCTGTGTTTCAGGTTTGAGGCATTTGCTTTTTGAAGGGTTTTTCACACACAGAGTTAAACCCAACCAAACTGTGCCACCCTAACTGTTTGAACCCAGAGTGGACATTTGTATTTCTTGGATTGTTTTTGTTCCTTTTAGTTTAACCCTATGCATGCAGGAAAGTTCTATGTGATATATTTAATGCCCTTGTTTGTATTTCTTGTGCATGATAAGTGCAACCATAGTTCTAATTGTAGTGTGCAACAGTGAATCTCTGTGAAGCCAGCACTAGTGTCTCAGTACTTATTGTTATGGTACTCAGTTTGGGTTTTTGGTAATGCAGTGTTAGTAATTGTGCCAACAGTTTATCCAAGAAAAGTGCTGGAGCATCCCGGTGTTCTTCTACCGCTCCCGTGCCCATATCAGAAAGAGAGATTTAGTTTCAAGGAAGTTGAGTGCACTAACTCTACTATCACTCTGTCAACAACGACCTGCCCCCCGAAGATACAGGGTGCCTGGCTGGACTGGCAAGACGTGGCAGTGTTTTATCTCTTTCTCTTCCACTCCCCCTTTCCTTTTGGGACACCTGGGGTTTCTGTGTCCACCAGGAAGTGGCAAAAGGTGTTCCAGGAGGTCGGGGGCATACCATTGCCACTGCAGACATCCTGCTTTTCAGGTGAGCTGCCCCGTCTCGACAACCCCAATACCTCAATCCACTCCAACCTACTCTACCCTATTCTATCCCACTCCATGCAACAACACTCTCTGCCACTGAACCGTTGAACTCTACTCTCCTCCACTAAACTCTTCAACACTCTACTCCCCCACTCTGCTCTACGACACTCCATGCCACTAACTTTTAGCCATGCTGAACAGCAGCCACACTGATGTACAACATGGCAAAACACATTGCCAAAGCCAATATCTTGTGTGGTCCAGATATGTTGACTTTGCCAGTGTTTGTTTATTCTGCACGCAGATAGTGGGCACCAGCCTGCTGCGCATCTGGACTGCCCTGCAGTCTCTCCTCACTGCTGACCGTACACAGGGTGCAGTGTTTCTGGGAGTCTCACATTCAGAGACCCTTTTCCGGTGGTTGAGCAGTGCTGTGCACCCTGAATGGATCTCTGCCTTTTTCCAATGATGCCTGCAGCCTTCACCGTTGTCATAGCTGCCAAGGTTTCAGGTCACTATGTGTGACATTTTCATAATTTCATTGTAATTATGAGTGACATTTCAACGGCTATGAGTGACACTTTCTCGCGAGCCAAACATAGCTACCAATTTTTCAGATTGCTTTTGGGTGACATTTGCATGGTTTCAGTGTACTTATGAGTGACACTGTACACTGTGCCAAATGTGTGACAGTTCGAGTGGCACTTATACTGCTTGTAATGCAGTTATAAAATTGTGACTTTCCTATTTGCAGTGCCTTCTCAGACGCAAGCTGGGGCATCATCGCACTAAGGATATGAAACTACAAGTAACTATTCCTCACTGTGCAAATCAGGATTCAGTTCTGTTACTCTTTGGTTACGCATGGTCATGCTAACCCTTGCTGTCGGCGAATCAGCACCTGTCCTAAAATGTTGCACATACCTAGCAAGAGCCTGGCAGCTGCACCTCAGTGCACGGGGACTCTCTTTTGGCCAAGTGGAATATCTGGGAGTTGGGGTGGGTGTGGGGAGGATACAGTAGTGCTGGCACTCAAGAACAGTGAGAAGTCTATTTAACACCCAAATCTTAGAACCCAAATCTTAAATGAACACTTCACAATACCATAATGGCCTAAACGGGGCCTCTAGAAATAATATCAGTGGCACCCAAATGCCAAGTGTATACAACATCAAAGTAAAAAAAAAATGTTGCACAGAGTGAGTTTTGATTAAGAGTTGTATGCTGTTATCAGTAGAAATCCTTACCTATTTAACATTGAAGGAATTTGGTGAATTCTCTCTGATGCCACTAGATGGCAGTGTCTATTTCTAAACGCTGAAAACAATCATTAAAATGGTGCCTGATGACAGCGAACCTTAGAACCTGTTATACAAAAATGAAATGGTGCCGGTTGCGCCGAAGAGTGTGAAAGGCCAACATTTGTCAATTATTATTCCTGCAGAAGAGGAGCTTCCTATGATCCCGACTGTATCCAACATTTCTGTAAATGCCTGACTGATGCATTTTATTTAGTGTGCTGATGCTAAAACCACCACTAAAATGCGTTAGTCTAACCCGTGTTGCGTGGTACTTGGCAGGGCTACATTGCCCCTGTTGCCTGTGGTGCGACTTGAGGCAGCACACAGCCCTTTTGGCTTGTCCACCAGTTTTCTTTAGTTATAACTGTACTTTGTTATACGAGGCGAGCGAGTCCTTTATGGGGCAGATGCTATTACATACACAAACATTCACACTTACACACACTCTCTCACATACTCTCACCGGCAAGCACACACACAACATATATTTAAAAACTTTTTTACTTACCATCAGCTTACAGGGAAGGTTATATTCCATTTTTCATACTCCATTTTTTGTTATACTGATACTGAATAATGTAACATTATTTGCTATTAGTGTAATAAAAAAGTGACGGAAAACAAAGAGAGTGGGGTCCCAACCGATGTCCATAGAAACAAGCTCCCACTGTCTTCCTGGCACTAATTTTGCCACCTCTAAGGCCAGGGGTCGCAAAGGCTGTGTCAGGGGCCGCAAGGGACAAGCCAGGGTCCTCACCTTGTGCTCCCCGCAGCCTGGGCACTTTTGCTCTCCCTAGGGCTGAAATGCTGCTTAGTTTCATGGAGGCCTCACCCTGTCCTCGCATGGCAGCCTGGGAGTCATGTATGCTAGGGCATTACTGGCAGGGCCACTAGAATTATGCAGCAGGAGAGGGCTAAATTATGCAGCAGGGTTGCAGCACATTTTCTAAAAGTATTTTTCATGATTTCATCATATTTAAACTTGACAGTAGTGTCTGGTCAATGGCTGTACCTCACTAGTAACAGTTAAACACCCAAATATAGCAATAAGCAATAGAACGCTGACCAGTCCAGCTTTGCAAAGGTCCTTTCACTGCGCTGGAACACGTCTAGCTGTGTTCTTAGTAACGTTTGAACCGGTTGCGCTAAAAACATTTTTTTGTTAAAATCCAAAAATTATGTAGCAGATGATGGTTAATGTGGCAAATGTGGCAAATCTATAATGAGGCAAAAATCTCAGCAGCCGCACAATCGCATAATTCCAATGGCTCTTATTACAGGGCATACCTCATACCTTTAGCCGACAGCACCAGTGTGGGGAGGTGGTGTTGGGGTACAGTTGTACAGCCCTCCTCGTCGCCAATGTTGTGTCATGGGCCCTAGGCCCCCATGCTAATAACATAACAACAAAGACACTGCTACTCTGGAGGTGTAACTCACCCAGGGCATGTGCGCCCGGCCTCTTTCTTGGGTGGGGTCACCTGACTGGTGACGCCTGTGATGGATAGGTGTGGGGTGGGTGGTAAGTCAGCCTCAAGGAAAGGGATGCTTTATTTACCACGTTGCCAGCCGGACACTACCCTGGCGTCCCCACACTTTTTGTGTAAATCAATATATGTCACTTTTTTTATAGAAAGGCCAGGTTGTCCTCAGGAACAAGATTAATTCTTTAAATAGTTTCTTCCTGTGCTGCTGGGGTTTCCACCTTTCTAGTAGACAAATAACCATTTGTTGTTTTATGAGTCTGCCAAGGCCTTGGGCGTGAGATAGGATACTCAACAGAACTTCAAACACAATCAAATGTATTGATTTGTAACATCACTTTTCTGCCATTGTTTACTTTATTAGTCATAAATCATTAACACAGCTCATGGACACATTTAAAAGCGCTATTTATATTAGTTGTTTGAAGTATGTACAGATAAAGGCTAAAAATTCCCGCTTTAGGTGATTTTGCTCATTTTTGTACTGGCTGAGATATTGAAATACCGAACCGGTGGTAGCCCTATTCACTGCCTCTCCTCATTGAGGCAGCACAGCAGGGGCTAAAGAGGAGTGAATGATTGTCACATGAGCCCATCAGCCAGGGTCAGGCATGCTCTGGATCTCAGCACAGCATGGGTGAGGGGGGTTTCCACAAAATCTATGGATCAACTCAGGTAGGTGAGCCTGAATGTACTTTTTAAATTTCCTATGAAAATACACTTTGAGGCTTACGCATTCCTTTTTTTCATTTTTTGCCCTCTGGCTCTTCTACCATTATAAATACAGGACCACAGGTCCCAGAATACAAAGCAAAGGTGGGGTTATGCTTTTTATGTGTCATATAGACAACTTCAAATCTTCCCTCTTCTTCTTGGGCTTGTTCAATGTTCATGAAATGGAAAGAAGCGCACAGCACCTAAGAGCACCAAGTGTTCTGTATATGTAGTATTTTTCAATAGGTGTGTTGGGTGTGGCAGTATAGTCCTTCTGTATTGGTGGGTGCTATAACGCACGCCTCTCCTTGGCCATGGTGAGTGTCAACAGTTAGTCCTACTTCTATGTCAGTCCCCGGTCTGGGTTTTGGTTCCGAAGATATTGTCACCTTATCGAAAGCTGTCAGAGTCCCACTCAGGGGTGGGCTGGGATGATAAATGTGCTTGGCAACAAAGAAAAATGGCCTGTTAGTGTATGAGGATGCTAAAATAGTGGCCAGTGTTTGTAAATTGGGGCAGTTTTGAACTCGATACGCGATATTGGTGCTTTGCAATGTATGGAAGACTGCATGGATTTGAGCTTGCTGAAGACAATGTTTGTTTTGACATGAGGAAATCAAGAGTAGAAATAGATCCACTAGACCATAAAACAGACCACAAACAGCCAAAAACATCAGACCCGCACGCTTACCTGTCAGACAAGCCTACAGGGCACTATCTGATTGCCCTACAAGCCAGCCCATCCCTTCCCCACCGCTAAGGCCTTCAACACGCATTTAATAATTGTAGTCGGAAGCATCTGATGCAACCAAGACTAACTGTGTTCCGGGCCGCTGTTTAACAGTTTTTGGGCCAGATGTAGCAAAGGGTTTTACCCATTTTGTGTCTATGGGAAAAAGTATTCGTACATATGGCCCTTTGTGAGGAAGACTTGGTTTCTGTGCTCTACCCGTGAGTGAGGGAGGCTTCTTGAGCTGCTGCCCATGGTGTTCGTACCTAGTGTGAGGAGGGCTTGCATAGTTCCCGCCAGTGCAGTACCTAAGTAGGGTGACCAGGTGTCCCGTTTTCCTGGGACAATCCTGGTTTTTCACCTCTTGTCCTGCAGATTTCGAGAAATGTAGCTCATGTCCCGGTTTTTACAAAGGGTCGTCTAAAAACAGAGGGAGGTGCTTTCCATGTTTTCCAAAGCAGGGATATTTAGCAGCTGTTATAAGAAAGCAGTTTACGTTCTAGGTTCCCACAGCAAGTAGCAGTAGGGCGAAGCTTTGATAAAAGGGTGTTGGTTATTTTTGTCACACGTCAGTGCGGTGCCATCAGTGGGGTGTTCTTCTTTGTTTCCGGGTGATTTCTTATCTATCTTTTTATGTCTGCCACTTTATTCGCTATTGTTGTTTCTGTGGTTAAACAGCAACGTCATGATGTACCATCAGGCAAGGAATTGACTCTGGGTTCAAGAAGGCGGAGAGACCTGTTAGTAAAAGGATCTCTCCATTGGATGCAGAGTCCTGGGTAAGTTACGAAGTTGCCAAAGGAACATGGTAGACTACAACCATCCCTGGTAGTGGGTGGTCAGTTGTTACCTCTCCTACTGGGGAGGAAATTAAGATTGGTTGGAATATTCACTGCCAAATTAAAATTCATTCCAGGCATCTAGAGTGGTGGGTAGCCTGGCAGCGAGGTCATGGTATGAAAATGCAGGTGCAGTCAGCCAGTGAACTTCTACCCAGCGGAGAAGCTGTGGCAGCAGTATATTTGGTGGCGCCCATGGTGTAGTGTCATATTGATAGAGAGCAGTCACTTGTTCCACAGGTACCCTCGTTTGGAAATCCATTGTTGTTGCATTGCTGGTTTGTGTCTTTCCTGCAGAATTCCCCTATCACGACTTCTTTGTCCTTTGGGGAACTTTAGTGCACTTTGCACTCACTTTTCAGGGTCTTGGGGAGGGCTATTTTTCTAACCCTTACTATTTTCTAATAGTCCCAGCGACCCTCTACAAGGTCACATAGGTTTGGGGTCCATTCGTGGTTCGCATTCCACTTTTGGAGTATATGGTTTGTGTTGCCCCTATCCCTATGTGTCTCCATTGCATCCTATTGTAACTATACATTGTTTGCACTGTTTTCTAAGACTATACTGCATATTTTTGGTATTGTGTACATATAACTTGTGTATAATTGCTATCCTCATACTGAGGGTACTCACTGAGATACTTTGGCATATTGTCATAAAAATAAAGTACCTTTATTTTTAGTATATCTGTGTATTGTGTTTTCTTATGATATTGTGCAAGTGACACTAGTGGTACTGTAGGAGCTTCACTCGTCTCCTAGTTCAGCCTAAGCTGCTCTGCTAAGCTACCATTATCTATCAGCCTATGCTGCTAGACACCCTATACACTAATAAGGGATAACTGGGCCTGGTGCAAGGTGCAAGTACCCCTTGGTACTCACTACAAGCCAGTCCAGCCTCCTACATTGGTTGTGCAGCGGTGGGATAAGTGCTTTGAGACTACTTACCACTCTTGTCATTGTACTTTTCATAAGAGAAAAATATACAAAACAAGTTCAGTGTGTGTACACATTGCTAAAAAGTTTTGCATTTCCTCTTTTCACTCTTTTCTAAGTGCTGAAAAGTACTTCTAAACTTTCTAAAAGTTCTTGAAAAGTTAAAAAAGTTTTTTTTCTGCCTTTCTAAAAGTTCTGAAAAACTTTTTCTTCACTTTTTCTGTCACTTAAACTCTTTCTAAAATGTCTGGCACAGGCCAAAATGTTGATCTGTCCAAAATTGCATATGACCACCTTAGCTGGAAAGGAGCAAGGAGTCTCTGTGTAGAAAGAGGTTTGAGTGTAGGGAAGAATCCTTCTTTGGAATTGTTGCTTAATATGCTTAGAGAACAAGATAAGGCCTTAGGGGCCACATCTGTTGGAAAAGTAGCAAATGGTTCCCAATCTGATCCAGGGACTCCCCCAGGAAAAGATTCAGGAAAGAAACTTCTCAGCCTGCCCATTACTAGACAGTCTAGCATAGTTGGTACTGAAGTTGAGTCACACCATACAGATAGTGTTGTCTCACATCATAAAAAGAGTATTCCTTCTCACTACAGTAGAAGTAATGTTTCTGTTAGCCAAGCTGTTAGGGTGCCTTCTGTAAGGGACAGGTCTCCTTCTGTCCATTCTCACCATACTTCTGTGTCTAGGCATGTCCCTCCCACCCACCCTGATGACAGAATGTTAGAAAGGGAGCTCAATAGATTGAGAGTGGAGCAATCCAGACTGAAGCTTAAACAGCAACAGCTGGATTTAGATAGACAATCCTTAGAAGTAGAGAAGGAAAGACAGAAATTGGGTTTAGAAACCCATGGTGGCAGCAGCAGTATTTCCCATAGTCATCCTGCAAGAGAGCATGATTCAAGGAATCTGCACAAGATAGTTCCCCCTTATAAGGAGGGGGATGACATTAACAAGTGGTTTGCTGCACTTGAGAGGGCCTGTGTTGTACAGGATGTCCCTCAAAGGCAGTGGGCTGCTATCCTATGGCTATCATTTAGTGGAAAAGGTAGGGATAGGCTCCTTACTGTGAAAGAAAGTGATGCCAATAATTTTACAGTTCTTAAGAATGCACTACTGGATGGTTATGGCTTAACCACTGAACAATACAGGATAAAGTTCAGAGAGACCAAAAAGGAGCCTTCACAAGACTGGGTTGATTTTGTTGACCATTCAGTGAAGGCCTTGGAGGGGTGGTTACATGGCAGTAAAGTTACTGATTATGACAGCCTGTATAACTTGATCCTGAGAGAGCATATTCTTAATAATTGTGTGTCTGATTTGTTGCACCAGTACTTGGTGGACTCTGATCTGACCTCTCCCCAAGAATTGGGAAAAAAGGCAGACAAATGGGTCAGAACAAGGGTGAACAGAAAAGTTCATACAGGGGGTGACAATGATGGCAATAAGACGACGGATGGTAAGTCTTCTGACAAGGGTGGGGACAAATCTAAATATGAGTCTTCATCAGGCCCACAAAAACACTCTGGTGGGGGTGGTGGGCCCAAATCCTCTTCAAATCAAAACAAAGAAAAGAAACCATGGTGCTATTTATGTAAAATAAAAGGCCATTGGACAACAGATCCCAGTTGTCCAAAGAAAAGCACCAAGCCTCCTACCACTACAACCCCTACTGCTACACCTAGTGTCCCTACTAATAGCAGTGGTGGTGGGAGCAAACCTACTAATAGCCAATCCAAGGGAGTAGCTGGGCTCACTATTGGTAACTTAGTTGGGGTTGGTCTGATTAGGGAGACCACAGAGGCTGTGTTAGTCTCTGAGGGGGCTATTGATTTAGCCACCTTGGTTGCTTGTCCCCTTAACATGGATAAGTACAAGCAACTACCCCTAATAAATGGTGTTGGGGTTCAGGCCTACAGGGACACTGGTGCCAGTGTTACAATGGTAATAGAGAAACTGGTCCACCCTGAACAACACTTACTTGGTCACCAGTACCAAGTAACCGATGCTCATAACAACACCCTTAGCCACCCCATGGCTGTTGTGAATCTCAACTGGGGGGGGTTACTGGCCCAAAGAAAGTTGTGGTTGCCTCAGATTTACCTGTAGACTGTCTATTAAGAAATGATTTAGAGACATCAGCTTGGGCAGAAGTGGAGTTGGAGGCTCATGCAGCAATGCTGGGCATTCCAGGGCATATTTTTGCTTTGACCAGGGCTCAGGCCAAAAAGCAAAAAGGACAGGGTGACTTGGATCCTGGAAGAATGGACCAAGTGCTCCCTAAAGCTAGGGGTAGCAAAGGTAAATCAGTACCTACTATCCCTCCCTCTACAGTAGATTCTACTTCTGAGGAAGAAGAATTCCCACCCTGTGCAGAACCTACACCAGAGGAGCTGGAAGCAGACACTGCTGAGCTTTTGGGTGAAAGGGGGCCTGCCAGGGAGGAGCTGAGTGTGGCACAGCAGACCTGTCCCACACTAGAGGGTCTAAGGCAGCAAGCTGTCAAACAAGCAAATGGGGATGTCAGTGACTCTCACAGAGTTTACTGGGAGGACAACCTCTTGTACACTGAAGCAAGGGATCCAAAACCTGGAGCTGCCAGGAGATTGGTGATTCCTCAGGAGTACAGAAAGTTCCTCCTAACTCTTGCTCACGACATTCCCTTAGCTGGACATTTGGGGCAAATTAAAACTTGGGACAGGCTTGTTCCCCTGTTTCATTGGCCTAGAATGGCAGAGGACACAAAAGAATTTTGTAAGTCCTGTGAAACCTGTCAAGCCAGTGGCAAGACAGGTGGCACTCCAAAGGCACCCCTTATTCCACTGCCTGTGGTTGGGGTTCCCTTTGAAAGGGTAGGGGTTGACATAGTTGGCCCCCTTGACCCTCCTACTGCTTCAGGCAATAGGTTTATCTTGGTGGTAGTGGACCATGCCACCAGATATCCTGAAGCAATTCCTCTAAGGACCACTACAGCTCCTGCAGTGGCAAAGGCCCTCCTGGGAATCTTTTCCAGGGTGGGCTTCCCAAAAGAGGTGGTATCAGACAGGGGAAGCAATTTCATGTCTGCTTACTTAAAGGCCATGTGTAAGGAGTGTGGTGTTACATACAAGTTCACCACACCCTATCATTTACAAACAAATGGACTGGTGGAGAGATTTAACAAAACTCTCAAAGGCATGATTATGGGACTCCCTGAAAAACTCCGCAGGAGATGGGATATCCTTTTACCATGCCTCCTTTTTGCTTACAGGGAGGTACCCCAGAAAGGAGTGGGCTTCAGCCCCTTTGAACTCCTCTTTGGACACCCTGTGAGAGGTCCCCTAAAACTTGTTAAGGAGGGTTGGGAACAACCTTTAAAAGCTCCAAAGCAAGACATAGTGGACTATGTACTTGGCCTCAGATCAAGGATGGCTGAATACATGAAAAAGACCAGTAAAAACCTTCAGGCCAGCCAAGAGCTCCAGAAGCAATCGCATGACCAGAAGGCTGTTTTGGTTCAGTACCAACCAGGGCAGAAAGTGTGGGTCTTGGAGTCTGTGGCCCCAAGAGCACTCCAAGATAAATGGAGTGGACCCCACACAATTGTTGAGAAAAAGGGTGAAGTCACCTACTTAGTTGACTTAGGCACTGCCAGGAGTCCCCTTAGGGTGCTCCATGTCAATCGCCTGAAACCCTACTATGACAGGGCTGATCTCACCCTGCTCATGGCAATTGATGAGGGACAGGAAGAAGACAGTGATCCTCTCCCTGATCTCTTCTCTTCCACAGAACAAGATGCTCTAGTGGAAGGTGTTGTACTGGAAGATTGTCTTACTGCTGAGCAGAAAGACCACTGCATAAATCTCCTGGGTCAGTTTTCTGAACTCTTCTCTACTGTGCCAGGTACCACTTCTTGGTGTGAGCACACTATAGATACTGGAGACAGCTTGCCTGTCAAAAGTAAGATCTATAGGCAGCCTGACCATGTCAGAGACTGCATAAAGCAAGAGATGCAGAAAATGTTAGAACTGGGAGTGGTTGAGCACTCTGAAAGTCCATGGGCCTCTCCTGTGGTTCTTGTACCAAAACCTCATTCCAAAGATGGAAAGAAGGAAATGCGGTTTTGTGTTGACTACAGAGGTCTCAACCAGGTAACCAAAACTGATGCTCACCCTATACCCAGGGCAGATGAGCTCATAGATACACTGGCATCTGCCAAGTATCTAAGCACTTTTGACTTGACTGCAGGGTATTGGCAGATCAAATTATCAGAAGATGCAAAAGCTAAAACTGCATTTTCAACCATTGGAGGCCATTACCAATTCACAGTAATGCCTTTTGGATTGAAAAATGCACCTGCCACTTTTCAAAGGTTGGTGAACACAGTCCTGCAAGGGCTGGAGGCTTTTAGTGCAGCATATCTGGACGATATAGCTGTCTTTAGCTCCAGCTGGGATGATCACCTGGTCCACCTATGGAAAGTTTTAGAGGACCTGCAAAAGGCAGGCCTCACTGTCAAGGCTTCAAAGTGCCAGATAGGGCAGGGGAAGGTGGTTTATCTGGGACACCTGGTTGGTGGGGAACAGATTGCACCACTACAGGGGAAAATCTAAACTATTTTAGATTGGGTTCCCCCTACTACTCAGACTCAGGTGAGAGCCTTTTTAGGCCTCACTGGGTACTATAGGAGGTTCATAAAGAACTATGGCTCCATTGCAGCCCCTCTTAATGACCTCACTTCAAAGAAAATGCCTAAAAAGGTATTATGGACAGCAAATTGTCAGAAAGCTTTTGAGGAGCTGAAGCAGGCCATGTGCTCTGCACCTGTCCTGAAAAGCCCTTGTTACTCTAAAACATTCTATGTCCAAACTGATGCATCTGAATTAGGAGTAGGGGCAGTCCTATCACAACTTAATTCTGAGGGCCAGGATCAACCTGTTGCTTTTATTAGTAGAAGGTTGACCCCTAGAGAAAAGAGTTGGTCTGCCATAGAGAGGGAGGCCTTTGCTGTGGTCTGGGCACTGAAGAAGTTGAGGCCATACCTGTTTGGCACTCACTTCATTGTTCAGACAGACCACAAACCTCTACTTTGGCTAAAACAAATGAAAGGTGAAAATCCTAAATTGTTGAGGTGGTCCATATCCCTACAGGGAATGGACTATACAGTGGAACATAGACCTGGGAGTACCCACTCCAATGCAGATGGACTCTCCAGATATTTCCACTTAGACAATGAAGACCCATCAGGTAATGACTAGTCTTATTGTCCTTCGTTTGGGGGGGGGGGGTTGTGTAGGAAAGTACCATCTTGCCTGGCATGTTACCCCCATTTTTCACTGTATATATGTTGTTTTAGTTGTATGTGTCACTGGGACCCTGCCAGCCAGGGCCCCAGTGCTCATAAGTGTGCCTGAATGTATTACCTGTGTTATGACTAACTGTCTCACTGAGGCTCTGCTATCCAGAACCTCAGTGGTTATGCTCTCTCATTTCTTTCCAAATTGTCACTAACAGGCTAGTGACCAATTTCACCAATTTACATTGGCATACTGGAACACCCTTATAATTCCCTAGTATATGGTACTGAGGTACCCAGGGTATTGGGGTTCCAGGAGATCCCTATGGGCTGCAGCATTTCTTTTGCCACCCATAGGGAGCTCTCACAATTCTTACACAGGCCTGCCACTGCAGCCTGAGTGAAATAACGTCCACGTTATTTCACAGCCATTTACCACTGCACTTAAGTAACTTATAAGTCACCTATATGTCTAACCTTTACCTGGTAAAGGTTAGGTGCAAAGTTACTTAGTGTGTGGGCACCCTGGCACTAGCCAAGGTGCCCCCACATTGTTCAGGGCAAATTCCCCGGACTTTGTGAGTGCGGGGACACCATTACACGCGTGCACTACACATAGGTCACTACCTATGTGTAGCTTCACAATGGTAACTCTGAATATGGCCATGTAACATGTCTAAGATCATGGAATTGCCCCCTCTATGCCATCCTGGCATTGTTGGCACAATCCCATGATCCCACGGGTCTGTAGCACAGACCCTGGTACTGCCAAACTGCCTTTTCAGGGGTTTCACTGCAGCTGCTGCTGCTGCCAACCCCTCAGACAGGTTTCTGCCCTCCTGGGGTCCAGCCAGGCTTGGCCCAGGATGGCAGAACAAAGGACTTCCTCAGAGAGAGGGTGTTACACCCTCTCCCTATGGAAAAAGGTGTTAAGGCAGGGGAGGAGTAGCCTCCCACAGCCTCTGGAAATGCTTTCATGGGCACAGATGGTGCCCATTTCTGCATAAGCCAGTCTACACCGGTTCAGGGATCCCTCAGCCCTGCTCTGGCGTGAAACTGGACAAAGGAAAGGGGAGTGACCACTCCCCTGACCTGCACCTCCCCTGGGAGGTGCCCAGAACTCCTCCAGTGTGCTCCAGACCTCTGCCATCTTGGAAACAGAGGTGCTGCTGGCACACTGGACTGCTCTGAGTGGCCAGGGCCAGCAGGTGACATCAGACTCTCCTTCAGGTGTTGCTAGCCTATTCTCTCTCCTAAGTAGCCAAACCCTCTTTTCTGGCTATTTAGGGTCTCTGCTTTGGGGAATTCCTTAGATAACGAATGCAAGAGCTCATCAGAGTTCCTCTCCATCTCTCTCTTCACCTTCTGCCAAGGAATCGACTGCTGACCGCGCTGGAAGCCTGCAAACCTGCAACAAAGTAGCAAAGACGACTACTGCAACTCTGTAACACTGATCCTGCCACCTTCTCGACTGTTTTCCTGGTGGTGCATGCTGTGGGGGTAGTCTGCCTCCTCTCTGCACTAGAAGCTCTGAAGAAATCTCCCGTGGGTCGACGGAATCTTCCCCCTGCTACCGCAGGCACCAAAGAACTGCATCACCGGTCCCCTGGGTCTCCTCTCAGCACGACGAGCGAGGTCCCTTGAATCCAGCAACTCTGTCCAAGTGACTCCCACAGTCCAGTGACTCTTCAGTCCAAGTTTGGTGGAGGTAAGTCCTTGCCTCCCCACGCCAGACTGCATTGCTGGGAACCGCGTCTTTTGCAGCTACTCCGGCCTCTGTGCACTTCTGGTGGAAATCCTTTGTGCACAGCCAAGCCTGGGTCCACAGCACTCTAACCTGCATTGCACGACTTTCTAAGTTGTCCTCCGGCGGCGTGGGACTCCTTTGTGCAACTTCGGGTGAGCACCGTTTTGCTCCTCTTTGTAGTGCCTGTTCCGGCACTTTTGCGGGTGCTGCCTGCTTCTGAGAGGGCTCCTTGTCTTGCTGGGCGCCCCCTCTGTCCCGTGACGCAATTGGCGACATCCTGGTCCCTCCTGGGCCACAGCAGCATCCAAAAACCCTAACCGCACGATTTGCAGCTAGCAAGGCTTGTTGGCGATCTTTCGGCGGGAAAACATTTCTGCACAACTCTTCACGACGTGGTACATCCATCCTCCAAAGGGGAAGTTTCTAGCCCTTGTTGTTCCTGCAGAATCCTCAGCTTCTACTGTCCAGTAGCAGCTTCTTTACACCCACAGCTGGCATTTCCTGGGCATCTGCCCATCTCCGACTTGCTTGTGACTTCTGGACTTGGTCCCCTTGTTCCACAGGTACCCTCGTTTGGAAATCCATCGTTGTTGCATTGCTGGTTTGTGTCTTTCCTGCAGAATTCCCCTATCATGACTTCTGTGCTCTTTGGGGAACTTTAATGCACTTTGCACTCACTTTTCAGGGTCTTGGGGTGGGCTATTTTTCTAACCCTCACTGTTTTCTTACAGTCCCAGCGACTCTCTACAAGGTCACATAGGTTTGTGGTCCATTCGTGGTTCGCATTCCACTTTTGGAGTATATGGTTTGTGTTGCCCCTATCCCTATGTGTCCCCATTGCATCCTATTGTAACTATACATTGTTTGCACTGTTTTCTAAGACTATACTGCATATTTTTGGTATTGTGTACATATATCTTGTGTATGTTTGCTATCCTCATATTGAGGGTACTCACTGAGATACTTTGGCATATTGTCATAAAAATAAAGTACCTTTATTTTTTGTATATCTGTGTATTGTGTTTTCTTATGATATTGTGCAAGTGACACTAGTGGTACTGTAGGAGCTTCACTCGTCTCCTAGTTCAGCCTAAGCTGCTCTGCTAAGCTACCATTATCTATCAGCCTAAGCTGCTAGACACCCTATACACTAATAAGGGATACCTGGGCCTGGTGCAAGGTGTAAGTACCCCTTGGTACTCACTACAAGCCAGTCCAGCCTCCTACATTGGGGTTTCTAAATTTTGGCAGAACTTACATTCCTGATTACGCTACACGTATAAAACCATTATACGAGTTGATTCGCCCGAATTTTTCGAGTAGATTTTGGACGAATGATCTTACACATATTCTTCGCGATTTGCAAACTGATCTCTTAGCAGTACAGCATTTACACACACGGGACAATAAAATGCATCTAGTCATCAGGGTTATACCTGGGGCCGTTGGGTTTACATATGTCACCTTTAATGAGGGTGAGACAGTCCCGATAGCATACTGTACAAGTCCCACTTGTATTCTGCTGCAGAACAACGTTTTGCCAGACTGAGAAAATTCTCACTGCTGTACAGATGGCTGTGATTAAAGAACGACCTCTTGCCCAGGGCCAACGAATTGTTGTTGTTTCCCCGATTCCAGCCTTAGAGGCTGTTACAAAAGCGAGTGTTCCTAATTCGAAAGCTTTACACCCGCGATGGATACAATGGGCAACGTCTTTGACAGCCACTGATGTAGATTACATATTTGACCCTAAACTGCAGACTCAAGAATTTCTTCAATATGAAATGGAGTACCCAGTTCCCGCTGGCACATTGCCTATTGACCAATATCAGGTGGTCATGTACACCGATGGCTCTGCGCAACCAGCGGTTGGGACTAAACAACAATATTTTGCTGCATGTGCGGTATTGAGCGGCTATATGGAGGGGGAAGAGTTCTGCCCCCAACATACTTATACACAGACCTTGGGAGACTGTACGGCACAGTTGGCTGAGCTGAAAGCTCTGTTGTTAGCCTAGGAACATGCGGATCCGGCAATATTTACATTGCTGGTTTGTGATTCCTATTACTGTGTTCAGTCTTTCAATGAATATTTACATTACTGGAGGTTGAATGGGTTCAGAGATTCCAAAGGTAACACCATTAAACACAAATTGCTGTGGGAGAAGGTTGCAGATCTGAAGGAAACGCTTCCTAAAGTCCATGTTGTGCATACACTTGGACACCAGCGCGTTGGAATACACATTGCTGGGAAGACTTTGGCTGATGAAGCTGCGAAATCGGCAGTGGCAGTTGCCACTGTGGCCGCAGTAACTCGCTCGAGTTCCAAACCAGACACAGAGATTTTGGCTGCCATAAAGGCTATGGCTGATGGCACGCTATTTCCTAAAGGATTTCCTTCTAAATATAGTTACTGCATGGGTGGTATGCTGAACGCTGTGGTTAAGATCCCAGGTGTTGGTGTACGCGAAATGCCCAATAAAGTTGAGCAACCTCGATTAATTACTGCAGCACATGAGGGGGCGGCATCTGCGCATGCAGGCGTGGCTGCCACCATTTCACTCTTACAGGCTCGTTATTGGTGGCCTGGTCTCTATAAGGAGACAAAGCAGTATGTCCTTTGTTGTGACATCTGCCAACAAATTAAAGTTTCCACGGCTAGACCCGCAGCAGACGCCCCTTCTGATATCAAATAAACCTTTACAGTGTGTGTACTTGGATCATTGTGGTCCGCTGTCACCAGATAGTGCATACAAATATATATTGGTTGCTGTAGATTCGTGCTCCAGATTTGTGTGGGTCTGGCCACAGCGCTCGGCTGACGCTCTAACTGTTATTAAAGATTTGTGCATCTTTGTCGATACATATGCAGTTGCGGCTTTTCATTCGGACCAGGGCCCTGCTTTTGCCTCTAAGGCATACAGGGACACCATGGCTTCATTGGGGGTCCAGCTCCAGTTCTCGTCTCCATTTCATCCCGAGGGAAATTCTGTTGTGGAGTGTTTAAATCGCGATTTAAAGCAATCCTTAACGGCCAGGGTTATAGGTACGGGTCGTAGTTGGCTAGCCCACCTGTATGGAGTACAGAGAGCACTTAATAACTTGCCTAGAAGGTCCCTGGGGGGTCGTACTTCATATGAGTGCCTGTTTGGAACACAAATGTATTTTCCTGATCTAGATGGTCCTGGTATGGAGACGGCAGATACGCCCTTTGACATAAATGATTGTGTCACTGTTTTACAGGATTTACAACAATTCCGTGAAGATAACTCTTCTGCCAGTGCTGCCTCCACAGGAATTAAGGATGAACCAGTAACGCCTACTGGTTGGATTCCCAGAATTAGGGATCTTGTGCGTGAAAAGGTCACGGTGAAAAAAGAATTTGGCCCTTCCTATCGAGTGCCACTCCCTGTGCTAGGGATCCAGGGCACAAGAACTGTGATTTTGCCACCGCTGCAAGGGGCCAAAGGAAATCGCTTTGTTTCCATTGACAATGTCATGTTACAACATGTGGCCGATTCTGCACAGCAGACCAAGAGGGACGCCCAGTAGTTCCGGAATCCCTCTCACTACTGGGGAAGAAGTTCCGCTGCAGGTGATTTGCACCGACGCCATTTCCTCTCCGAGCTTGGGGAGGGTGGAAGCTGATCTTGCGATTGTTCCACTGACGGCGAATAATTTAGAATCTTTTGATCAAGTTGCTGTAAGTTCTACTGATATTGCTGAACATGTGGTCTACAGCGTGCCAAGGCGAGAGCCACCATCTGCTTCTTTGTTTACGGTTACACCTTTTGCAATAACTACCTCCGGCTGCTTTAACACCACTGATGATACTGTGTTGGACTCCTCGTCCTCTTCAACACCAGCCCTGGGTCCACATAAGCTGCTGTGTTGGCTCAAACATACAAATTTTGTTGTTCCTTGGAACTATCTATGGCTTATTATGACTGTGATGACTCTTTTCCTATGGCTGGGGTTTGTGGTTACCTTTTTTCTGGTAATACATGGTCATTTTCTTCCTGAACGATCTGAGATTGAACACGTGGATAAGGTGTTGAAACCACATTTTTCATCACATATGGTTCGAAGAGCCTTGTCCTTTGTGAACATTTCTGCTGTACCGATTCCCGATGGGATTGTGTGGGATAGAGTAATATTTGATATATATGGTCCCACTGAAATGATTCAAATACCGTATGTTCTCAAATTATCAATGAATGATCTCGTTATACCAGCCATTGTTTCTGATGATTGGGATGTAAAGACGGTAGATTCTATGTTGACAGAATTGCAATATTATACTGTCTATGAAAATGAAGATGCTTACCAATTTAGAGATAATTATGGTGACATGTTTTGCTACAATTATTATGGACACCACTTTATTCATAAAGCTAGTAGCCCTAAATCAATATTTGAGTATATGCAATGGGAACATTGCCCGACTCCTCCACAGGGGAGTTCTAAAACTTATTCAGATAAATTTGCATATTTTTCTGGGCATAATCAACAGAGTGCTAGGTCTTACTATTATAAGGTTACTCCGCATGCTAATAAGCAAATGTTATTGACTGATACTAAATTACTGTATTCAAATTTGTTTATATCCAAACTTTCAGTTGAGGGGTATGAATACTGGTCCAAAACTGTTGATTTGAAAAGTGTCTGGGGAACGAAAAATTGGCAAATGCGGGATAGGGACACTTTGTTTAGGGCGTGTATTATTCCTGTCCAAATGATTTTCTTAAATGACACTGTACAACAGACTAGCTGTTTGGGCTTAGCAACAATTAGAGACTTGAATTTGCCTAGCATACCTGTTCCTTCCAAATTGAAAAATTGGCAGCAATATATTAATGCTACGTTTACTGAGCTTACAGACTGGGTCCAGAATGGTACGCTTAACACTTCATTGACACGTCCAGGTGGGTGGTTATTGTGGCCCATAGACACTAATGGGTGTCATCAACGTTTTGTCGCCTCTTCGGGGGGGTTCAGGACTAGTAGGGCAGACCCTCGTTACATATGACCAGAACATGCTGATAGCATTACAACATATAGCGTGGGGAAACTTTGTCAACAATGGTTGAAATCATCCACGCTAGATGCAGTTAAGACACATCTTACGTTACTGTCTAACAATACTGACTTGCAAGATTTTTTGTCAGGTCCAAGAGTACCCCGGAAGAAACGTTTTTTGTATGAAGTATACAATGAGATTTGGAAACTTTCACAACAAGAGGCGGCGGCCCAGTTAAGGCAGATAGATCAGGAGAATTTAAAACAAGCATTGTCTGTTGTAGATAATGGAATGCATACCCTATCCGACCGTGTATATACGATTGACAACATTGTTTCCTCTACTATAGACATTATTAAATCTGATATGTCTTCTTTATATCATGGGCAGAGTCAAACGCGGTCCATCATGCAGTTGGGTTGGACTCTACAGACATTAAAGGCAGGTCGCGTTCCGTGGCAGCACATCCGAGCCAGGGAGATATTTATTTCCTTTAATTTGACACGTCAACAACAGCTCATGGGTAAAAAGGAAGCGACATATGTTATGTTAAATATTGAAAAGTTGGAGAAGTTGCCTTTTACTGTGGCTGAGATTCCGTCAGCTGAGTGGTTGATTCACGGGGTTATCAATTTGCCTATCTCCACTCTGCAATTCACTTCTTGTTTGAAGCATATTCCGGTGGGCAGATATGAGAAGTTGGGAGACAGTTACATACATGAGGTGTGGGAGATTCCCTTTTTATACAGATGTCTTAATGGTATGAGGGAGGTTTTTCTCAGCTGTAGCGAATGCAAAACTTCTGTCAGCCATTCGATGGTTTGTAAGCAGCTGTCTTTGCATGGGGCGTGTAATGCCTCGATTGCGAACTTAGCTAGCTATCTTAAGGGAGTTCCAGTCCCAGTAATTAAAAACCCTTTCCAGGTGCTTTCAAACGGCAGCTACGTCCTTCTTAACAGTGAAGCCTGTTGTGGCATGTGTGCCGGAATAGTTTACGTAGTCGTTGTCACCAAGGCCGTTACGTGCTGCGGAAATGAGTTTTTCCCCCCACTCAATTTAGGGATGTAGCGGACATCTGGCCTCACATTGCTACTTCGAAGGTGAATTTCGACAAGTTGAGTCGACTGAAGGCTCTATTGTTTCAACAGCATGTGGCCCTTACATCTGCTCACGAGACCTACGCACTTCAGGTGGCGAGGTCATCAGCAGAAATACAGTCTCTATTGAATACTAACTTTCCGAGCCACTTTGGTGAACTCGTGGGACGTATATTTAATGCGTCCAGCACTGCTGGAATTGCAAATTTTTTCAAAGCTGTTGGTGTTGCTTTTGCTCATACCTTCTCTTCCATATTCGGTTTGATACCTTCGGCTATTCATTCTATTTTCGGAAGCATTTTGGGGGGATTTCCAATTACTTTGGCTTTGTTGGCTGGTGTTTTGCTGTTGCTGTTGTTCTTCCGCAATGGCTGTCCCACCGCAACGAGATCCCTTATTGGCGCTCCCGTCAGCGCAGCTGTGTCGTGAACGCATGATGCAGCATTTTGGAGCAACACTCCTAGGACAGTTGGAGTGTGACTGGTCTCTGTCATTCCGACCGGTTTTGGATTGTGTGTAACCCTTGTTTTGGTGCCTTTGGTGCTCGTTTGAACATGCACTGGCTCTCTGATTCTCACTACAGTGTCCCCCTGTGGTTGATACTAATCTGTTGATGTTCCCGATTAGGGCTCATTCCCAGACTTGTGCAATGCGGTTGCGTTTGCTTCGTGAGGCAGTTTATGAGATTCCCTTCCTGGAGGAAGATGGTATTGTCTCATTCATAGGCCCTGCACGGGGTGCCGCCCTGGATGGTTCTGGGGCTTTGGAACACACCTGCTCCATGATAGTTTTTGGCGTGGATTTTCCAGTGTTGACATCTGTCGAAGTGGAGGATCTCCTGCTTTCCGTGGCTTCCGTCTAAGAATTGGATTTTTTATAATTGACATTGTATCGAATTTGGCTTTACCGTCACATGCTTACCAATTTAAATTAGTTTTCTGCTTTGATGTCCTCTGGACTTGTCGAAATATATTTGGCATATTTTTTGTATCTGGGGCATATTTTTATATTATTAGAACCACTTGCTACTGACAAGGGGAGGGTGTAGTGTGGTCAGTTTTATGTATCATTTGCGCATTAGCTTCAGGCGTTAGGCCTTTGTGCACTTTGCCCTGGATGTATTTTATTCCTTTGCTCGCAGCTTAGAGCCCCTGTGCACTTTGCTCTTAATGCTTTTTATTCAGCTTCGTACTGTTATTTTTCAAATAGCCAGTTCTACGGTCTTGTTTTATTTTTTATATCACACTGTTTAGCCTACTTCAGCACTGGAGTTCTCAATAACACATTTTTGCTCACTCTGTGCTTCAGTCAAGGATACAGTCTGGTACATTGCCGATAGACGTGGTAGGAGTTTAGTCTTTGGCATTCTTGCGTAGGGACATTTTGTGATCACATTGACATGTTAGTTATAAAACCACTTCCTTGTCCTAATACACGCAAGAGGGAGATTCTGACCAGGGAACCACAACTAGACGCTGACTGCCTCGTTGCAGATGCTGAACCAGATCACAGGCCTTTGCTCAGGTATGATGGTTGATGGCTTCCCAGGGAATCTGAAAGGCAAGTTAGAAGCTTAACATGCTGTGCTCGAAATAGAACTAACTGAGAACTAACTGAGAGAGAGTAGAATTTATTAACACCATGATAGCGTTATTCTTATGTTTCACTCCCCTCGTGACTGTTTCAATCCTACTGTGTTGTATGGTTCTGGTTATTGCGGCTCATGCCTTAATATCTCAAATGCAGTAGTTTTATTAAAACAATCTATAAAACTCAAACTGCCTTTGTCATTTGTATATGAGATCCTACTGTAAATGAGAGAGCTGGTTTGGATCTGAGTGACCACGACTTCCCTGAGAAGTTCCAAAGATGTCATGCGCTCGGCTGCCCAATCATCTCTTCCCCTTGGGAGAGATGAGGCACTGCTAGTTAGCCGGAGCAAAACCGGATTTGGGGTGACAGTGGTCCTTCCGAGTGGGTAAGACTTAGTCCCCCACACCAGGAACAACCCTGCTACCTAGAAATCCAGTAGTCTCATTTAGGATAATGAGAGCCTACGCGACACAACAAAAGGCAGACACGTTTCTCCTCTGATGTTGCGCTAGATGATCACTAGACATCGTGGCTGTGTGCACTTCCCAAGAGTTCTTTGAGAAAATACGGGTAGGCCAACACAAGGTTCCCTGTTCAACTGATGTGTATAACAAAGAGGGTTTACTATACCATGATGATCAGTTGTACGTCCCTACCAAAGAATTACAGGATATAGTGTTACATTGGGGACATGATTCTGTCCTCGCAGGTCACCCGGGTGAGAAAAAGATGTTAGATCTCTGTCAAAGATGGTTTTGGTGGCCCACACTTGTGCAGGATGTCAGAAGCTACATCCAGACTTGTTCCACCTGTGTTCGGGCTAAAACCCCACATAATCCAGCCACAGGATTGTTACTTCCCATGCCAATTCCAGTGGCCCCATGGCATACCATAAGTATGGATTTTATTTCTGATCTCCCAGCTTCCAATGGACACACTGTCATATGGGTGGTTGTAGATTACGTAACTAAAATGGCAATTTTTTCAATTAAAATGCCTCCCTACGGCTTCCAAGCTCTCTGACTTGTTTGTCCAACACATTGTACGGCTTCATGGGTTGCCCACCACAATTCTTTCCGATCGTGGTCCCCAATTTATATCATGGTTTTGGCATAGCTTCTGATCCTCCGTCGGTATGGACATCCGCTTTTCCTCTGCATATCATCCACAAATGGATGGGCAGACGTAACGTGCCAACCAATCGCTGGAGCAAATCATGAGATGTTACATTGACACATGGTCTACTGAGTGGGATAAGGCTTTACCTCTTGTTGAATTTGTATATAACAACAGTGTCCACGTGGCTACAGGAGTATCCCCATTTTACTGTTTGTTTGGTCTGTACCCAAGAATGCTACCTATAACTGGGTCCCAAAAATCCACAAGAGTCCCATCAGTAAAGAAACACCATAAAGAGTTACAGGAGGTTCAAAAACAAGTACAGCACCATCTAAAACTCTACCAAGCTTAAGTAAAAAAACAAGCAGACAAAAGAAGGAGACCTGCTCCCTCTTATCACATAGGAGATCAGGTGTGGCTCTCATCAAAAAATCTCCATCTTGCAGGATCCAGAAAATTAAACCCCTGTTTTCTAGGCCCCTTTCCTATTGCCAAAATCATCAATTATGTGGTAGTAGAACTGACATAGCCAGATGATTTCAAGGTACACCCCGTGCTTCATGTGTCGTTACTCCAGCCCTATTCCCCTGATACCAGCGATGCCCTGCGATGCCCCACCACCTCCCCCGGTAAAGGTACACGGGTCAATGGGAATTTGAAGTGGCCAAAATTCTTGACTCCAGGCTCATCCGTGGTGTTCTACACTATTTATTGGCTTGTAAAGGCTATGGGCCTGAGGACAATTCCTGGGCACCTGCGTCCAAAGTTCATGCTCCACGTCTTACTAAAGAATTCCATCTCCTGCACCCTTCCAAGTCCCGCCCTTTGAGAGGGTCCTTGGTTTGGAGGACTGTCAGAAATCCCCAAGGTGCCTCCTGCGTTATCTGTCAGCATTCGCAGGGATTAGGGTTAAATCATATCTCTATTCTTGGTTAAACCTTCATGTTTCTAAGTAAACAAAATGTGCTGTGTTACACAATTGGTTTTATCAATGCTTGTTTTACCAATGCTTGTTTGCTAATGTGAGCAGGTGTATGCATGTGCTTCTAATTGGGCGTGGTGACTCATCCCAACTGCTTTCCTGATTGGCTGTAAATAGCAGAGTGAAGCATGCCTCCCTGCTTAGCTTTGTTTTGCTTCCTGATCTCAGCATCCGACTTGGTAGTCCAGCCCCTGCTGTCATCCTTGTATTCAGGACTTTTGAGGCAATTCTTTTCTTTGTTCCTGTACCAGCTGACACCAGGCATTCCTCCAGCACACCCGAAAAGACTGCAACTAAGTGGCTAGTATTCTCCAGGGAGTTTGTTCCTTGAGCACTGCGCATTCCTAGAACAGCTGGTGTATTTCAGACCTCGTATTTTGGCAGAGTGCTTATCTTGAAGAGACAAATGCATTTCTGAACATTCTACATTATTATTGTAGTTACTTGCCCAAATGTGCTTCAGGAAATCTGCTTGAGCTCAAGTACTACAAAAAGTGACAGTGCAATTTTAAAAGAGCATTTACCTGACTTTTCTTTCTCTAATAGCATAACTCTTGGATTTAAAGTGTGTCATTCATGCCTGTGTTTCAGGTTTGAGGCATTTGCTTTTTGAAGGGTTTTTCACACACAGAGTTAAACCCAACCAAACTGTGCCACCCTAACTGTTTGAACCCAGAGTGGACATTTGTATTTCTTGGATTGTTTTTGTTCCTTTTAGTTTAACCCTATGCATGCAGGAAAGTTCTATGTGATATATTTAATGCCCTTGTTTGTATTTCTTGTGCATGATAAGTGCAACCATAGTTCTAATTGTAGTGTGCAACAGTGAATCTCTGTGAAGCCAGCACTAGTGTCTCAGTACTTATTGTTATGGTACTCAGTTTGGGTTTTTGGTAATGCAGTGTTAGTAATTGTGCCAACAGTTTATCCAAGAAAAGTGCTGGAGCATCCCGGTGTTCTTCTACCGCTCCCGTGCCCATATCAGAAAGAGAGATTTAGTTTCAAGGAAGTTGAGTGCACTAACTCTACTATCACTCTGTCAACAACGACCTGCCCCCCGAAGATACAGGGTGCCTGGCTGGACTGGCAAGACGTGGCAGTGTTTTATCTCTTTCTCTTCCACTCCCCCTTTCCTTTTGGGACACCTGGGGTTTCTGTGTCCACCAGGAAGTGGCAAAAGGTGTTCCAGGAGGTCGGGGCATACCATTGCCACTGCAGACATCCTGCTTTTCAGGTGAGCTGCCCCGTCTCGACAACCCCAATACCTCAATCCACTCCAACCTACTCTACCCTATTCTATCCCACTCCATGCAACAACACTCTCTGCCACTGAACCGTTGAACTCTACTCTCCTCCACTAAACTCTTCAACACTCTACTCCCCCACTCTGCTCTACGACACTCCATGCCACTAACTTTTAGCCATGCTGAACAGCAGCCACACTGATGTACAACATGGCAAAACACATTGCCAAAGCCAATATCTTGTGTGGTCCAGATATGTTGACTTTGCCAGTGTTTGTTTATTCTGCACGCAGATAGTGGGCACCAGCCTGCTGCGCATCTGGACTGCCCTGCAGTCTCTCCTCACTGCTGACCGTACACAGGGTGCAGTGTTTCTGGGAGTCTCACATTCAGAGACCCTTTTCCGGTGGTTGAGCAGTGCTGTGCACCCTGAATGGATCTCTGCCTTTTTCCAATGATGCCTGCAGCCTTCACCGTTGTCATAGCTGCCAAGGTTTCAGGTCACTATGTGTGACATTTTCATAATTTCATTGTAATTATGAGTGACATTTCAACGGCTATGAGTGACACTTTCTCGCGAGCCAAACATAGCTACCAATTTTTCAGATTGCTTTTGGGTGACATTTGCATGGTTTCAGTGTACTTATGAGTGACACTGTACACTGTGCCAAATGTGTGACAGTTCGAGTGGCACTTATACTGCTTGTAATGCAGTTATAAAATTGTGACTTTCCTATTTGCAGTGCCTTCTCAGACGCAAGCTGGGGCATCATCGCACTAAGGATATGAAACTACAAGTAACTATTCCTCACTGTGCAAATCAGGATTCAGTTCTGTTACTCTTTGGTTACGCATGGTCATGCTAACCCTTGCTGTCGGCGAATCAGCACCTGTCCTAAAATGTTGCACATACCTAGCAAGAGCCTGGCAGCTGCACCTCAGTGCACGGGGACTCTCTTTTGGCCAAGTGGAATATCTGGGAGTTGGGGTGGGTGTGGGGAGGATACAGTAGTGCTGGCACTCAAGAACAGTGAGAAGTCTATTTAACACCCAAATCTTAGAACCCAAATCTTAAATGAACACTTCACAATACCATAATGGCCTAAACGGGGCCTCTAGAAATAATATCAGTGGCACCCAAATGCCAAGTGTATACAACATCAAAGTAAAAAAAAAATGTTGCACAGAGTGAGTTTTGATTAAGAGTTGTATGCTGTTATCAGTAGAAATCCTTACCTATTTAACATTGAAGGAATTTGGTGAATTCTCTCTGATGCCACTAGATGGCAGTGTCTATTTCTAAACGCTGAAAACAATCATTAAAATGGTGCCTGATGACAGCGAACCTTAGAACCTGTTATACAAAAATGAAATGGTGCCGGTTGCGCCGAAGAGTGTGAAAGGCCAACATTTGTCAATTATTATTCCTGCAGAAGAGGAGCTTCCTATGATCCCGACTGTATCCAACATTTCTGTAAATGCCTGACTGATGCATTTTATTTAGTGTGCTGATGCTAAAACCACCACTAAAATGCGTTAGTCTAACCCGTGTTGCGTGGTACTTGGCAGGGCTACATTGCCCCTGTTGCCTGTGGTGCGACTTGAGGCAGCACACAGCCCTTTTGGCTTGTCCACCAGTTTTCTTTAGTTATAACTGTACTTTGTTATACGAGGCGAGCGAGTCCTTTATGGGGCAGATGCTATTACATACACAAACATTCACACTTACACACACTCTCTCACATACTCTCACCGGCAAGCACACACACAACATATATTTAAAAACTTTTTTACTTACCATCAGCTTACAGGGAAGGTTATATTCCATTTTTCATACTCCATTTTTTGTTATACTGATACTGAATAATGTAACATTATTTGCTATTAGTGTAATAAAAAAGTGACGGAAAACAAAGAGAGTGGGGTCCCAACCGATGTCCATAGAAACAAGCTCCCACTGTCTTCCTGGCACTAATTTTGCCACCTCTAAGGCCAGGGGTCGCAAAGGCTGTGTCAGGGGCCGCAAGGGACAAGCCAGGGTCCTCACCTTGTGCTCCCCGCAGCCTGGGCACTTTTGCTCTCCCTAGGGCTGAAATGCTGCTTAGTTTCATGGAGGCCTCACCCTGTCCTCGCATGGCAGCCTGGGAGTCATGTATGCTAGGGCATTACTGGCAGGGCCACTAGAATTATGCAGCAGGAGAGGGCTAAATTATGCAGCAGGGTTGCAGCACATTTTCTAAAAGTATTTTTCATGATTTCATCATATTTAAACTTGACAGTAGTGTCTGGTCAATGGCTGTACCTCACTAGTAACAGTTAAACACCCAAATATAGCAATAAGCAATAGAACGCTGACCAGTCCAGCTTTGCAAAGGTCCTTTCACTGCGCTGGAACACGTCTAGCTGTGTTCTTAGTAACGTTTGAACCGGTTGCGCTAAAAACATTTTTTTGTTAAAATCCAAAAATTATGTAGCAGATGATGGTTAATGTGGCAAATGTGGCAAATCTATAATGAGGCAAAAATCTCAGCAGCCGCACAATCGCATAATTCCAATGGCTCTTATTACAGGGCATACCTCATACCTTTAGCCGACAGCACCAGTGTGGGGAGGTGGTGTTGGGGTACAGTTGTACAGCCCTCCTCGTCGCCAATGTTGTGTCATGGGCCCTAGGCCCCCATGCTAATAACATAACAACAAAGACACTGCTACTCTGGAGGTGTAACTCACCCAGGGCATGTGCGCCCGGCCTCTTTCTTGGGTGGGGTCACCTGACTGGTGACGCCTGTGATGGATAGGTGTGGGGTGGGTGGTAAGTCAGCCTCAAGGAAAGGGATGCTTTATTTACCACGTTGCCAGCCGGACACTACCCTGGCGTCCCCACACTTTTTGTGTAAATCAATATATGTCACTTTTTTTATAGAAAGGCCAGGTTGTCCTCAGGAACAAGATTAATTCTTTAAATAGTTTCTTCCTGTGCTGCTGGGGTTTCCACCTTTCTAGTAGACAAATAACCATTTGTTGTTTTATGAGTCTGCCAAGGCCCTGGGCGTGAGATAGGATACTCAACAGAACTTCAAACACAATCAAATGTATTGATTTGTAACATCACTTTTCTGCCATTGTTTACTTTATTAGTCATAAATCATTAACACAGCTCATGGACACATTTAAAAGCGCTATTTATATTAGTTGTTTGAAGTATGTACAGATAAAGGCTAAAAATTCCCGCTTTAGGTGATTTTGCTCATTTTTGTACTGGCTGAGATATTGAAATACCGAACCGGTGGTAGCCCTATTCACTGCCTCTCCTCATTGAGGCAGCACAGCAGGGGCTAAAGAGGAGTGAATGATTGTCACATGAGCCCATCAGCCAGGGTCAGGCATGCTCTGGATCTCAGCACAGCATGGGTGAGGGGGGTTTCCACAAAATCTATGGATCAACTCAGGTAGGTGAGCCTGAATGTACTTTTTAAATTTCCTATGAAAATACACTTTGAGGCTTACGCATTCCTTTTTTTCATTTTTTGCCCTCTGGCTCTTCTACCATTATAAATACAGGACCACAGGTCCCAGAATACAAAGCAAAGGTGGGGTTATGCTTTTTATGTGTCATATAGACAACTTCAAATCTTCCCTCTTCTTCTTGGGCTTGTTCAATGTTCATGAAATGGAAAGAAGCGCACAGCACCTAAGAGCACCAAGTGTTCTGTATATGTAGTATTTTTCAATAGGTGTGTTGGGTGTGGCAGTATAGTCCTTCTGTATTGGTGGGTGCTATAACGCACGCCTCTCCTTGGCCATGGTGAGTGTCAACAGTTAGTCCTACTTCTATGTCAGTCCCCGGTCTGGGTTTTGGTTCCGAAGATATTGTCACCTTATCGAAAGCTGTCAGAGTCCCACTCAGGGGTGGGCTGGGATGATAAATGTGCTTGGCAACAAAGAAAAATGGCCTGTTAGTGTATGAGGATGCTAAAATAGTGGCCAGTGTTTGTAAATTGGGGCAGTTTTGAACTCGATACGCGATATTGGTGCTTTGCAATGTATGGAAGACTGCATGGATTTGAGCTTGCTGAAGACAATGTTTGTTTTGACATGAGGAAATCAAGAGTAGAAATAGATCCACTAGACCATAAAACAGACCACAAACAGCCAAAAACATCAGACCCGCACGCTTACCTGTCAGACAAGCCTACAGGGCACTATCTGATTGCCCTACAAGCCAGCCCATCCCTTCCCCACCGCTAAGGCCTTCAACACGCATTTAATAATTGTAGTCGGAAGCATCTGATGCAACCAAGACTAACTGTGTTCCGGGCCGCTGTTTAACAGTTTTTGGGCCAGATGTAGCAAAGGGTTTTACCCATTTTGTGTCTATGGGAAAAAGTATTCGTACATATGGCCCTTTGTGAGGAAGACTTGGTTTCTGTGCTCTACCCGTGAGTGAGGGAGGCTTCTTGAGCTGCTGCCCATGGTGTTCGTACCTAGTGTGAGGAGGGCTTGCATAGTTCCCGCCAGTGCAGTACCTAAGTAGGGTGACCAGGTGTCCCGTTTTCCTGGGACAATCCTGGTTTTTCACCTCTTGTCCCGGCAGATTTCGAGAAATGTAGCTCATGTCCCGGTTTTTACAAAGGGTCGTCTAAAAACAGAGGGAGGTGCTTTCCATGTTTTCCAAAGCAGGGATATTTAGCAGCTGTTATAAGAAAGCAGTTTACGTTCTAGGTTCCCACAGCAAGTAGCAGTAGGGCGAAGCTTTGATAAAAGGGTGTTGGTTATTTTTGTCACACGTCAGTGCGGTGCCATCAGTGGGGTGTTCTTCTTTGTTTCCGGGTGATTTCTTATCTATCTTTTTATGTCTGCCACTTTATTCGCTATTGTTGTTTCTGTGGTTAAACAGCAACATCATGATGTACCATCAGGCAAGGAATTGACTCTGGGTTCAAGAAGGCGGAGAGACCTGTTAGTAAAAGGATCTCTCCATTGGATGCAGAGTCCTGGGTAAGTTACGAAGTTGCCAAAGGAACATGGTAGACTACAACCATCCCTGGTAGTGGGTGGTCAGTTGTTACCTCTCCTACTGGGGAGGAAATTAAGATTGGTTGGAATATTCACTGCCAAATTAAAATTCATTCCAGGCATCTAGAGTGGTGGGTAGCCTGGCAGCGAGGTCATGGTATGAAAATGCAGGTGCAGTCAGCCAGTGAACTTGTACCCAGCGGAGAAGCTGTGGCAGCAGTATATTTGGTGGCGCCCATGGTGTAGTGTCATATTGATAGAGAGCAGTCACTTAGTGATGGGGTGCATCGGTGGGCCACAAGCTCTGTATGAAGCAGTCACACTTTCTTAGTGGCATTACTGAGACTCTCTGGTAGTGGCAGTGGGGAGTGAGGGATCGCCAGTAACCTCCTTGCCCTGTTGCGGAATTTCTTGCAGCAGCAAAAGGGGGCTACCCAAAAATTTGGACAGATCTACTGAACTTTCCCCTTGGAGAGGTGTTGATTTGTGTGGGCACTGGGCAGGCAGGAGGGGGGGACTGACCTGCCGGTGGTCCTGGACCTTTCTGCTCTACCCCGGGAATCCTGGAGTTTAACATTTTTTATGGATTTTGCCTGGTGAAAGGTACCCCGGCAGGGCCGGTGTGCAATGCGGTGCCCAGGGTATGTGTTGGTTTGGAACTGCTGGTATTGCCCATCCCTCTGTGTGATGGAGGAAAAGTTGCTACTAAGATATGCCCCGAATGCCTTTGGATGAGGGCGTGGTTGATGGATGAGGAAAGGGGCCTTCCTGCACTTTTTGCATGCTGAAGTGTTGCGCTTTAATGGAAGGAGGAGACAACTGTTGTACTGCTTGCACAATATTGCTGTTTTTGATGATCTTATGTTCTCTATTTTGTTCTGTATTCTCATAGCAATAATGTCTGCTTAACCATGGACATCATTTCTTTCTGATACTATGTGACTATACGAATAAAAGGCTACGCCATGGTCAAACCACTTTAATTGCAATGGTCTATCCCATGGAGAACTGTTTCAGTGGGGGGCAGCGACTTGCACGTTGTGAACGCACTATTAACAGGCATGATATTGGCTTCAAAAACTGCACTTTATTTATGTTCTTAGTGCCCCTGCGTGTTGAAGTCAAATTGTGGTCCTTTTTCTATTTTTATGAAATGTCCTGTTTTTTTTTTATTTTTAAATTCTGGTCACCCTATAGCTGTGATGTAAGGGAACATTCCACTACTGTATCTATTTCGTGTAAAGGAGGCCTGCACAGCTGCTCTACATTCGTTGTGCAACATTAGTTTTTATTACTACGGCCCATGCGCAGGGGCATAGCTTAAAGGGGGGTGTTTGGGGTGTTACACCCACCTAATAAATGTATTCTGTAGTAAATACTTGGGTACAGGATCTCTCTGTCAGGTGTGGTGAGCTCTCTGTCGTATTTCAACAGGATTTTTAAAACACATACAGACGAAAACATGCATTCTCTCTCTTTCGGTCTGTTTCTGTTTATCTCTTTCTTCTCCCTCCCCAGTGCTTAATTTGTGCTTGTTGTTTCCTGTGCGGAGCATCGGCACTTATTTTTGAGGGCGGGCACTTATTTTTCTGCTTCAAGCATTTACTGCAAGCAAAAGACACATATGGGAAAGACTAAGGAAGAAAGCAGAAAGCTGCAAGAGAGAGCTGAAGGGGAAGGGAGTGACTTTAAATGGATTGAAGAGGCCTAAGATGGCTTCAAGATTACGCTGCCTCAGTATTCCGTGTTCGCACATGTAATTGCAGCAGCCGCGTGTTTCAGAGGAGAGCTTTGGGCGCCAGCACCTTTTTAATTACAAATTAAGCACTGTCTCTCCCTACCATCTGTTTTGAAGGCTTTCAAGAATCTTGGTTTCTTCACAAAGTATTGTATACCTGCCACCCTGTACCCCTGAAAATTCACACTTCTCTGCCTCTCCTCTGCACCTTACACCCCCTCATGTCCTGGTTGTCGTATATTTTGACTGAACATGCAAGAGTGATCACTGGAAAATCCTAAGGTCACTCCCCCCAAAGCATTCTTAGATAGATACGCCCCTGCCCACCCTGCATCATTTTCTGTGTCTGTGTGAGGGAAGCTTACGTTGCTGTTATCTGTGGGGCACCTGTTCTGTGAACAGGGGCGTCTTGTGCCCATGTGGAACCTATCCTGTGCAGGGATGCCTTCACTGTTACTGTCTGTGCTATAACAACTCTGTGTGTGAGGGAACCTTGCAATCGTGCACATGTGGTGTGTGACGCTTGTAATGCTAGCACGAATGTAGCACCTGTGTGTGTGCAGACAGGGCTGTACGACAGGTGCGGTCGCACTGGGTGCTGGCAGCGAAAGGGGCACTGACCTCAGGGGGCGCTGTGTTTAGCAATAATTTACTATTTAAAATCACCTGCAGCAGAGTTCCTTGTGCGTCCAGCTTCCAGGCAGCGATAAATATGTCAAGATAAATCTTGTGATTAATACTCCTGCTAGAGAGAGAGAGAGATCAAAGATTTGTCTAGGGGCAGTTTTGACACCATAAAGTAGTGCAAAGGGTTATTATGCCTGCTGCAAAGAACGGATTTGTATTTTATGTGGTAGCTGAGTGGATCAGTAAAGCCAACCTTTAAAACAAATCAAATGTATGTGAGTGAGGGGCTGTGGAGAAATGAGGGGCACGTTTGCTCTTCCATCCTGTTGCAAGTGTGAGTGTGATATCTACAAGCCTCCTTCTCAACTTTGATCTCAGCACTAAAGTTCAAAAACAACCTAGAAAAGAGACTAACAGCAGGGCAGAGGGGAAAGAGGTGTTGGAGAGTAAGGACTCCAAATGTGACTGACAAAGGCACAGAAATCGAGAAAATATAAGAAGGGAGAGTGTGGAAAATGAAAATAGAAAGAGATGTAAACATAGAGGTAATGGAAATGATGAATGGAAAAGAAAAAGGGTGGAAAACTGAGAGATAAAAGAGGGTGGGAAATCACAAGGCACAGAATAGCAGGGATGGGAAGTCAGGGAGAAGAAAGAACAAGAAAACAAAATAAATAGTTTAGAAAAATAACAGCAAAAGAAAGAAAATAAAAAAGGAAAACCAAGATATGGAGAAGGCAAAAAGAAAGCTAAAAACACAGGGATAGAAAAATACATACTTAAAAAGAAGCAACAAAGAGACAGAACAAAGGAAGTGGAAAGAGAATGGAAATGGAAATGATGGGCTTAAAAGATAGATAAAGAAAGAGAAAAGTCAAAAGATGGGAAAAAGAGCACGAGAAGGAGATCATAAGATGGAGACTGAATGAGAGCAGGAGACAAAGAAAGGGAAAGGGATGGGGCAATTTAGTGAAAGCACATTTACAAACTGACAGAAGTGGCAGAGAAGTAATAGTGTAAGTAGAGAGATGAGATGGGAAGGGGTGATGGCAGAGTGGTGAGAGATGGGTGTAATACATGGAAATAAAACAAGCATTTGCAATGCAATAGGTCTCCCATTTGCTTGAATTAGAGCTATTGGTGTTGTAAATGCATAACTGGACTTTCCTTGCCACATAAATTTGGTCAACCCTGCTGCATAATTTGGTACACTCTGCCACATAATACCAATGGCCCTGCATATCACTAAAGCACTTCTATTTACCTTCTTCCTCCATCTTTAGCAAAAAATGAAAATATTGCCATTATTTATTATATTTGTATATTATTATTTTGGGGTCCACCCCAATCAAGTATGGGGACCCAGAGGTGACCTAGACAGAAAGAGCACATTGTGTGGTGAGTGATGGGCAAAGATGTTTTGTAAAAGGAATGTCCCCACAAAGCATTATGGGGCGAGATTCCAAGTGCAGTAAATAATGTAGTATCTTGACTGTAATGCTCAGAATAGCCACTAGAGGGCTCCACAATAAAAATCACATTTGTAAGACACATGGTCATGTAACCATATAGTCAGCCCCTAAAGGGCATAACCACATGAAAACAGAATGGCATAATGTAATGCAGTGTAACCATATATTTAGCCCCTAGAAAGCATAGTGTATTACACATTTTCAGGCTTAGCAGGCCTACTAGAGTAATATTACAAAAAAGCCCCTTAATACACATACTACGCCCATCTGTAAAACAAAAGTTCCAGCCATGAGAGAACTTAAAAATACACTGACTGGTGGGGGATATTATTTTGTGTCCCTCTCAACCTAGTGTGGGGACCCAGAGAGGCCCTAGACAGAGTGCCTGTACTAGAAATCTTAATGGGGATCCCGTTGTACTAGGTCCATGACACAGTGAGTTACGGGCAAAAATATGCTATGAAAAGAATGCCCCACAAAGCATTATGGGGCAAGTTTCTGAGTGCAGTAAATATTGTAGTATCTTGACTGTAATGCTCAGAATACCCCCTAGAGGACACTGGAGGACACAATAATGAAAATAGCATTTGTAAGAAACTTGGTCATGTAACCATATAGTCAGCCCCAGAGGGCATAATGGCATGAATACAGATTGTCAGAAAGGAATGCAGTATAACCATAAATGTAACCCCAAAAGGGTGTAGTGCCTTACACATTTTCAGGCCTGGCAGGCCCACTGCAATAATGTTACAAACAAGGTCCTTAAAACACAAGCTACTCTCAGCTGTAAAACAAAAGTTCCAGCCATGAGAGAGCTTAAAAATACATTGAATTGTGGGATATACATAACCACAAACATATATATATATAGATATCTATATCTATCTATCTATCTCTCTCTCTCTCTCTATATATATATATATATATATATATATATATATATATATATATATATACACACACACTAAACAACACATCAGAATGAGACCTTAAGACACTGGAGATGCACAGACCTGGTGAACGAGGGGCAGCACCCAGTGCTTAATTTGATCCAGTGATTGCCAGTGGGCCGATGCTTTCTGCAAGCAAGAGAGGGAAAAACACACAAAGGGGAAAGACAAAGGAAGTGAAAGATGGAAAACTGACAAAGGAAGAAAGAAGGAACCCACAAAAGAGAGCTAAAAGGGCGCAGAGTGTCTGGGAGTGGATTAAAGAGGACGGGGTGGATTCAAGAGTACGCTACCTTGCTACTCGGAGTGTTGACATTTAATAGCGCCAGAGTGTAATTATGTTGAGAGGTATGGATTAATGTGTAGTGCCTTGGATTGGAACTATGTGTAATGATATTGAATTATATTGTATGGATTGCAATTATGTGGTGTGGAATTATGTGGGTTTGAGTGGAATTGTGTGTGCTTGAATTGTGTGGCATTGCGTGGAGCTATGTGTATTGGAATTATGTGGATAGGAATTATGTGGTATTGTGTGTAGTGGAATTAAGTTGAGTGGGATTGTGTGTCATGGAATGTAATTATGTGGAGTGGTATGTGTTGTGGAGTGGCGTGAAGGGGATTTATGTGGCGTGGCATTGGATTATATAGTAGGATGTGGAATTTTGTGGGTGTTTTGGATGTATGTTGTGTGTAGTAGAATTGCGTGTCATGGAGTGGAAGGATGTGGTTTGGTGTGGAGTGAAATTGTGTGTACTGGAATTATGTTAGTGGTGTGGAATTGTGTGGCATTGAATTGTGTGGTGTTGTATTTGACAAGGGCCAGTAAAGCAAGTCAAAGTGAGTGAAATGTAAGCAGGAATAGTGTAGGAGGCTGGCCTGACTTGTAGTGGGTACTAGAGGTACTTACACCTTGTGCCGGGTCCAGTTATCCCTTATTAGTGTAGAAGAGGTGTTTCTAGCAGCTTAGGCTGTTAGAAGGTAGCTATGGCAAAGCAGCTTAGGCTGAACTAGGAGACATGTAAAGCTCCTACTATACCACTGGTGTCATATGCACAATATCATAAGAAAACACAATACACAGATACACTAAAAATAAAGGTACTTTATTTTTATGACAATATGCCAAAATTATCTCAGTGAGTACCCTCAGTATGAGGATAAGATATATACACAAGATATATGTACACAATACCAAAAATATGCAGTAATAGCAAAAGGAAGTAATGCAAGCAGTGTAAAGTTACAATAGATTGCAATAGGAGCACATAGGTATAGGGGCAACACAAACCATATACTCCAAAAGTGAAATGCGAACCACGAATGGACCCCAAACCTATGTGAGCTTGTAGAGGGTCGCTGGGACTGTAAGAAAACAGTGAGGGTTAGAAAAATAGCCCACCCCAAGACCCTGAAAGGTAGGTTTAAGTGTACCTACTACCCCCAGAGAGCACAGAAGTCGTGATAGGGGAATTCTGCAGGAAGAACAAACACCAGCAATGCAACAACAGTGGATTTCCGGACCTGAGTACCTGTAAGACAAGGGGACCAAATCCAAGAGTCGCGACAGTGTCGAGAGTGGGCAGGAGCCCAAGAAATGCCAGCTGAGGGTGCAAGGAAGCTGCCACCTGTTGGAAGAAGCTTGGTGTTCTGCAAGAACGAAGAGGACTAGGAACTTCCTCTTTGGAGGATGGATGTCCCACGTCGTGCTGAAGCTTGCAGAGGTGTTCCCACACAGAAAGACCTCAAACAAGCCTTGCTAGCTGCAAGGGTTGCGGTTAGGGTTTTTGGATGCTACTGTAGCCCAGGAGGGACCAGGATGTCGCCACTTGGATGAGGAGACAGTGGGGGCACCCAGCAAGTAAGGGAGCCCTCAAACAAGCAGGCAGCACCCGCAGAAGTACCTGAACAGGTACTTAGAAGAAAAGTGAACCAGAGTCCACCCGAAGTCACAAAATGGAGTCCCACGACGCCAGAGGACAACTCAGAAGGTTGTGCACTGCAGGTTAGAGTGTCGGGGACCCAGGCTTGGCTGTGCATGAAGGAAATCCTGGAAGAGTGCACAGGATCTGGAGCAGCTGCAAATCACGCGGTACCCAGCAATGCAGTCTAGCGTGGGGAGGCAAGGACTCACCTCCACCAAACTTGGACTGGAGAGTCACTGGACTGTGGGAGTCACTGGGACAGAGTTGCTGAGTTCCAGGGACCACGCTCGTCGTGCTGAGAGGGGACGCAGAGGACCGGTGATGCAGTCTTTTGTTGCCTGTGGTTGCAGGGGGAAGACTCCGTCGACCCACGGGAGATTTCTTCAGAGCTCCTGGTGCAGAGAGGAGGCAGGCTACCCCCAGAGCATGCACCACCTGGAAACAGTCGAGAAAGCCGGCAGGATGAAGCGATACAAGGTTGCTTGTAGTCGTCTTGCTACTTTGTTGCGGTTTTGCAGGCGTCCTGAGCAGTCAGCGGTCGATCCTTTGGCAGAAGGTGAAGAGGGAGATGCAGAGGAACTCTGGTGAGCTCTTGCATTCGTTATCTGGTGAGATCCCCAAAGCAGAGACCCTAAATAGCCAAAAAAGGAGGTTTAGCTACCTACGAAGGAGGATTGGCTACCAAAAGAGAGGTAAGAGCCTATCAGAAGGAGCCTCTGACGTCACCTGCTGGCACTGGCCACTCAGAGCAGTCCAGTGTGCCACAAACACCTCTGTTTCCAAGATGGCAGAGGTCTGGGACACACTGGAGGAGCTCTGGGCACCTCCCATGAGAGGTGCAGGTCAGGGGAGTGGTCACTCCCCTTTCCTTTGTCCAGTTTCGTGCCAGAGCAGGGCTGGGGGATCCCTGAACCGGTGTAGACTGGCTTATGCAGAGATGGGCACCATCTGTGCCCATCAAAGCATTTCCAGAGGCTGGGGGAGGATACTCCTCCCCAGCCTTCACACCTATTTCCAAAGGGAGAGGGTGTTACACCCTCTCTCAGAGGAAGTCCTTTGTTCTGCCTTCCTGGGCCAGGACTACCTGGACCCCAGGAGGGCAGAAACCTGTCTGAGGGGTTGGCAGCAGCAGCAGCTGCAGTGGAGACCCCGGAAAGGCAGTTTGGCAGTACCCGGGTTCTGTGCTAGAGACCCGGGGGAATCATGGAATTGTCCCCCCAGTGCCAGAATGGCATTGGGGTGACAATTCCATGATCTTAGACATGTTACATGGCCATGTTTGGAGTTACCATTGTGACGCTGTGCATAGGTGGTGACCTATGTACAGTGCACGCGTGTAATGGTGTCCCCGCACTCACAAAGTCCGGTGAATTTGCCCTGAACGATGTGGGGGCACCTTGGCTAGTGCCAGGGTGCCCACACACTAAGTAACTTTGCACGCAACCTTCACCAGGTGAAGGTTAGACATTTAGGTGACTTATAAGTTACTTAAGTGCAGTGGTAAATGGCTGTGAAATAACGTGGACATTATTTCACTGAGGCTGCACTGGCAGGCCTGTGTAAGAATTGTCATAGCTCCCTATGGGTGGCAAAAGAAATGCTGCAGTCCATAGGGATCTCCTGGAACCCCAATACCCTGGGTTCCTCAGTACCATATACTAGGGAATTATATGGGTGTACCAGTATGCCAATGTAAATTGGTAAATTTAGTCACTAGCCTTTTAGTGACAAATTTGTAAAGCAGAGAGAGCATAACCACTGAGGTTCTGGTTAGCAGAGCCTCAGTGAGACAGTTAGGCATCACACAGGGAACACATATAGGCCACAAACTTATGAGCACTGGGGTCCTGGCTAGCAGGGTCCCAGTGACACATAACAAACACACTGACAACATAAGGTCTTCACTATGAGCACTGGGCCCTGGCTAGCAGGATCCCAGTGAGACAGTGAAAACACCCTGCCATATACTCACAAACAGGCCAAAAGTGGGGGTAACAAGGCTAGAAAGAGGCTACTTTCTCACAAATAGTACTTCTGCCAGTTGTATATAAAAATCTGCTATTACTGAATGACCAGTAAGGCGCATACATTTCATAGCACATAAATCATAGAAAGCACATGTAAAAACATGGCTATAGGTGCAAGTGTATGTTTAATACTAGAATCAATTTGGGCTTAGGAATAGAAAATGGAGCACAACGTGCACAGAGTGCCAGCTAGCAATAAGGCACCATAAATATAATTTGGAGCATACTGATGAAAAATTAACCATGTTAAATGTATGTGGCATTTTGCTAACTTTGCAACAAACGGTGCTGTAAAAGGCCGATAGAGCATCAGTAATCACAAGCCCTTGAGGAGAGACAAGTTGAATGCACTACCTCGCATTGTATAAACGTCTGAATAGAAATTGGAAAATAAGTCTGGAAAAGTATTTTACTTGTATTTTAACAGAATGAAAAGTCTTGCAAGCATTCTTGCCTCGCATTTCAACAAGCAGATCAGCCGGAGAAGATTTCTGGCCCCAATAAAGGAGATAAGCAATGCCCTGTGTGCAATATTGTGAGTGCTGGCAGGGAGGGGCCCTGGAGAGAGAGAGAGACTCGAGATGTGATGCAGGCTAAGCAAGTTTCACATCATTCCTTCTAGGTTTAGCTACAGTCTACCAGAAAGGGCATTTTGTGGCTTTCATGAGCAGTGAACTAAACAACCAGGTTTTTCTTTTGTAAAATAAGCTTATTTTAGGAGCCAGAGGGCAAACAAGGACAGCACTGGAATAAAGCCAAAACAAAGGTCAGCGACACAGGAGGAGATGGGAGGAACGGAATGCTGCAATAAAACACAGGCAGCTACCAGCTTTAAACACCCACAGTGAAAGAGGAGCACCAAAAGGATAAAAATAGTCTGTAAGAGCAACAGATAAAGAAACCAAAGTGGAATATACAGTCGTTGGTCACTGTTCTGAAACAGAAAAAGGAGGGAGAAAAAGGCAGAACTGACCACTAGCGAGCAAGAATTTTTAAAGGACACTGCAACCAACAAATGAAATCGCTTTAAGCCATTAGAAGTATACTAAAAGTATACACAAGGTCGAACGCTTACGCTCGACTTAAAAAGGAGAAGACTGAGGGAAGGAACAGAAGCTTCAGTAAAAATGAAAGGAAAAATGACAGAACAGTAAGAGGAAAATGTGAAGATATTATAATGACATTTTGATAGAAGCTGGAAATCTATGTGAGAATGAGAGAGGTGAAGGTGATGAAACCAAAGAGTTAGGTGTCATAGACTGAGAGAAGTATCGCTAAACAAGAAAAGAAGAGCTGAAGGAAACCAAATCAATAGGGCCAAATCTTGATGCAATCCCAGTATCAGTAAATGTCACAGAGTCATGTGCAATGACTGATTGTCGTATGGATGCTGCTGGTCCCTAGCATCTACCTATCTACACTGATCTGTCCTGATCTACTGCACCACCCAACCTCATTCAATCCAACTGAATGCCTGTTAGCTGCTGCTGTTGTCCACCTACTCCAAGGATCCTGGGACAATGATCAGTAGCGCTATCCGAAGGTCTGGTGTGAGAAAACAGGGTTGATTGCAGAGGCCCCCTAACTTTTTGCCCCCATTTTTCACTTTTTGCTGGTGTTTTCCTGACTCTGATGGTGCCCTGGGTACTGCTAACCAGTCCCAGGGCTTGTTCTCTGTGTAAAATGAATAGGCCAATTAGGCTAATTATAACTGGCTATGTCAACATACCTATAAGTCCCTAGTATATGGTAGGGCATGTAGGTTTAGGGATCTCAGCATAGTTAGTGCACTGCTGAGGTGCCCAGGGTAATTTTAAAGGCAGGGCTGCCTTGCTGGCTGTTTTTAAAGTAAAGTTAAATTCAAATTCGACTTTGGAATTAAAAATACTTCCAAAGTGTTAAACTGCCTTATTTTTACATGTAAGTCACCCCTAAGATGTGCCCTATGTGCCCCTACGGTTGGGTGATATGTAACTATAAGAAGGGACCTTATAAAAATAGGTTTATAAGCCCTGGTGAGGTAAAACAGCCAAATTTGTTTTTCCCTCGCTGTAGTGAATGGCCTCCATAGGCTAAAATGGGTAAAATGGGGAGACTTTATTTTAATTAAGAAAGTCCCCTTCAGTGTCAAATACATCAAGTTTGGTATCAAATTAATTGTTATAATAAACACCATATCTTACAATTGTTGGATTTAATATAACTAGTTCAGGTAAAGAGTTGTAAACTCTATCTGAAAAGTTGCTAACTTCAGCTCTGTAGTGCTCTTCTCTGATTGGCCAGCCTCTGGCACCCTGGCCAGGCTGCCTTGATGGGGTGTGAAGTGGCCTGGGCTGAACACAAAGAGATGTGCCTGGGGGATAGATCTACCTCAGCAGATGGGGAAGCAGGAAGGGCTGCCAAACTGGTCTTCAAAGGCAGGGAAGGACATTTGGAGCAACCCAGCATCTCCCTCACATCCTGCAAACCCAGACAATTAGGTGCCCACTTGATTAGATTAGTAGAGGGCAGGCGAGGGGTGTGTTTAAGATTTTTAGCCACATCAGTTTCAGCCATGATAGAGTTTTGAAGAATGTTGCTCCCTGAGATTGATTTGTGCCATACTTCCCAAGCAGTGGTCATCACAGGGGGGAGGACCCTGCATTTGATTGGAGAACCAGGACTGCCCTGCTGGACCCCTACCTGCACCTAGACCCTACACTCAGAAAGACTGCACCAGCTGCACACTTGGGCTTCACCACAAGAAGGACTTTGCCTGGCTTCAACTGGTTCAAGGAGGGACTCCCAGTTTGCTACAGGTGAAAAATTGCTAACCAGAGTCCCCTGAACCAACTCCTGAAGAAACTGACCATTGTCCAGTGGCCAATTTGGAGTTTGCGCCAGGTGCATTCTGGGAGTTGTAGTCCGCACCCTCAAGGAGCAACTCAGAGGTTCTGGAACCTTTGTGGTAGCTGTGGACTCCAAAAGAACCTTAAAAGACCTTATGGAAGAAGATCCAGAACCTTGGAGACCTTTTTGGAAAAAAGCTCCAAAAAGGGACTGACCTGCCGCGGCAACTCTAGCTGGCTTGCCTCAACCGCAACCTGGCCTGACTTGCAGGTTCGTTCCGCTGAAGAAAATCTCAGAAAAAGTGACTAAGTCCGAACGTAGAAAGTTGACCGGGGCCTCCCGAGCAGAATATCTGAAGAGGGCTTCAGGGACGTAGGCTCAAGATTCAGGTTCGTCCTGGTCAAAGGATTTTCATCTTAAAAAATTGCCTAAGTCCAAACGTAGAAATCTTCACTGAGGGCTCCCGCGGTGCATATCCGAGGAATGGCTCCAGGAAGGTCGGATCGGACTGGTGACTTCGTCCCGCTGAAGAAAATCTTCAAGAAAATTACTAAGTCCGAAGGTAAACTTTTGACCAAGGCCCCCCGCTTGCAGTAGCTGGGCAGGGCTCCATCCCGGTTGGCCTTAAGACTTTGACCTCGTCGAAGTGCAACCAGATGACCAGATTGGCGCTTTTCATTTCTAAGTGCTAGAAAACAGTAATTCTTTAAAAAATCATATCTCTGGTTCCCCTTATCCGATTTTATTCATTTTGGTGTCATTTTAAAGATAAACATATACTCTACTATTATAACTTGGTGTTGGATTTTTATTATGTTTTGTGTTTTACTTATTTACTGTTTTGTGATTTTAAAATGCTTTACACACTAGTCTCCTAAATTAAGCCTTGTCGCTCGTTGCCAAGCTACCAAGGGTTGAGGCAGGTTTAATTTATTGAGCCCTGACTGGTCCTAAGTGGAGGTTAGTGGCCTATTGCTAAGTGTAGGTACTTACCTGCCCTTACCACTGATCCATTTTCAAACATCTAGTCAGACCCCGTGGGTGCTGGATCAGTCCTTCTAAGGTTCCACAGGCAGCCCAGCCAGGTCCAAAAAAGATGCCAGAAGTTACTACTGGCAAGTCTTGGTTAGCAGCACCTTGCTGGATGTATGGTGGTACAAGTGTTGGTGCTGCAAATGTCTTTCACTGGTATTGCTTGTGATGCCTCCACCAATTTTCAAAACTGTTGCTTACTATTACGTAGTTAAGTAATTGTAAAATAATTTGAAATCTAACCATTTAAACCCAAACATCTCTCATTTTACTTATGACCTAAGTTATTGAACTTTCAGTCTTTGGGTTCTGACTATGGGCCAGATTACGAGTGTGGCAGTCACAAGACCGCCAGACTTGCGGTAGCTGTCGGACCTCTGTGGCTGTGGCGGTCCTACTGCCACATTATGAGGTTAGCGGGCAGACCCGCCAACCTACTGCCGTCACTGCCAGAATCCAAGATCCCAACGAGCTGACTGTGATCTTGGTTGTAATCAGCCAGTGAGGGGCTGTACTCAGCGCCGCCCTGCTGAATACAACCTTGTTCTCCACCAGCCTTTTCATGGCAATTTCACCACCATGATAAGGCTGGAGGAGAACAAATGCAGGGGGCACAGGGGAGACCCTGCCCTGCCCACGACAGTGTGCATTCCAAGAGTGCCAGGGAGGCCCCCTGTGTGACAGCATTGGAGTTGGCTCCATTTGGAGCCGAGTCCAGTTCCGCCACATGTTTTCCACTGGCCTGACCAGCGGAAACCTTGGCTTCTGCCTGTCAGCCAAGTGGAAAACGTGTAATGGGCCGGCGGGGAGCCCGCCAGCACCTTAGCTGTCTCCTCGTCGGAAGTTTGGCAGACGGATGTTTCCATCTGCCAGACTCGTAATGACCCCCTATGCGCCAGACAGAAAATCATACATGATGGCCTCTTGTGCTCCTTGATAGATATCCAACCTCTAGTTCAAATGCCCCATTATGGACCACACCTCTTGCAGAATATGTTTATCCTGTTGTCCACACTTCTTCCAAAATGTTTGTCCTATGGTCCACACCTCTTCCAGGATATGTTTATCCTGTGGTCCACACTTCTTCCAAAATGTTTTTCCTATGGTCCACACCTCTTCCAGAATATGTTTATCCTATGGGCTTCAGTTGCATTCCTCCCTTTTCTAACATGCCTCTTTGAGAATATGTTTATCCCATGGGCCACACCTCTTCCAAAATATGTTTATTCTATGGTCCACACTTCTTCCAGAATATGTGTATCCTATGGGATTCAGCTGCTTGTCCCCCTTTTGTAACAAGGCAATTTGTGTGGTTGACATCATGACCAAAGATGCCATTTCTAATAGATACCCGTTCCTGCAGGGTCCTGCCCTGGCCTCAGGTGAGGATAGTCTCCGAAATAAATAAGTTACTTACCTATGTTAATGCTCATTATAATCGATATGGGTATGATGAAGACTTCTTGCATAAACTGGACCTAGAAACATTTTCAGCTCCATTGTTCAGGTGGATCACTGACAGAATATGGAGGACAAAAATATTGTGCGGACATAATATAGTGTCAAAAATATTGAGGATCACAATATCGACAAGGTAGGTGCAAATGGATAACTATAGATTTGCTATTCTTAACTGCACATCTACATACCTTGAAGATATATACATCGTCATGGTACACATATGTGGAGCTAAGTATAGTAAAACTTTGCTTTCCCATTGAAACTTACCTTCACAATATTCTTGCCCTTGATATTCTTGACTTGATATTTTGTCCACACGATATTTTCGACTCAATATTTTTTCCAAACTCCGTTCAGGTGATATTGGTTGGTATAAATTAATTGGCAATAAAATGTTTATATACAGGGAGTGCAGAATTATTAGGCAAATGAGTATTTTGACCACCTCTTTATGCATGTTGTCTTACTCCAAGCTGTATAGGCTCGAAAGCCTACTACCAATTAAGCATATTAGGTGATGTGCATCTCTGTAATGAGAAGGGGTGTGGTCTAATGACATCAACACCCTATATCAGGTGTGCATAATTATTAGGCAACTTCCTTTCCTTTGGCAAAATGGGTCAAAAGAAGGACTTGACAGGCTCCGAAAAGTCAAAAATAGTGAGATATCTTGCAAAGGGATGCAGCACTCTTAAAATTGCAAAGCTTCTGAAGCGTGATCATCGAACAATCAAGCGTTTCATTCAAAATAGTCAACAGGGTCGCAAGAAGCGTGTGGAAAAACCAAGGCGCAAAATAACTGCCCATGAACTGAGAAAAGTCAAGCGTGCAGCTGCCACGATGCCACTTGCCACCAGTTTGGCCATATTTCAGAGCTGCAACATCACTGGAGTGCCCAAAAGCACAAGGTGTGCAATACTCAGAGACATGGCCAAGGTAAGAAAGGCTGAAAGACGACCACCACTGAACAAGACACACAAGCTGAAACGTCAAGACTGGGCCAATAAATATCTCAAGAATGATTTTTCTAAGGTTTTATGGACTGATGAAATGAGAGTGAGTCTTGATGGGCCAGATGGATGGGCCCGTGGCTGGATTGGTAAAGGGCAGAGAGCTCCAGTCCGACTCAGACGCCAGCAAGGTGGAGGTGGAGTACTGGTTTGGGCTGGTATCATCAAAGATGAGCTTGTGGGGCCTTTTCGGGTTGAGGATGGAGTCAAGCTCAACTCCCAGTCCTACTGCCAGTTCCTGGAAGACACCTTCTTCAAGCAGTGGTACAGGAAGAAGTCTGCATCCTTCAAGAAAAACATGATTTTCATGCAGGACAATGCTCCATCACACGCGTCCAAGTACTCCACAGCGTGGCTGGCAAGAAAGGGTATAAAAGAAGGAAATCTAATGACATGGCCTCCTTGTTCACCTGATCTGAACCCCATTGAGAACCTGTGGTCCATCATCAAATGTGAGATTTACAAGGAGGGAAAACAGTACACCTCTCTGAACAGTGTCTGGGAGGCTGTGGTTGCTGCTGCACGCAATGTTGATGGTGAACAGATCAAAACACTGACAGAATCCATGGATGGCAGGCTTTTGAGTGTCCTTGCAAAGAAAGGTGGCTATATTGGTCCCTGATTTGTTTTTGTTTTGTTTTTGAATGTCAGAAATGTATATTTGTGAATGTTGAGATGTTATATTGGTTTCACTGGTAATAATAAATAATTGAAATGGGTATATATTTTTTTTTTGTTAAGTTGCCTAATAATTATGCACAGTAATAGTCACCTGCACACACAGATATCCCCCTAACATAGCTAAAACTAAAAACAAACTAAAAACTACTTCCAAAAATATTCAGCTTTGATATTAATGAGTTTTTTGGGTTCATTGAGAACATGGTTGTTGTTCAATAATAAAATTAATCCTCAAAAATACAACTTGCCTAATAATTCTGCACTCCCTGTACTAGTTGCAAGAGTTTGTAGCTGTGTTCCTCCATCATTGCTCTGACCCATGCCAAGTATGTTGTGGCAGCTTGGAAGTTTACACTGTAGTGTGTGGGATGCTGTGGACACCAGCAAGACCATATTTGTAATCCAGTGGAACCGAAGTGCTGCTTGACCCACAAGCTCTGTGAAAAAGGCTGGAATCTTAATAGCCACTACCCATGACCCCATGAGCAGCTCTAGGAATAATTAAACATCCCAGTCATGTGTTAGCAGCCATTGTTGCCCAGAGCATCCCTTTATTTAGCTCTATTCCTGATAGATGGTTTGGCACATAGAGCATTATGTTTCTAGCAGCACCATGGGATATTTGAGCAGCAGTCTGGATTGTTGTAAGGCAACAGACACATATATTCCAAGTACTCTGGCACTGATGAACCTACGTTTAAGTATAATTTTGTCGTTAATATCTGAATTTGCAATGGTACTTCATTTGTTGGTGGCCACATTGTGATGGGGCAACAACTCACACAGGAACAAGAATGGACACGCAATATCGAGCACTGCATCTGGTGTGGTACAATTATTTGTCTTTTGTGTCTCATTTGTTTCTTTCGGGTGCCTAGTTTTCTGAAAGGCATGTGTGATTTGCTGAATCTGAAAAATAATACTTAAAAAAAAAATTGGGGGGCAGATTTAAGAGCCCCTAGCGCCTCCTTGCGCCACATTAGCTGCATTTGTCTTATTCTAATGTGGCTCAACAAGGTGAAAACCGCTGCGCCAAATTTACAAAGTGGGGCAATGCATGCATTGCACCACTTTGTAACCCTTAGTGCTGCATTATGCCTGCGCCAGGCCTAATGTATGCAAAAGGGGCGTTCCCCCTTTAGTGGCGCTGAAAAATGGCGCAAAGAAATCTAAGATATTAATTTGCATCATTTGTTTCTGCACTTTTAATGCCTGCTCAGAGCAGTTAAAAAGAGGCACACCATTGGTTACAATGGGCCTCAATGGTCTTCGCAGGAGTAGCGCCAACATTTTTTACACTAATCCTGCAAAGCTCCATACTAGCGTAAAAAATGTTGACGCTGGTTCCCCTATCTACCGCCATGGTACACCGTATCTTAGATACAGCACACACATGGTGGCGTTAGGGGGTGGAGTGGGTGCTAGATGTCTTTGGGCCGTGATGCGGGGGTTGCAGGGAGGCACACACTTCACTTGTGCTGTCGCAATAAATCAAACCCTTTGACCAGTCTGAGTCAGTGAGGCAATCCCACTTCCCCAGCACATCGCCAGCCTTTGCTGAGCAATTCGCAGAGCTATGGGGTGAATCTGCTTGTGCCAGGTGGGACATCCTTGACGTAGCCAACCAGGATCTGTAGGGGATCAAGAATGAGTCTAGAGTCACTCATGGTGGAGATACGGGTAAGAAGTTTTGCCCAGTACTTTTGAATAGTTGGGCAGTTCCAGGTTCGGTGTATGAAATCTGTATTATCAGCCTTGCTTTTGGGACAGTGGTGTGGGATCAGTTCTAGCCAGGCACTGTGGGGTGATGTATGCGCGAACAAAAACTTATAATGTGGACGCTAATGTCAATGATTGACCAGTCTCGTCCCCTCATGGAGTTAATTACTGGAGTCTGCGGCTCCAGTGGATAAGATGGAAGTCTGCCTTGTATTATGAAGTTGTCAGAGTATGAAGCGGTCCATGTAGGTCAGCCAGTATCCGCTTAGGTGGTAACGCCCTCCCAAGAACAGGTCCTCTACTGTGCACAGCTGAAACGTTCCTAGTGTGTGCTGTACTAGTGAGAGGAAGCCATGGGTTATGTGTCAGAAGAACTGCAGGAGAATAAAGTAAACTCCCACCCAAGCATCAACGGAGTTTCGCCCATGCCCAGCAATTAGTGGATAATGTCTGAATGTCGGCAGTGTCCTTCGGTATACCCAAGGGGAGGACATATGAGAGCGGGGTGTCCCCCACCGGATCCGGTTTCACATCAGTATGGGTCAGTGCTTAATTTGAAAATAAAAACGTGCTGGTGCCCAAAGCCCTCCTGTAAAACACGCTGCTTCTGCAATTAAATGTGCGAGCACCGAATACTGAGGCAGCGTAATTCTGAAGCAATCTCTGGCCTCTTTAATCCATTTACAGCCACTCCCTGCCCCTTCAGCTCACTCTTGCAGCTTCCTGCTTTCTCCCTTTGTGACGCTTTTTCGTTTTTCTCTTCCTCCGTCTTTCCCATATGTGTCTTTTGCTCGCAGCAAATGCTTGAGGCAGAAGAATAAGCCCCGGCCCTCAAAAATAAGTGCTGGTGCTCAGCAGCAGAAATAACAAGCACAAATTAAGCACTGGTATGGGTACAAGTGGTAATCAAACTGGCACTGCGCCGCCAGGAAGTATCGCTGCAGATCTGGCATGCAAGGAAGCGTCAATGTGTCCCACTTGATCCTGAGTCGGCGGCCCACCCAAATTAGCCTCATCTGGACACTCTTCATAGCGGTAAAGAAGCTATTCATCAGAGGAAGGGGGACCTTTGTGAACAAATATAAAAAGCATTTGCAATACAACGGGTCTCGCCTTTGCTTGAGTTAGAGCTAATAGCGTTGTAAACTCCTAACCGGACTTTTCTTCCCACATAAACTAATAATGAAAAGTAAAACAGTTTCACATATGTGAGCCGACGGTGGCCATGAGCATGAAAGAGACACACAAAAGGAAACAGAAGTTCGCTCGCAGTGAAACTTATCAGCAAAAGTGTAATTATCCATGTAACAGGGTCAATGTCATGCAAAGCGCTCGACTTCTTCCCAGCTAGATCGCGCTGCGCAGGAATTGAAAAGATAAAGTAGTACAGAAACCAGCTGAAAACAAGGAGCCTCGTATGTTTTCAGTAGTTTACTGGTGCGCTCGAGGAGGGCTAAACGCTGGAAAAGGCATGACGTATCAATGCCTTTCACAAATGGAATTGATCCATTTTTAAAAGGCAAGCCCACAAACTAATGAAAGTGACGGGTGTGACATGGGTGTGGTTGGAAGCTCACAGAGAGATTACAACATGATCTAGAGCACTTGCACGTGCTCGACCCTAAAAAGCAGGAAAGCACCACCATCTTGATTATGGCAATTCGACCCGCTATGGAGAGCAGTAGCTTAATCAGGCGTTTGATTTGTGTGGTCGGTTTGTCAATGTCCAGACCATAATTTAAGAGAATCACTGCCTCCTTTTACCTGTCTCTTTGCAGCAGGCCAGAGTGTATTCCAATGAGCATCTTGCTTAGCATCTGTGAGTGGAAAGAGGTCTGGCTTTGTCCAAGTGATAGAGAGGCGAGAAATACTGCTAAAGCGAATCTGTTTGCCTATTAGAGGGGGTTATAGGTTGTCATCTAGCTGTCATACAAGAGCAAAGCTATCGTATACATACATCGATATCAACAATGGACCGGGTCCAAATCCTAAGCAACGATGGAGGTGTTGCTCTTGTAGTTGCCCAACTAGGAAGTCCATTGCTCTTATAAAAAGCAGTGGAAAGAAGGGGCAACTATAGCGGGTCCCCTCCAGTCACCATAACCGGGTCTGTAAAGGACCCACTAACCCTCAGATGGGTCACTGGGCCCCAATATAACAGCATAACCAGGTCAATGTACCCACTCAGGAGTCCAAGCTTACCCAGTGATGCTCTCCAAAAGGGCCACTGTAGTGAATCCAATGCCTTCTTGGCATTAAGAAGGGCGACTGCAGATGGTACATCGGGGGATATTTGGTTTAATACTGCATTGTGTGCAGACTGAGGGCATTACATCTGTGTGGGATGAAGCCAGTTTGTATTGGTGATATTATTTGCTTCATCAACAGAGCAAGGCGGGTAGCAACGACCTTAGCTAAGATTTTGTGTCATGGTTGAGGAGGGAAAGAGATCGGTACAATGTACATAAATTAGGCACCTTTTTGGGGTTTTAAAAGCACAGTGACCACGGCCTCATGGAGTGTTGGAGGGAGACAGCCTGACTCCAGTGCCTCAGCGTAAACCTCTAGCAGAAGCTTATAGGCCTTATAAAAATTGCAAGTGAGGCCATCTAGTCCAGGGGCCATGATTCCAGCTAAGGTGTCTGCTGCCTGGAAAAGTTATTCGCAGGAGATGGGTTAACTTACAAACTGCCTCTGAGCCTCAGTCACTCACATCATTGCCACCTCGACTAGATACTCCACAATGGCAGCAGTATTGCCTGCCATCTGGGTGGTATACAGTTGTTCATAATAGCATATTAGTTCCCAAAGTATACTCTTGGTGCCTACTATTGGCTTCCACCTGCGTCCAGTAGTTCCATTATGGGCATTTAGGGCATAGTAAGCAAGCCAGTGTGCGGCCAGGCTGCCCTCCACCCCGCATTTTGTCTCGCTTGTTCATATTTTCCCAAGTTTGCCACTTCTCTTGTCCGCCAAATCATGAAACTTGTCCATCAGGGCACAGCTGGGGTGCAGCTGATCCCTGTCTACCTGCAGTGTATAATCTTGATCAATGCTGAGCAGTTCAGCCTCAAGGCGCCAAGACACAAGGCGCTTAATGTATGCCTTAAAGGCCTCCCATAGGGTGGCTTGTCTATTAACGGAGCTAGAACTGAGTGTGAAGTATTCTACAATGGAGTCACGCAGCTCTGCAGGAAAGACCGAGTCATACAGAGCGTTGCTTGGAAAGCGCCACTGTTGGGCCATGCAACTCTTATAAGGCACCTGTAGCACCATTCTACTGGGACATGATCCGCAGGGCGTGAGGGAGCTGCATCACTTCCAACACCCAGAGAGCGGCACTAGTGGGGAGGAACCAGTAATCAGTCTGGGTCCATATGTCATGAGCGGCAGAACCAAAGTACCAGATCTGCTGCCACCCGGTCCATTAGTGCAGAAACCCCTTGGTAAAAGTCATGGGAGTCGACATTAGGGGCATGTAGGAAGCTGGCTCTGTATCTACTGTATCAAAATGAGATATCCTGTGCACAGAGTCCAGGGGTTCCCGAGGCTTAACAGAGGCTAAAGTAGATAATACTAATGCTCTCTTTTGTGGTAGTGTGGGCGAGGAGTTAGGCTTATCAGAGGGTAGTGCAAAGCATTTGCTGTGTACACAGACAATAGAAGAAGCACACAGTCAATGACTTTACTCCAGACCAATGGTTTTTACATAGCAAAAATATGTATTTCACACATGTATCAACAGTACTTTGTTTGAAATCGATAAGTTATACAATTTTTGAATTATTGACAATAATCTGTTTTTAAAATGGACAATGCAATTTTCAGAACAGTTCCTGGGAGAAGAAATGTTAGTTCGATTTGCAGGTAAGTACAATGCTTACAGTTTCAATCTCCGGGTTTTAGGAAGTCCACAGGTTGGGCTTCAAGTTAACCCTAAATACCCAGCACCAGCAACACGGGGCCGGCCGCGTGCAGAGGTCAAAGTTGAGCCAATTTAACGGGGGCTCCTATGGAGACAGGGGGTACTCGGAATCTGGTCTGCCTGCAGGTAAGTACCCGTGGCTTGGAAGGCAGACCAGGGGTGATTAGAGGGGCACTGGAGGGGCTACAAGTAGGCACCAAACACACACGCTCAGCGGCACAGGGGCGGCCAGGTGCAGGGTGCAAACAGGACATTGGGTTTCCAATGCTGGTCTATGAGGGGACCCCGGGGGTCACTTAGAGGCTGCAGGCGAGGTCCGGGAGGTTATCTCAGGCAGACCACAGGCTGGACAGGGAGGAGGGCCGCCTTCTGAACGTTGCTGCACCAAAGGTCAGGTTCTCCAAGTCCTGGGAACTACGGGTGCAATGTACCTTTAGGCATTGGATATCTTTGTCTGGTGCTTCGTGGTCAGGGGGATCCTCGGGATTCCCTCTGCAGGTGTCATCGTGGAGGGGTGGAAAGGTCAACCCAGGGTGGGCACTTGCTCGCAATTGCCTGGGGACCCTCTCTAGCAGGGTGGACCACCTGGACACGGGCCATGGTAATCAGGTGAAGAGTGGTCAGGACTTATGCATCCGGAGTGAGGGGGGAGTCGTTGGTAGTGGGTTTTTCTTAGACAGGGCCGCTGTCCTCAGGAGTTCTTGGTACTCTATATGGCTACACTGCAATTACAATGTCTAAGAAAAGACTTAGACACTGTAGGGGCATATTGCTCATGCAGCTATGCCCTCACCGGTGGTATAGTGCACCCTGTCTTAGGGCTGTAAGGCCTGCTAGAGGGGTGACTTACCTATGCCACAGGCAGTGGTTTGTGAGCATGGCACCCTGAGCGGAGTGCCATATCAACTTTGTCTTTTTCTCCCCACCAGCACACACAGGCTGCATAGGCAGTGTACATGTGCTTGGTGAGGGGTCCCCCAGGGTGGCATAATACATGCTGCAGCCCTTGGGAACCTTCCCTGGGCACAGGGCCCTTAGTACCATGGGTACCTTCTACAAGGGACTTAACTGTGTGCCAGGGTTGTGCCAATTGTGGAAACAAAGGTACAGATTTTGGGAAAGAACACAGGTGCTGGGGCCTGGTTAGCAGGGTCCCAGAACACTTTCAATCAAAGTTGGCATCAACACTAGGCAAAAAGTGGGGGTGGGGGGCTAACCATGCCAACAGTGGCACTTTCCTACAGGGCATATATATTGACCAGTGTTATGCGCTTGTCTGCTAAAATACCAGACAGTATCACATACCTGCAGGCATAATTAACAAAGCTGGCCCTGTAGACAAATGGGACACACCTATGGATCAAAGTGCACACCTTACGTGAATAGGAGCTAATAAGAGAAGTAACAGTGGTCCCCCCATGTCGATGCAAAGGGACAAGTGTTGGAGGTGAAAGATGGGTCTTCTGGAGAAATGCTCCCTTGATGCAGCATTGTGCTAGGTAGGATAGCACCTGTTTTCCTTTATGGTTGTTATCACAGCCTCTAATGTTCCACGTCATGCATACCAAGTCAGTCACCTGTGCTTCCCTAGTAGGGCTCCCCATTTCCTAATATTGTGCAGGGGCCTGCTTCTAAGTGTTGTGCCTTCAGCAGCATTTTGAATTGTTTTTATCCGCTTCTTGACTGATGAGGCGTCATCTTCCAGTTTTGAGATACACATCTTGGCACCATTTAGCCTCACGTTTTATCAGTCTAGCTGCTCACTCATGCAATCTAGCCTGTGTGTGAGGGTGTTGAAGGATGCATTGATTGATGTGAAGCCTGCTTGCAGCTCTGCCATTATGGCAGCGGTGCCATCCGTTGCTCCATAGGTGGTCTCCTCTACCGGGCCATCCTCAGTATCCGACAGGGAGTGCTGTCGCCAGGCGTTTTTATTCTGCTTAAACATGAGCTTCCATTGCTCGGGATTGTCCCGTCCCATTATGGATTTGTAATAAGGGGAGTGGGAATCCCTGCGATCAAAATGTTGCTGAAAAGGTTGTAGTAGAATGTCACCTCAGCCCACGGTCAAAGAAGTGCCGAGCACCACAATCTCTAACACTGTGCACAGTTATGGATAACAACACGCAGTGATCATGATTGGTGACAGTCTTCAAGCATGTCTCTATGCTAATATGCTTGTAGGGATCCGTAGGGGACATTAGGCCATTAATGGGCCATCATGCTGCCCAGAACCAGAGATCCATCTTCTACCCCCGCTTGTAATGTAGTGGCCCACCAGGAGCAGGGATTGGCTGTCAGTACAACGAGGTGTCTATCCACAAACAGCTTTTTTTAATAAATCAAAAGCATCTTGTTGTTTGGTACCCCATTCGTACTTGCCACTTTTCTTCAGTAATTGCCTGAGGGGATACACTTTTGTTGCATAATCCTGTACAAATTTCCCATAGAATTCTGTTAAGCCCATGAATGACAAACATTGATCTTTAGAGATGGGTGCAGGAGATTTTAAAATACTCTCCACAAGGTTGTGTTTTGGTTTTATACCCTCTTTTGATATTTCTTGTCCCAAGTACTAAACTTTATCTTGCCTGAACTTACATTTTGAAAACTTCATTGTCAGACCTTCGCTTTGCAATTGTTTTAACAGTTTTTGTGATGACAATGCAATAGATAAAGGAGAACAATGTGAGGCTGGTAAGAGTATCAGAGCAAACAATCTTCCCATGAAATTGAGAGATTTTGTAAGTTCCTGATTGTTAGACCCGGTTTACTGGACACCAGGGCACTCAGAAGTTACTACGTTCCAATCGCATCAACTGGAGGGTTCCCCACTGGTGTCCTGGGGCCTCAGTACTAGTGGACCCAAAACTGGATAATCAAGTACTCCTCTCCAGCCCTTGACTCTCTCAGGGTAGTGAGGCAGAGCAGTCCAAGGCTTACTCAAGGAGGTGATGTGGGTTTAAACATACAGAATACAGTGCACACCGTACTACCAGCCAATAAGATCAATGCCCAGTCAGTGCTTTACTTTTTAAAAGGAAAAGTACTTTAATACACATAAGAGAAATATACTAAACATAAAACAAGAATAAACAGTGAAAACCAAACATCTCTACAATCCTCTGGGCCATAATTCTGACCCAAACAGTATTATGGTGCCTAGACGCTAAGCACTATAAAAACACAGTTAGCATGTAGACACACAATTAGCATTGCATATTACAGACCTTGTTGCACAGGGTTGCTCTCATTACCTAGAGCCATGATACCAATCCTTGTATTGCAATGGTGTAGTTTCAGCATATGATGTGAAGTCAGACATTACAGATCTTTCCCAGAGCCCACCACCCAAAGAATAAAAGTGCCATCCCGTCCTTACCAAGAACACCAGTCTTGTGGTGTCAGGGATCTGATCATACATGCCTGATGTCTTGGCACAGTTTACTGAAGTCCCACTAGTGCAGTAGTTACTGGCTAGCTGTTGGAGGGTAGTTGGCTGGTCAGAAGGCCAGTATACCCTGGTACCCCCATGTGTCACAAAGAGAAAGGTAGGGGTGCCTGTACCCCAGATCACCCTTCCCAGCTTCCAGGGGAGCTGGAAGTATTGCACAAGCTCCCACAGCACAGGGGAGGGGTCTAGGCAAAGTGATCTCACCTTCAAGGACTGTGATCAAGCTTCCCCATTGCCTTTTGTCTCTGTTGATGTGCTGCAAGCTTTCATATCTTGATCAGCTGTTTCCAATTTCCTTCTCTTCCAAGCCGATGCTCGACAAGCCTCAGAACAAAGCTGGTCCTCTGCATTCAGGCTGCTGACTAACGCCTTTGCTCCTTCACAGCTGGCAAATTTCTTCATAGCAGAATCCAGCCATAACAGAGAAAACTCTCTGAAGTTCAGATGCGGTGAGCAAGTTTCTTTGCCTTCAGACCACAGGCACACAGCTGGCTTCTGTAGATGCTTATTAGAACCAAATATCAGTCTTGAACAACCACTGACCACTCAGGCCAGACTTTTATCACCTCTGATTGACAGGCTGATCCAATCAGAGGGTCTGCTACTTTGAATCCTGTGTGCCCCTACAATCTTGAGGCACATGTGTGTCATGCTCACTGCATGGGCAATGCATGCAAGAATGAGTTCCTTCAGGGCAGGCTTTTGGTATCAGCCCTGGCTATTCCCCAAAGAGGGAATATTAGGAAGTGGTTGTTTATCTACACAAATCTCCTTATTAAGGCTACGCAAGTCTACGCATAAGCGGAGTTCACCAGACCCTTTTAAAGACAAAACCATAGGCGATACCCAAGAATAATACTCTATGGTGCTTATTTACAAGCCCCTTGTGCCTCCCTAGCATCAGTGTTCTTATGCAGCAGCAGCGCAAGTAGTCCCCTATAGTGTGCCACATTTACAAACTGGTGTAATGGTGTAATGGGGAAATCAGCGGGAGGATGGAAGGATGAATGCGTAGATGCTTGAATGAAAGAGAGAAGCTCTTCTGGGGAGGATCGCAATGACTTGTTTCACTTTCATAGTGCCAGAAGAGTGTTGATTCAAAGTGGGGGGTATTTTAACTTTCTGGCTGCTTCCTTGGTCAGGTTGAGTTCCAGTGAGACAAAAGTTTAGGTCCCCTTAGGGCTCATTTAGCCTTTTACCCTTCTGAGTATCATTGCTCAAGGGCTAATCTGGCACCTTTAAAACCAGATGAACTGGCTTCCAACCCCATCTTCACAGACATCGTGTGTGAGCCTGAGCAGATCACATTTTCAACCGAAAGAGTGCCTAGAAGCAGGTTGAACATTAATATAAAGCACAATATACACTTGAGCCCAGTGCTGTGTGGTGTGCAAGTTCCTGGTAAGAGACAGCTGTAGCTGCGTCAGATCTCGGCAGCTCTCTTGGCAGCCAGTGTGACCTGCTCAGCAGGTCGGTGACTTCCTGGTTCACAAGGCAGGGGATGTGCAAGGAGAGGAATGCACCAGCCGGGGCAGCTATAGGCAGCATGGGGCTGTCTGTGTGCAAGAGGTACTGCTGCTGCCCCAGAGGCCCCTGCTGCCCTGGGGGCCCCGGCCACAAGGACGGCGGGGGACCTGCAGGGCCAAAGCCACTACGACAGCCTGGAGGACAAAGAGTGAGCTCAACCCCATCCCCCTTCCCGATGCCAGATATCTCCTCTCTCTCTGTGCCGTGTATAAGCTTGGCTCCAGAGAGGCCATGTGCAGCGCTAGGGGGCTTCTAGGCACGTTCATCCACCCATTCATGTAGATGTACACATCAGTGAAAGGCAAATAGCCGACCTCTTCTAGGTCCCCATGGAGATCCTGCGCCTGCCACCACCCTCCCAGCTGCCCATGCTGCTAATTATAGCTCGTAGGTGATGCCCCACGTACCTCCCTTCCCTGCTTCTGATAATACCTCATAGCTAAATGCCCCCACCATCACATGCTCTGCCTGTTGCCCCTGCTTCTAATAATACCCTGCAGGTGATGCCCCACATGTGTGCCCTGCCTCGCACGTACCCCGGCTTCTGAAAATGTACCCCACAGATGTGACAGAGATTTCTAGTTGCAGATTCCTTACCTTTGAATTTCCCCCAGGCCTCAGAAAGCAGGGGCGTGGTGAACCCCCCAGTTTAGCAGTTACGGCGGGTGTGGAGTTCTTGATGGGCCTCCTCTGACTACAACTCGGCAGATAAGCTCTCATAATCAATGTGAAAGGGGAGGGGTGGGTAAGTGAGTGAAAGGAAGGATGGATGGGTGAGTGAAAACTGAGGGATGAGTGAAAGGGACAGTAGATGGATGAGTGAAAGGGTGAATGGATGGATAAGTGAAAGGATGAATGAATGGATGGATAAGTAAAGGGTGGATGGATGACAAAAAAGGATGGATGAGTGAGTGAGAAGATGAATGGATGATTTAAAGGGTAAATGGATAGATGGATGAATAGGTGGATGAGTAGGTGGATGTCTGATAGGGTAGATAGATGAGTGAAAGGATGGATGAATGGATGATTAAAAGAGAGGATGGGTGGATGATGGAGTGAAAGGGTGGATTGGTGGATGAAGTGAAAGGGTGGCTGGATGGATCAGCAAAATGATGGATGGATAGATAAATGAAAGGATGGAGGTAAGAATGGATAATTGAAAAATGGATAGATGAGTGACAGGGAGGATGGGTGGATGGAAGGCTGGATGGATCGATGAATGGAGTGAAAGGGTGGATGGATGAATGAGTACAAGGATGGTTGGATTGGATGAGTGAAAGGGTAAATGGAGGGATGAGAGAAAGGATGGATGAATAAGGGCAAGGATGGTTGGATTGGATGAGTGAAAGGATGGATGGAGGCATGTATGCGTGGAAAGGTGGATGGACATTGTAAGGATGGGTTTGATGGATGGGTCTGGAGAGGGATGGATAGGTTTGAATATGGATGGGCCGGTGGCTAGACGGATGGACGGAATGTTGAAAGATTGAACTATGGATGAAAGAATGAATGGATGACATCATGTAATGGTGTAATGGTGATATCGGTGGGTGGGTGGAAGGATGAATTATTTAGCCTTTTACCGTTCTGAGTATCATTGCTCGAGGGCTAATCTGGCGCCTTTAAAACCAGACGAACTGGCTCCCAACCCCATCTTCACAGACACCGTGTGTGATCCTGGACAGAAGAGTGCCTAGAAGGAGGCTGGACCTTCGAATAAAGCACTGCATACACTTGAGCCTAGTGCTGCGAGGCATGCACGTGCCTCGGCAGATCTCGGCAGCTCTCTTGGCAGCCAGTGGGACCTGCTGAGCAGGTCGGTGACTTCCTGGTTCACACGGGGAGGAATGCACCAGCCGGGGCAGCCACAGCGCCCTGAGTATGGCCGGGCGGGGAGCATGAGGCGGCATGGGGCTGGCTGTGTGCAAGAGGTACTGCTGCTGCCCCGGGGGCCCCTGCTGCCCCCGGGGCCCCGACCACAAGGACGGCGGGGGGGGCCTGCAGCGCCAGAGCCACTACGTCTCCATCTACAGCTACCTGCCCCGCACCACCCAGGACCTGCGGCTGCAGAAGGGGGAGGCCTTCGAGGTGCTGCAGGAGCAGGGCCCCTGGCTCTACGTGCAGCAGGGGGGCAAGGAGGGCTATGTGCCCCGGGCCTTCTCCGCCAGCGCCGACAGCCTGGAGGCCAAAGAGTGAGTCCGTCCTCCTCTCTCTCTGCAGCGCTAGGGGGCTTCTAGGCGCATTCACCCATCAGTGGAAGGGAGATAGCAATGCCCCTTCCTAGGTCCCCGTAGAGAACCTGCCACCGCCCTCCCAGCTGCCAGTACCCCTCGGGGGATGCCCCTCAAGTGTGCCCCCTCTCGCACGCGCCCCTGCTTCTGATAATGCACCCCACAGGTGGATGCCACCTGTCCCCGCTACCTCAGCCGCTCCCCGTGTGGTAATGCTCTCTACCTGTGTGTCCCCGCGTGTCCCCGCCCATGTGCCCCTGCGCACATATATTGTGCTGTAATTGCATTCCTGTAGCGCTTAATACCCCCGACGAGGCGTCGAAGCGCTTTAAGGTGGGTATCACACCATTGGACTGTCACCCTCCCGCCTCTGCTCACATATGTAACTGTCACCCACCCACGCCCCCGCATGCCATGCTCGCACGCATGCCTGTCACCCGCCTGCCACTGAGGGTCTGCTGCTCACATATATACGTGCCCCCCTCCTGCTCTCACAGCTGCCCCACCTTCTAGGAGCAGTGACCTCCGTGGCGGTCTCTTCCGTCCTCACTCTTCCGGCACTTTTCACCCCGCTGACAGTGAGGCTCCAGCTTTTGTTGCCCCGTGTGACCTCGTAAACTACCCGAAGGCGGGTGTCTCGCTGAGCTCGATCTTAATGGGCTCTGTCTCTGTGGCAGAGATCTCCGTTGAACGAATAGGACACATGTTCTGAATCTGATACAGCCCATTCAGCCTTTTATCCTTCAAAGGTCGACAGAGTCCTCATTTGAACAACACAAGCTCGGAGCGCGAACACACAAGGCAGCCTTTGGTGGTCGTTAATTGTCACGAATGTTTTCACTGGTCTGCTCCGGATTTTCTCCCACCGTTCCATGGGCCTGCCCCCCGTTGAAGCACTGAGTGAGCTCCCTGATAGCCAAGACCTTTAGTGTATTTTATGTGTCATGCCTGCAGCTGAGCCCCTTCAGTGTGTGCATGCCTGCAGCTGACACATACGTGTGTGTCATGGCAGCAACTGAGCCCTTAACAGTGTGTGTCAAGCCATTAGCTGAGCCACTATAGTGGGTGTCATGCTAGCAACTGAGTCCTTCAGCGTGTGTCATGCCATTCGCAGATCCTTCAGTGTATGCCAGCAGCTGAGCCCCTTCTGTGTGTATGCTAGCAGCTGACCTTTCAGGGTGTGCATGTCAGCAGCTGAGCCCCTTCAGGGTGCGTCATGCCAGCAGCTGAGCCCCTTCAGTGTGTGTTCGTTAGCAATGAAGCCCGTATAGCGTATGTCACACCAGCAGCTGATCCCTTCAGTGTCCTGTGTGTGTCACACCAGCAGCTGATCCCCCCAGTGTCCTGTGTGTGCCACTCCCGCAGCTGATCCCCTCAGTGCCCTGTGTGTGTCACACCAGCAGCTGATCCCTTCAGTGTCCTGTGTGTGTCACACCAGCAGCTGATCCCCCCAGTGTCCTGTGTGTGCCACTCCCGCAGCTGATCCCCTCAGTGCCCTGTGTGTGTCACACCAGCAGCTGATCCCCCCAGTGTCCTGTGTGTGCCACACCCGCAGCTGATCCCCTCAGTGCCCTGTGTGTGTCACACCCACAGCTGATCCCCTCAGTGTCCTGTGTGTGTCACACCACCAGCTGATCCCCTCGGTGTCCTCTGTGCCACACTTGCAGTTGATCCCCTCAGTGTCCTGTGTGTGTCACACCAGCAGCTGATCCCCCCAGTGTCCTGTGAGTGTCACACCCGCAGCTGATCCCCTCAGTGTCCTGTGTGTGTCACACCACCAGCTGATCCCCTCGGTGTCCTCTGTGCCACACTTGCAGTTGATCCCCTCAGTGTCCTGTGTGTGTCACACCAGCAGCTGATCCCCCCAGTGTCCTGTGAGTGTCACACCCGCAGCTGATCCCCTCAGTGCCCTGTGTGTGCCACACCCGCAGCTGATCCCCTCAGTGCCCTGTGTGTGCCACACCCGCAGCTGATCCCCTCAGTGTCCTGTGTGTGCCACACCCGCAGCTGATCCCCTCAGTGCCCTGTGTGTCATGACCTCGGCCTAGTTTTTGTCAGCTCCACAGATAAATGGTTCTAGTGCCCTATCCCTCGCAGTTGGCACTCCTGGCAGGCAGGGCACATCGGGCACAAGGTAAACGATTAACACCTTATCAGCGCCTCTTCGGAAAGTCACGATAAACAGATTAAAAAGTCCGTGAGGGCAAACAAACAAACACTTCCTGTAACAGAAGCCGCATGCAAACACACCGGGGAATAGACATTACTGGACAGCAGCTATTCAGGGCAGATGGGGGCTGGCTGGGTCAGTTATCCTACCCACTTCCTTATATCGTGTAACGCCCCTGGCACTCTCAGCCTCCAGCTTCGACTTTGCTCTTAGTGATCTCTTGTGTGGTGTGCTCCAGGCCATGTGCATCACTCTGGCTGTTTGCACCAGCTGCTGCTCATTTCTGTGTGTCTAAGACTGTGCTCCTTCCTCTGTCTCCGGTGCCATGCTCCTTTCTCTGCCTCTGGTGCTCTACCCCTTCCTCTGTCTCTGGTGTTCTGCTCCTTCCTCTGTCTCTGGTGCCATGCTCCTTCCTCTGCCTCTGGTGCCATGCTCCTTCCTCTGCTTCTGGTGCCATGCTCCTTCCCCTGTCTCTGGTGCAATGCTCCTTCCTCTGCCTCTGGTGCCATGTACCTTACTCTGTCTTTGGTGCCATGTTCCTTCCTCTGTCTCTGGTCCCATGTTCCTTCCTCTGCCTCTGGTGCCATGCTCCTTCCTCTGTCTCTGGTGCCATGCTCCTTCTTCTGCCTCTGGTGCAATGTTCCTTCCTCTGTCTCTGGTGCCATGCTCCTTCCTCCGTCTCTGGTGCCATGCTCCTTCCTCCGCCTCTGTTGCCATGTTCCTTTCTCTGCCTCTTATGCCATGCTCCTTCCTTTGTCTCTGGTTCCATGTTTCTTCTCTGCCTCTGGTGCCATGCTCCTTATTCTGTCTCTGGTGCCATGCTCATACCTCTGTCTTTGGTGCCATGCTCCTTACTCTGTCTCTGGTGCCATACTAATTCCTCTGTCTCTGGTGCTCTGATCCTTCTTCTGTCTCTGGTGCTCTGCTCCTTCTTCTGCCTCAGGTGCCATGTTCCTTCCTCCGCCTCTGGTGCCATGCTCCTTCCTCCGCCTCTGGTGCCATGCTCCTTCCTCTGCCTCTGGTGCCATGCTCCTTCATCCGCCTCTGGTGCCATGTTCCTTCCTCTGCCTCTTATGCCATGCTTCTTCCTCTGTCTCTGGTGCCATGTCCCTTCCTCTGTCTCTGGTGCCATGCTCCTTCCTCTGTCTCTGGTGCCTGCTCATACCTCTGTCTTTGGTGCCATGCTCCTTCCTCTGTCTCTGGTGCCATGCTCCTTCCTCTGTCTTTGGTGCTCTGCTCATTCCTCTGTCTCTGGTGCTCTGCTTCTTCCTCTTGCCCTGCTCCTTCCTCTGCCTCTGGTGCCATGCTCCTTCCTCTGTCTCTGGTGCCATGCTCCTTCCTCTGCCTCTGGTGCCATGCTCCTTCCTCTGCCTCTGGTGCCATGCTCATACCTCTCTCTGGATCCATAGATATTCCTCTGGTTCTGCTGTTGTGTTGTCCAGTATATATCTGAAAGTAAAAACCCATGCTACACAAGGGGGCCGGTAGCCATGGAACCAGAGCATGTACCTGAGAGTAAGTGCCATGCTAGGGAGCCTGCAGGTGTCGGACAAGAGTATATATCTGAGGGTAAGATCCAGTGCTATATATGGGAGCTTGCAGTGGAACAAGCGGACAACCCTGTAAGTGATGCCTCATGCTGTGGCAGGGCACCTGCAGCGGAAGAACTGAAGAGGGCATCTGAGAGTAGGAGCCCATGCTACATGAGGGGGCCTTCAATGATAGAACAGGAACACAGGTCTGATAGTAAGGACCCATACTAGACCAGGGAGTGTGTATGGAGGAGCAGGGAGAGGTGTTTGAAAGCAAGAGCCCATGCTTTATAATGGAGCCTGCAGTGGTGGAACAACAGTATATGAGCAAGGGCTCCTTCAAGGGCACAACAGATGGCACATCTGAGAGTAACAGCTTATGCTACCCAAGGATGCCCGCAGTAGTACAACAGCATCTGGTACGACCACATCTTGTGCAAGGGGACATGCAGTAGTAGAATGTGTGTAAATGGGATTTCTATAGCACAATCCTAGCCAAAAGGCAGTTGAGTGCTGTACAGTGTGGAAGACAAGCCTAAAGCCAACGAGTAACGGGAGGGGAAGCTGGGTTGTGGACGGTTAGTTCTTGTGATGTAGCGTCTTTTAACGAGCTATGGGACTAATTTGGAGTTTGGCGGGTGGGGTCACTCCATCACAAACGTAATGGATATCCCATCCTCCGTATTACGATCCCATTATATCCAATGTGAATCGTGATACGTCGGACGGGATATCTGTCACGTTGTGACGGAGTAACCCGTCTGCCAATCTCTAAATCACTCCCTAAGTCTTCAACCCTTTCATAAATAGAAGCGGTGTTGTGGTGGTACTAATGGATTGCGGATGTTGTTTCAGATACTGGCAACATAGATGGAAAAGGCCTGCCATCTGTTTTTTTTCTTTTTAACACTTCTTAGTCTGCAGCCTGTCTGTACCCTAGCTTTGGATGTACGAGAACACCAAAGATGGTGAGCGTGTCTGAAAGGTAAGCAGGGGTGTTGGATGTGTTTTCTTTGAAAATGATGCCGCTGGTTTTGAAGAAGGTGTGGAGCAGCAAGTAGAACCAGTGGAGGTCCATCAGGATATTTCTTCAGGCCCTGGATGAGACATGCTGCAATGTGTATGATGGCCTCAAGGGGTGCCAGTGTTGAGCCTGGGAGGCCATAGACTAGGGCATTATCACCATTCAGATGCAACAGCACGAGGGCTTTAAGAGCAGTCGCTATTTACAGAAACTGAAGTCACATTATGGAGAAAACGGTTTGACTTTCTTTCAAAGAGGGAGCTGGTACCAGGCTGTGTTTGTTTGTAGCACTGTACTGCTTGAGGGAGAGGATTTTGTCCAGGGTGAATTCAAGTGATTTGAAATGGGATGGAATTTGGGGTTCGAAGCTCTCAACGTTCATGTCATTGAATCTGGTTTGTACTAGTTCTTGTTTGTTGTTCTTGGCAAATAGTAGAATTCTGTCTTGGCTGGGATGAACTTCAGTTGGCTTCTGGACACCCAGGTCAGGATGATGTGCAAGCAGGGTTTGAGGAGTTGGATTTCTGAAGCAGAAGAGACTTCCTGGTGGAGCTGTGTATTACCAGCAGATTGGTAAATCTTGATGCTTTTGTCTGTGAGTAGAGCACCAAGCAGCTCGGTGTAAACGTTGAAGATGAAAGGTGAAGGATTGAGTACTAGGGTCACTCCACAGGTGATGGAGATCTTTTGCATATCTAAGAGTAAGACACTATGCTACACAATTGAGCCTGTAGTAATGGAATAGGATAACATACAAGACATTTTTGCATCTTAATGAGATTTAATGAACAACCACTCACTGGTTTGCATCTAGGGAACACTACTTCACAATTTTGCATATTATTAACTATTCCTTGCAGCACTTCCCCTTTTGCCTGTGTTTATTTTACTCATATTGCACACACTGCATGCACCATCACTTAGAGGCACATGCACAACTTAGGAGAGCCTAAGGACATAGAGGAAGAGTTACATAGAAACATAAGATCCATTAAAATGCATAGTAACATATGTCACACGAAGGTTACATAGTGAAGGGGGTGGTCCCATGGATGGGCGGTTGGAGTGACAACGCCCAGAGGGTATTTGTAAGGTCAGTGCACCAAAGGAATTGAAGCATAGAAAACATGTTTTTCAACACTAATCAGTAAACACTGGCCAATAGGTGACACACATGAGATTTGAAAAGGTGCGTTCTGAGCCTCGATCTGAACTGCCTCAGTGACTGAGATGGAACAATATGCCTGGGCAGATGGTTCCAGATGAGGGGAGCTACACTAAAGAATGTCTCTCACTTCTGTGCTTATATATGGGTGTACGGTGACCAGGAGCTCTTCTTCTGCTGAGCCTCAGCTGTGTGTTGGTGAATACATTACCATTTTGTCTTGCATATATTTGGGGCTGTGCCTTCTATGATTTTATACATGATGAATGTAATACTGCCTTTGGCTGGGAGCCAGTGAGGACCTTTGAAGTGAGCTGCTACATGTTTGTGTATTTTTCAGCCTAAAAATCGGTCTCACTTACAGTGACCTGAAGCTTAGCTGCACTGCCCACCACACTGTTCTACATGCTAAGAAGTTGAACCCATCTAATGCCACTGTATCTTATGAACACTAACCCAGCAAAATTCACTGCATCCTATGGATCTCCACTCACCCAAACTGCACTTCACATAAAAGACACTAATCCACCATACTGCACTGCAACCTTTGAGATGCCCATGTGCCCCTCAGCAGCGAGTCACAAGCACTCTAACCCACCAGGGAGCTGTATACCCTACAGCCACTAACCCACCGTACACCAGGGAGCTGTATACCCTACAACCACTAACCCACCGTACACCGGAGAGCTGTATACCCTACAGCCACTAACCCACCGTACACCGGGGAGCTGTATACCCTACAGCCACTAACCCACCGTACACCGGGGAGCTGTATACCCTACAGCCACTAACCCACCGTACACCGGGGAGCTGTATACCCTACAACCACTAACCCACTGTACTGGAGGCAACAGCCCACTGCACTGAAATGCATGTTACGGATACTTACACACCAATAACACTAAACCACAGGGACACCAGCTCACCTTTTTACCCTGCATGGCTTGGCCACTGCCAAGAACTGCATTCTCCCACTGCCTCGTATGGAAACAAACCCAACACGCTGCAACCTAGGGGTGCTAATATAATACACACCATCTTGGGGACAGTAATCTGCCACACTGTGTTATATCCTAGAAAAAATAGCCCACCACACTGCAATGCATCCTGGAGACAGTGCTGTACTGCATCCTACAAAACATAAACCATCAAAGCGAAGCATGCAGTAGTTACATTGTTTGCAATATGTTGCACTTCACCCTTGCAACAACAACTCACCACAGTGCTCTGCATTCTTTGAAGGCAGAACAAACCATATTGCACTGAATCCTACAGTCACCAACCCACCATACTCCATTGCATCCTAATAACACCAATCCACCAAACTTCATTGCATCCTACTGTCACCAACCAACCCACCACACTCCATTGCATCCTAGGAACACCAGCTTGCCACACTGCACTGTCTCCTTCAGCCTCCAACCCACTACACTTCATTGCATCCTAGGAACATCACCTTGCCACACTGCACCCTACAGTCACCAATCCACCACACTCCTTTCATCCTAAGAACACCAACCCACCATACTGCAATGCATCCTACAGTCACCAACCCACCACTCAGTTGCATCCTAGGAACACCAGCTCGCCACACCTCACTGCATCCTACAGTCACCAACCCACTACACCTCATAACATCCGAAAACCAGCAACCCACCACACTTCACTGCTTCATAGGAACACCAACTCGCCACACTGGACAGTATTCAAAGTCACACATTCAAGTCTTAGACACCACACTGCACTGTACTCTGGGGACACTGACCCGCCACACTGTAGTGCACTGCTAGTATATTAACCTGTCATACTACACACCATCATGGAAACACCAACCCACTACGAAGCATGGCAACCCAGAGACACCAACCCATCACACTGCTCCGCACCTATGGTAGCTAGGGTGACTAATCCAAAAAGACAGGCAACACCCATTCAGTTTCAAATCCACAAGGAAAACCTTTTAAAGTTAGCATGCAAGTAAACGCCATATCCGTTTTAGAGCCAACTAGCACTCGCAAGGAAATATTGGCTATTGTGAAGAAATATTGTCTATCGCTTGGAAAAAGTTCCAGTTTGCAAAAAGTATGCAAGTGCTTAAACATTACAAATTGGGAAGATCCACAAACTATGGGAAGGGCAATTATCAGAAACTAGACACAAAGGCTGTATAAGAAAAACCCTTGACAGCTGTACACAACACCATTTCACCTACGTGGTGTCTTCTTTCCCTATGACTGACAAGGTCTCTTCTCTGGGCATGGCCAGTGCGCCCTGATTTTTCATTATCTTCCCCTCACATCCTGTGTTTTACTAAGTTTTCCTCATCTAGCTGCCTGAAAACTTTCCATTGCAGATTAAGGGCCATATGTACAAACACATTTTCCCATTGACACAGAATGGGTAAAACCCTTTCATACATCTGGCCCTAAGTTCCCCCTGCTTTTTCTTCTCCTAACCCATGTGTTACAATAGGTTTTTGCTTCTGACATGGTGCAGTGTTACATACAGGTTCCAGCTTATTGGGCGCAGGATCTTTTCTTAGAATAAGTACATAAGCAAATGGCCACCCACTTCTTCTCTTGAGCACAGAAACTTTGTTCATGAGCACAGACAGAATTGCTGATTTGGGGCTGCTTTTGGGGATACTTATTTTTCATCATCAGACTTCAATTCAGAGCAGGAAAGAGAAAGTTATGAAAGGAAGAGGGAAGCAGATAAAGACTGGGAAACAGTGACAAGAGGTGAAAGAAGGGGTAGACTAGAACCTGAGAGAGTGAGCTAAACAGATAGGAATTGTAGGGTGGTGGATGAAAGAACCTCAGGGTGGAATCGAGAGTAGACAGCCTTGGCGTTGGCCATGTAGCAGTGCCGGCGGTGTGTTCCTAATAAAAACTTTAGGCACCTGCAATTAATTAATTAATTAATTAACTAATGTATTTAGTTATTTTTATAAATTAAGCTCTGATTATTTGTACTATTTGTATTAGTATTTCAAGAGCACACAGTAGCTGAGAGTCACTGTGATGCTGAACAGGGTGGGTAAGCAGTGCCAGGTTTTACTGATTAAAAAGCCATTTTTTTAATGTTTGCAGATTTGAAAGAGGTTGCTTTCAGAGAGGAGAGAGGAGGAATGAAGTCCCACAGTCTTGATGAGATAAGATGAGATGAGATGAAAAGGCCTTGCCACCATGTCGGGCTTAGGCATGGACTGCGACCCAAAGCAGACCAGGGTAATGCAAACAGTGGGGCAGATGGGACTTAACAGAGGATCATCAAGGCAGTTAAGGAATGGCTCAGATCTCCCACAACTGTCTTTATCACCCATTTCAGGAATTAAGTTAAGTTCTCAAATACAGCATATGCCACTGAGCAGTCCATGGGCAGAGCTTTGTTCACAAATATCCATCCTTTAGACTGAATCCCTAATCAGGGAAACTCGTTTGGGTCCCTAGCACCGAAAGGTTGACTTAGTATTGGATTTCCCATTTCAGTCTGACACCACAGTTGTGAACCATTTCAATGGGTTCGTCAGTGCTGGAACACCACTCCAAAAACTCGCTCTGATCCATATAGATGTTGACGATTCACTTTCTGCCCATAAGAGGTGGTGAATCAGTCTGAGCTGTCCCCTTGCCATCTTTGTATCCGTGCCTGCTGGAGATGTAATAAGACCCGGAAGGGGATTGCCTGCTGTCCAGCTTGTGCTCCCTTCGTCACCTTAGCCTGCACAATAACCATCATGCCCTGCACTCAGTTTTCAGCCCAGCAACTCTGCTGTGGCCGCTGCCCTCCCCCCCAACACATATATATCTTGCAAAGCAGCAATTGAAAGCCATTGTTGAAAATGGCCCTTTTTGCAGGGTTATCCCCAAACGTTTTGACTTTTTTCTCCTATTTTGTCTGATCTGTTTTTGCTGGTTTTGGGATTCTAGGCACTTTACCACTGCTGAGTAGTGCTAAAGTGCAAGCGCTCTCTGTCTAAATTGGATTGGTGATTGGTTTCTCCATGATTGGCATATTTGATTTACTAGTAAGTCCCTAGTAAAGTGCACTGTGTGTGCCTAGGGCCTGTAAATCAAATGCTAATATTGGGCCTGCAGCACTGATTATGCCACCCGCCATGTAAGCATGTCTCAGGCCTGCCAATGCAGTGTCTGAGTGTGCAGTTGTGAACTGGCAGTTCAACTTGGACAAGTGCACCCACTTGCCAGGCCCAAACCTTCCCTTTTTCTACATGTTAGCCACCCCTAAGGTAGGCCCAAGGCAGCCCAGTGGGCAGGGTGCAGTGTTTTTAAATGGTAGGACATGTGCTAGTGTGTTTTACATGTCCTGTTAGTGAAATACTGCTAAGTTCGTTTTTCACTATTGCAAGGCCTATCTCTCCCATAGGATTACATGGGGGTTGATTTGAAATATCTTTTAAGTGCAGTTTCCCATTGGGAGCAGATAGAGATATAGACCTAGGGGGTCACAATTTAAAATACATCTTATGGTGAAGTTGTTTTTTAGATTGCAAGTTTGAAGATGTCACTTTTAGAAAGTGGGCACTTTCTGGCTTAACCATTCTGTGCCTCTGCCTGGCTGTGGAATACATGTCTGGGTCAGATTGAAATTTGGGCTGTTTGTGAATTCACTCTAGACAGTCACACTAAGAGAGCTGATGTGTGTCCTGCATATCCTGATGGGGTTTCCTGGGCTAGAGTAGAGGAAGGAGATGACACATGTACCTGACTAGGACTGCGCATGTCCTTACACAATACAGTCTCCAACCCCCTAGAGTGTGTCTGAGGCCAGGACAGGGAGAGGCAGGGTCTTGTGCACTTCAAAGACTTTCCTTTGTTGTTTGCCTACTTCAAAGGCAGAAATTAGTATAAGTATTGGACTGCTGACCCCACAACTTTAGAACACTTCCGGACTGAGGACATTCTGCCAGGAAGAAGAGCTGGATGCTGTATGAGGGACTGCCACTCTGCCTGTTGCTTTGCTGTTCTGGCCTGCTGCTTGCTGCTTCTGTCCTGGGAGTTAAAGGACTGAACTTTGCTTTCTACATCCTGCTTTCCAAGGTTCTCCAAGGGCTTGAACTGAGCTTGTCTCCTGGTATGAAGTCTCAGGGACATCAAAGACTCCATCTGCCAGTGCCTGGGATCTTCTGCTGAGAGTCCTGACTTGATAAGTGGTGCCAAATCCAGTCCCTGGGCCCTTAGAAGTGGAGGCTGGTAACCTGAGTGGAGATTCATTCACTGAGGGCGTTACAGCAGAAAAATCAATGCAGCACCTACGCCATGGCTGAAAAATCAATGCAGCACCTGTCTCAGGGCTACAAAATCGACGCATCACCTGCTATAGTGTGGATCCATCGCTGCCCTGTCTCTGGATTTTCCATGCATTTTCCCTGGGCGTCATTTCTCTACATCGATCTTGCTCCGCAACCAGGAATCAATGCATCGCTAGTCCGGTGGTTAAAGAATCCATGCATTGCCAGCCAGGTGGTAACAGAATTGATGCATCGCCAGCCGGCGCAGGAAAATAACCCACACATCGCCTGTCCAGCGTGAAAATAATTTATGCATCGCTTGCTTTTCCGATGCATCACCTCCTTTGCGGCCAGCTTCATCTTTGTTTTAGATGCATCCAAAGTATTGTCCATTATAAGGATACAACCACTGATTTTTCATGATTAATACTCTTTTAAACTTTTAAAAAGTGATAACTTTATTTGTGTATGGTGGATTTTTGTCGTTTTGGTCTTGTTTTACTCAGATAAGTATTGGCTATTTTTCTAAAACTGGTGTTGAGTACTGTTGTGGTGTTTTCACTGTATTACTGTGTGTGTGTGTGTGTACAATTACTTTACACATTGCCTCTGAAATAAGCCTGACTGCTTGTGCTAAGCTACTAAGGGGGTGAGCAGGGGTTATCTTAGGTGTGTGACTCCCTTATCCTGACTAAAGTGAGGGTCCCCACTTGGACAGGGTGTAAACTGACTGCCAACTAGAGACCCCATTTCTAACAGGCATTCTCACGTAATCTATGTTTTCCTCATAGGAAGCGCAGGTGGAGGCCAGACGTAAACAGCAAACATAGGCTTTTAAGTGTATGCCTACATAGTTAGGCAAACACATACAAGGTTACCTCTACATAACATTAGCAACAGGCCCTTCACTCTGGGGCTCCCAGCCTTCTTGCCCACTCTCTCTCCCCTCTGCTGCGAACACGCAGCTGACTTCCTCCTGTGCTGCCTGCAAGAGAGACATAAATTACGTAAACTTGTTTATATTTTAGAGGTGGCAATTATACCTTTCAATTCTGCTTTGCAGGAAGATTTGAGATTGGTTCCAAAACCTGGATATGTATTCAAAGTTAAGAAAAGCTTCGGGATGCTGGGGCAATCCTTTGAAAACCAGGACTGTCCGGTAATCCAGGACGTCTGATCACCCTACCTAAATCCATGTATGAATCCCTCCCTGAACCCCTGACCACCTTCCTGTCCCAGTACTCAGATAACCACTGATCAGTCATTTCCACTTGAACTGGAGCGCTGGTCATTACCTGGAGCCATCGCCCATTCCCTTTGCACCAAAGCTCCCCGTCTGCTTCTTGTCCACGAAACATTGGACCAATGAGCTGGGGGCGATAGCTCTGGGGCAACCAATAAACTTATAAATCTAAGTGTAAGGCGCAATTCGGCATCACACCCATAGTCAGAGGTAAGCAGGGATTGAGAGAAAGAAAACAAAGGGCAGGGAAGAAAAGCAGGGAGAAGGTGAGACCTAAAAAGGGGTAGAATGAAGAAGAAAAGAAAGAGAATGAACAGAGTGAAGAAAGAAGAAATGGTTAAGCAGGCCTAGCTGTAAGATTTTCTTGTTTGGGAGGACCGTAATAAAGTCTGGGTGGGCCGTAATAATGCATGGGTGGGCCATGAAGATGAATGGGTACAAACAACAAAGTATTTAATGATCTGATATTTTAGCTATTGGCATCTGTCCACTTCTGTCAAATTGTTAAGGCAGAAATCAGCACCCAATGGGCTACATACTTCATGATGGGCTTCGGTTGTGAGGAAGGGGAGGGAAGCTGCTTGTCAGAAGTTTAAGATGTAGAACTTTGACTGCAGCATGCTCCTGGTCATGTGCAGCAGAAGTGTTTCTGCTGCCATTCAGGGCCACTTTACAGATTTTCATGTTTTAAAAAAAAACTTTGCCACCTTTTTACTTCGCAAAGCTTTGAAGTTTAAAAATACGATGCAATGAGGCGAGAATCTTAACTCAGTTTTCAGGATATTCGTGCTGTCTTCACCCCTCTCCCAGGCCTGGAAGCATCCTACATCCTTGGTGTTAGTCTTTAAAATAAGTGATAAGGGAGGTCCCATGGGGATGCTCGCCCCTTGGACGGCAACCTCCCCATTGGAAGTTCGGCAGACGGGTCTTCCCATCCACTGAATTCGTAATAAGGCCCATAGAGATTTATTTATTCATGTAACATGTTATTCTATTGCATCTGCCCCACCAGAGTAGTAGGCGCTTTTACACAAAGCTCGTGGGATGACATCACAAATGTAGAAAGTGGATAAACCTTGGGTCACAGAGGTGGCGTATATGAGAGAGGAGAGGCCGGCATTAAGGGGAGTTTTAGGTGAGATTGGTGGGTTCAGTTCTGCTACCGTAGGCTAGAGATTTCCAAGCAGAGGCCACATCCCTGGAAAAGGAATGCATACATGCCAATAGACCCGGTTCAGGCAGGAGTCTCCTAAATTGCTTCTCATTCAATAGAATTCGAAGGGGGAAATACATTCTCCCTGTTCTTTTGTTTCTTTCCTCTCCTAAAATGTTGGCATGTATGGGAATGTTTCCATACAAGAGAGGCTTTGAAGTCAGGTACTTCCAGGTGAGCGGACGTAGGCTTCGGGGATCGCCTCCGGGCAAGGTGATGAGTTTGGCTATGTACATGGGTTTAATCCAACGCAACACTTCATGGGTGAGGCGACATCATTTGAATGCACTTCTTGCGGTTATAGAGATGGGGGCGAGGGTCACCTTGAGAGAGGGAGGTGAGGCAATGGGAGGCAGGGATGGGGTGAAAGGAAAACTAGGAGGTAAAGTGACTAAAAGAGATCAGAGGTAAGGATGAAGTTCATAGCTGTCTAGATGGAGGGGAAATTAGTGTTAGAAAATAGGTGACATGGTAAACCACACAGACTTACTTGTTACCAGAACCTCAAGATGGCATTATGGATCAATACAACATAATAAATGTTGTTCTGTACCTTTTCACTGGATGAATTACGTTAGCTAGATATGCAATTATAAGTATGCTTTTCTCACACAGTAGCATGCTTAATAAAAGAAATAATGAAAACACTAGTTTACTATTTTGTAGCATATGCGCTAACATAACAATTATAGAAAAACTGGTTAATTTATCTGAGATGGGGTTTAGTGAAGGTGTTGTTTTAAATCATATTTCTTCTACAGTAGTGGGGCTTGACAGCTGCTCTCTGGAATGTGTCACGAAGGCCAGGCGTCTGCCCAACATGTTTTGTTTTCAGATTAGGGCAACAATACTGGCTGAACAAAGGGTGTTATTTGTGATTTGATTATTCAAAGGAATACTGACCATGACACTGCAATCAAGGTCTGATTCACAAAGGTAAATTTAGACCTTCAGTCTACTTTTATCTTTATGAATCAGGCTCTCAGACTTCAGGTCTAAACTTAGGCTCTAGGTCTAAACTTAGGGTTCAGGCCTAAGTTTTCCTTTGTGAATTGGGCCCACAGTGATTACCAAGCAAGCAATCTTTCCAGTCGTCACACTTCCAGATCACTTTAAATAAACAATGGATTTGTAGAATCCTGTCCCTAAACACAAGGTAACAGCAATGTGGTGAGCTCTTGGTTGTAACAGAGGCTCTTACAAGCCTGGGCCACTACTCTTCTGCAAAACACCAAAACACATTTCTGGTGCTTGGAGAAGGAAAAAATGCCAGCCCCTGTCCTAGCTGTACTGTTGCTCCTGGGCGAGATTGCTGGTTTAGAGATGACAGCACTTTTGTTTGTCGGTGACTGAGTCACTCATACAACAAGTCACAAGTGTCAGCCCAACCCTCCTGGCTCACAAGCAGTACCTCACCAAAAACCCATACAGTAAAAGGTGATTTCTAGCAGCCTTATGCATGGAATGTAGATTGCAACATTTCAGGGGAGTCGTGGTGGAACGGAAGTTACCCTTTTCTCTCGTTAGCAACAAGTCTCAGTCACACACAGGCAATAAAGGAGATTCAGGAAAGTTTTCAATAGGTTTATTGAAAAGACTGCAATCTATGGTAAAATGCAGGAGCTGCAATGATTAGGATAATGAACAATAAAAGAAGCATAACAGTGAAGATGAGAGTCGTGAATACAAAAACCCCCATCATCTTGCTATAAACATGAAATGTAAAATCTCTAGCATAGAGAACCTAATCTCTAACCTAATGAGAGCTCGGTGTGATAAACCTAATCTGCCAGTACCATGCCCATGAGAAGCGCCCCAACCCTCATTACCTTGGAATGAGGTCTCTAGGTCAGACTCGGTGGTGACACAAAGGCTGATTTCTGCAGCCAGGTGAAGTGCAGTGCAGATGGCACGTGGAAGGAATCCCTCTGATAACTTGTCTGCGTGAGATGTATTTATACAGATTATGTAGGACCCCTGATGCAGGTATGTTGCCAAACCCTTTGATAAGGAGACAGACTTGCGGCAGAAATTATGTAGCCAATCCCCAACAAGTGTACATTATTTTCCTGTCATGCGTAAGTCAGAAAGGGACATGATGTGAATACCTAGTATATCCCTTGATTATGACGCTGATAGTGATGCCTTCAAAGAGTGGCACTGATAATGCAAATCAAAACATTTCCATAACGATAAACAATGGCAGCCATCTTAAAAGAAATAATAAAATACATGGATTAAAACAGAGCACTCTAAGTAGGATAAAAGTCACAAGGTGGTGGGGCACAGCCATGCAAACCAAAGGGCTAAACTAATCTACTGAATCTCAATAAACACTAAATTGGATTCACTATGCCCCCAATGTGCGTGGGCCTGAAAGGGAGTGACATGGCAGCACCTGTAAGGTGGTGGTGTCAAGGAGAGTTGAAAGGCAGTGCCCCTGGGTAGAGTGGGCAGCCATGGTTCCGGCTAGCGCTATACGGCACATTCAACCCCACTGCGTGATGGTGCTTCAGCACTGGAGTGCAGTAGAGTGGTGTCATCTAAGTAGATGGTACAAAGCTTTGAGCAGGTCAGGATTGTTGAGAGGAACAGTGAGCACAGTGACACACCCAATAAGCTCCCAAATAACATTTGGTGCACAGCGCTAGGGCTTCCAATCTACATTTCATTGCAATTCCAATAATTAATGAGGGAGACGATGTGCGAGCTGTCACCTGATGTTTCTTGATTGAGGAACTATTTGATGGAGCACCTTATGTTCCCATAGAACATTTGCAGGTTTTCCAAATCCTCATAAGATGTCTTACTGGTGCTTCCTGTATTGGAACTGTTCTTCCTGAGTTTGGAGGCCAAAGACAACAAGAATTGACCTTTAAACCAAATAGATAGCCACGAGGTCACTGCCTGAGACAAGTGGTGGTCCATATGTTCACAGATGTCTGTCATGCCACGCAGCGGAGGTGACAAGCCCTCCATGCCCCAAAGAAGGATTCTGTCTCCAAGGATATGTAGACTACCTTATTGACTCCTGCTAAATTATAAGTTATACATAAGGACAAGTTCTACATTTTCACAAAGCCATGCCAGACTTGACCTGTCCCCTGGAAAGGACAGTGAGCCATCGACTGGTAACACCTGACTGATTTGTCGGAAAGCTTTATGACTGTATTAGTTTTGCCACACCTATGTATAATTCCCCAGCGTGTGAGACGTGTTGATTTAGTGTAGTTTATAGTGAGGTCCTGATGGATGCTCTCTTGAATTTCCTCCTAAACAATATGTATTTAATGCCAGTCTTGCTTTTGTTTCACTCCCTTTCTTAGCTCTCCTTCATTTAACCAGGCAAACAACACTGGAATAATTTGGTTTCCATTGAAAGTGCAATGCCACTGTGGGAGGAAAACACTGTGCCCCAAAAACATGAAACCTTAACATGTGTCTCAAACAGTGTTCCCACATTTATCTAGATCAAAGACAGTGTTAAACCTCAATTCAATGAAGCAATGTGTCCCCCCATTAAGGCACCTCCAAAAACACCAAATTCAGGGAAAATACAACTCATTAAATATTTCCAGTTTTAAATTAATTTGGGCCCAATCAATATCTGAGTTCTAGATCAATAAAAAGCTAAGGGTTTTATTACATAATTCAAAAGTAAAGCGGTACAGAGTCACTGCCATGAAGGCTATCCATATAGAGTTATAAGGAGTATGCAAAATCAACAGTTATTCCAAGTCACAAATGGGCAACAAAGTGAGTAGAAAAATGGACAGCATTTCTAGCAGAAATTAGGTTTTAGGGATATCTTCTAGCTCACCTGTAAAATTAAACTTGGTGTGAGCAAAGGTATAATTGCAGTCAAAGCACATGAAAAATTAAGGTGATATTGCCTTAATACCTAAGCACTATCCCTCCACATGAAAAATTATATATCACTCTATGCTAATGTCATCCAGAGATGTTTGAACAGAATTTGATACACCAACAATAGAGTGTTATGTGAAGGACTAGGTCTCAGTAAAGCAGCAGAAGGAAAACGAAACATGGTACAAGTTACAGCTGAACTGGGGAAGGCTCACCAGGAACAAAACAACAACAGTTGAAAATACCTAAATATATTACAGCATGACTGTGCCCTGTGGAGCTCATGGGCGAGATGTGTGCAGTGGGGGAGCACTGAATGAGTGATAGGAATGTATTTTATCGTGAGCAAGATGGCATTTTACACAGAAATGTGGCCTAGGTAAAAGCCATTAGAAAAATACACTTTTACTCATCATATGAAGTTTGTTTAAAACCAGTCATGTTATCAGTCTGTACATGTGTGTGTGTGTGTTTGAATGCATACTTCACACTCTTACACAATGCTATAAACTCATAAAAATCTCTAGCACCACCACGCATCTGGTATATCAGGTGAGTGAGGGGGATTTGCAGGCTGTCATTGTTTTCAAAGTTTCAATGAGTCTTTGTTTATTGTACGCGGTGATGCTTGGTGATTGTCAATAAACAATTGCTGAACCATAAAAGTGGTGTAATTTAAGCAGCATGTGATTTATGGTTGTTATTTCCCCTCCGTGATAGTGGGACACTGTACCAGTCTCTCTGTGATTTGTTGTTCCAGGGACACAAAGATCCTGTGTCCTGGGACACACCCAGAAGAACTGAAACATTTTGAGTTCCCCTTTTGATCTGCTTTTCAGCTAGTCTGCAACCAGTTCACAAAGGGTCTCACGACGCATAAAGTTACAAGTGTGAATCTCCCACTCGGGGCTGAATCTCCGCATTGCAGAGCTCAGTGCGGAGACTCCGCCCCAAGTGTGGAGACTCCGCCCCGAGTGCGGAGACTCCGCCCGAGGTCAGAGACTCTGCATTTGTAACTTTACGAGTTGTAAGTCCCTTTGTGAATTAGGCCCATAGTTTTTAAGGTCAATATAATCAAAGAACACTGCTATAAAATTCGCCATTTGGTCCATTTTTCAAGCAATGTTCTTGTGGGGACAGACCCAGGGGTTCTCCCTACTCACATAGGCAATATTAGGAACAATTTGCTCAAAGGTCCACCAGTCACTGCTCTGTATAGTCTATAAGTATACTTTATGGGCCATATTCATTAAGCTTTTTTCAAATGTGTGAACGTACTGATAAAAATAATTGTGCCTTTATGTGCAGCCAAATTGACAAGATGTTTACTCCCAAGATCTGTCTGTAATTAGTTTGAACAGCCTCACACAACCAACACCAACAGGCATAAGTTGTTGATGACACTCCCAGACCTACACAAAAGGGCACCCAGATGAAGTCCTTTGATGCTGTAATAATGTTAATTGGTACTATAAAAATGCCCATAATATACATAACACAGCATAACTGATTTGCTCCAAGCATACAGGCTCTTAATGTTCACGTTCTCATGGTGACTGTTCAGGCAGGTGGCATGAGGAGTGGCCAAGAGTTAATCATGTGCATCCCTCTATCACACAGGGAGGAACCTGGATTTGCTCTCTCATTAGGTTCTTTAGACCTGTCCGTAGGGACATCACTGTGAACACAGGGACCAAATAAATCCCAGCCCGCGCTCTGTGCCCCTTCTAATGCTTCTGTGGACGCTAAGTATTGGCAAAAAGAACATGTCTCCATACACTGAGTTAAAGTTGGGATTCTATTAATTTACCCTGGACACAGGTTCCAGAGTTAGGGCCCTGCTGGTATGCCCAGGACCGTCTATTCCACCATGTGTTTCAAGGAAGTTAATCACTGCTAAAGCAGCAGGCATGTGCACACTACTGTAGCACTCATGAGGCGTCCAGGTTGGACACACCACACCACTCTTGCGCTCCAAGTCCAACCATCTTTTCTACGCCCAACACCCATTAGTTTACTGGAGCTTGCATACTAGAGATTTGCTTGAATGTAGATGTGTAAATTGATCCATATGTGCATTATTGAGCAGGTGTGCAATTTGGTGCAAAAAATCAATGCAGTGAGAAAACAATTGAAGTACTAGAATGAAGGCCTGGAGTAGTTACCAGGAGCTGAAATGATTTCAAGCATTCTATCCATCCCTTTTCAGGTCCTGGAAGCAGATAACTGTAGCTGACTGATGGGCAGACCTGTTGTTTCCAATACACATAGGGTACTGGGTCAACCCATGGCTCATGACTGGTGCAGAGAGTATTACGTAATATGCTCTTTGGCAGTGGCAGCCAGTGGAGTCTTTGCCAGGCAGCATCTATGCCATAGATGAGCTGCTTTGTGGCTCTCTGAATGATCTGCCCTCCTAGAAACCCAGGGTACTGAGTTGTATGGTAATCTCACCGGTGAGAAGGGATGATGTTTTTCAATAAACCTCAGTGGTAGGCTGACATCACCGAGTACATCACTGAGTGCCAAGAGTCCAGTCTTTGTTCGGTGGTCTGTCAGGTTATCGAGTTTCCATTATCGGCTCACCATAGTCTCGTGTCCAGAACATAGACTACCTGTTGTCAGGGTAAGTTTCTATAGGCAAGTATAGATTTACTGTACAAAGCTACACATCCATGTACTTGACTGTATATGTATTGTCGCTACACTTTGATGTGGGCTTTAGAATTGTAAAAATGTACTTACCTATAGGATCTTACCTAGAATACAGTATTCTGGATATAATATTATTAGAGGACATTAATAAAAACTGAATGTTTTGACATACACCCGCTTGTCCAGCTTGAGATCAGAGCAGGAGGATCCTCCCATCCTGCTGGTCATATTGTTGTGTCCCACAGAGGTAGCCACTGTTATGTTTAATGAAGTTTCCCCCTGGAAAGTTGCCTAAAAGTATTATAAAGTAGTGCTTGCGCTACTTTGTGCTATTTTGCGTTAAGGGGATTCCATGGGTGGTACAAGCAAGGGTTTTGGATGCAAAACCCTATTTAATAGCAATGGTATACAGAGCTTTGTGCCAAAAATACGCCTCTTTCTGGTAGGAGCAAAAAAATATTTATTTTCTCCAAACATTTCTGACTTTCAATGTGTGTTGCATTGTACATTACACATCCAAAGTGGGAAAAGTTTTAAAGTTGGTCTAAGCATAGTTTTTGTACTAGGTTTCCTTTACAAGTACAAAAGCTATGCTAGGCTTAAGTAGACACCTTTGCACTGTGTTGCAAAAGTATGTGCATGGTGCAAGGCAGCCTGATTGTGCTTGGGGAGAGAGCAGCAGCACCATACCTCAGTAGACTTGTCGCTGGCCTGCTCTCTTCCTGACACACAGGGGCAGATATGAGTAAATCTGCCTCTGGGTTTCAGGGATGGGATCCACCCAAATTCTGTTCACAGGGGCATAGCTTTGGAAGGTGTTTGTGGTGTTACTCCTACCTCATAAATGTATTTTGTGATAAATAGTTGGGTACAGGTGGTTTGAGTTAGGTATAATGAGGTATCTTGGATTGCACCAGGAATTTTTACACACACACACACTAAAAACGCACACACACACACTCCCTCTCTCTGTTTAGAATAATAATTTTAAAATGTTGGTTATTTCCCAAAATAATGTGTTTTCGATCAGTACCCCTATCAATCCACATTACTGTCCCTTTCCACTGCCCCTTAAGCCCCTCATGTGCCCTCTCCCTGTTGTATAATGTATTTTAACATTATGGGGTATATTTACTAAGATTTTGCACCTTGTTTGCATCACAAAAGTGACACGAATTAATGCAAGATCTTTTTTGCAATTTAATTTCCAGCGCAAATACACTTAAAAGCAATGCAAAAAAATCGCATAGTGCTGATTTGCATTACTTAGGGCCTGATTTACATTTTCATGGACGGGTTATGTTGTGAGGCTATTTTTGCGTTTATGTAGGCACATTTATTTTAGGTTGGGTCTGAGTCCTGCACACTCTCACCTAGTCACTTGTTATTGTATTCCTCTTATTATTTTAGCAAGGCTTTGTTTTAGTGGTGATGTTTTATTTTCATCTGTTGCCCTTCCATGCAGAATTTGTTATTCATTTTGTTTCACAACAGTTTCATCCTGTGTTCACTGCAAGGCTGTACATGGTAGTTTACCAGGCATTGCCGGTCCAAAAAGTACAATGTCTACCTTGCACAGAAAAATATGTGTTGTCATGTCAAGGCAGTTCTCAGAACAAGATGTTTTACTATAAAACAACATTCTGCCCCCCCTCACCCCCCCCCCCAACTTAGAGAGGACATTCAAGCCAGCCTGCCATCTCATGCTGCACGTCATCGCAGTTTCTGCTAAAACTCTGCGCTTCCTGTTCGTCTACGTGGGAGGAGTCCCAGCCGACTAACAGACCTCTCCTTTACCTCTGAACAGAGATATGGGGATTGGGCTTCCTTCCCGGGACCAGAAGGTTGGATTAGGCCTACCACTTCCATTTGTTGTCATGTAGAAACTGAGTAGTGTAGGTAGGGATATTAGACACGCTAGTGTGACAATATGGTGGGACTCTTCCTGTGTTTCACTTTCCTGGTCACAGCCTAATGGTGGTGTGTTTCATTCTATTCATAATCGCAATTCATGCCTTTTCACATAGAACACAGTTACTCCAATAAAACCTATTGAGCCAAGATCCCGCTTCTGTTTGCCTTGGCATGTATGAGACTTGTATAACTTAGAGAATGGGGTACAACCTGTTCTACCACGACTACCCTGCAGAGTCCGAGTGTCATGCGTTAGGCTGCCACAAGTCGCTTTTACCTCTGGTACTGGTGAGGTGCTGCTAGCTATATGGAAGGGCTAGGCTAACAGCTGTCACACAGTGTGGGATCAGACTCAGCCCCCCATGCTCAGTGGTGCTGCCGCTCAAATCCAGCAGTCTTTTTACAACGGGAGTCCTGCAGAGTGTTACTGCATCACAACGGTGACGGATAGCCCGTCTGCTGCAGTATAAATCCCCTAGGATATAATGGGATTTATATTTCAGCAGACGGGCTATCCGGAACGGTTGTGATGGAGTAACAGAAGCAGTGCAAACTTAACTGTATTTAGCTGCCACATTTCCCGGGTCCATGCGTGAGTGGTGCTTCAATCCAGGCCTGTTCCTGTGAACTCTGGGACTTGTAGTCCTGTTTTATAATGAAATAAAGAAGACTACAAGTCCCAGAATTCAAGGGAAAAACCTGGACTGTAGCAGGACCTCACCCATGGACCCGGGAAACTTGGCAGCGCTAGCACCCCATAAATGAGAGGCCGTATGACGTGTTTGGGGGGCTCACGGAGTCGTACATATGCACACAACAGGCCGTGCAGCGGTTGCATTTGTACTAATTCTCTGTGATTGTTCTGGAACGAAGAGAAAGGCACCAAGCGCCCGCGGGCTGCCGTGAATGATGGGTCGGTGAGGTCTGTGGGAGGGGGGCACGGTCCCGGCCTGGAGCTCAGACTTCCCTCGGGGGCCCAGTCTCGGGGGCCCAGTCTCGGGGGCCCAGCGGCCGGGAGGGGGAGTCACTCAGCCGGTCCTTGGCTTCACGCGCACAGATTGTAAGCATAGCACGGATTCCACAGCGCGTGCCGCGCGCGGGAGACCTGCCACGGGCTCTCATTGGTGGAAATGTCAAGGCCGGCGTGTGACGTCAGGAAGAATGCGTCGAGCGCGTCCCCTGCGGCCAGGGAGAGACGTCAGACGTGCAGTCATGGGTACATGCATGTGTGTGTGGTGCAGATGCACCGGGCCAGCGTGTATTGGATTCTAAAGGAGGTGTGGGTTAGGGTTGTGGAAAAGTACACATCCAGCACCCCCTTCACAGCATCCTCTTCACAGCATCCTCTTCACAGCCCCCCCTTCACAGACCCAGTCACAGCATCCCCTTAACAGCCCCCCTTCCTCGCTCAGGCCCATCTCGCCTCCTGCCCCTTGACGCCAGTGTGGTTTGGAGATCGCCAGGGATCAGAACCGCGACCCTTTGTTTGTCTCTTGCAGCCCCCGGCACTTCGAGACCCAGGTCTTAGATGGGGCAGTGCCAATTTCCGCCCATTTTTTTTATTATACTAATTGTGAATAAAAGTCTTATTATTCTGCATTAGTGTGATACAAATTGGGCACTTTTGTGACCTTTGCTGGCTTTAAAAGCACTTTGTAAACTATGAGGACCCAAACCAGTGCCTTCAATCTTTACGTGATTAAACACGTGGGTAACAGGAGACTACTTGGTAGAACTGATTGAAAACCGCACAAATGTAGGCAAATAAACTCTCAGATGGCCGGGCCATGTACCGAGGGGAAGCCAGGGTCTGCAGTGCAGGGTCCTACGGCTTCACAGGTGATGCTTGTGCTCACAGCTGTTCATAGGCGCAGCAAGAAACCGAAGCTAAATGTGAACTATTTCAATAATAGGGGAAATAACTCTTGTTAATGAACAAAAATGGAGGCTACCACAAGGCAGATATGATTCACATGTTTCATCATATATAAATACATGTTGCAGCAAATGCAGCAGTGTAAATAGTGAAGGGCTCGGTGGAAAGTGCATAAGTGAGTAAATATAGACAGTCACTTGCATCCCTGGTTTATAAAGTGAGAGGCAAAGCATGGTTTGGGTGTCACTCTGGAAGGTTAGCTATGCTGTATTTGGCATGGATTGCGTTGGTGTGACTCTGGGATGGGCTCATCACTGGCTTCTCGGCCAGGTGCACCTCATGTTCACAAAAACTGAAAGAGTTGGTGAAGCTCAGGGGCCTGCACAAACCTGCATAAGACTTTTTAAACACATCTATGTTCTATCCATTAGTGAGAAAAACTGACTGTCGCGACTCCATGCGTAATGAACCTTAGAAATGAAATTAAAACAGCCAGCGTTCACCATAGATGCTCCAATTTTCAAATTCACTGAAAAATCCAGGAGGTACCTCTAAGAGTGGTTTCCATGTCACTTACAAGCAAAAGTATTAAAGTGCATCAAGATAGCAGATGTCAAGTGACAATTATGTTTTCCTATTTTTATCTTCATGGGGAAAACATTTCCCCTTGCAGAAACACTTTCCTCTAGGCCTTCAACAATTTTTCCCCATGTTTGCCCTTAACACAAGTAAGGACCCAACGTACAAAACACCTTTACAAAATCACATATTGATGAACACAAAAAGTGTTTTGTGATGTACAGGACCATTATTCTATTCCGCAACGTATTTTTGATTCGCAAAAGGGGTTCTACAATTCATTCCAAATCACAAGGAGGAAGAGGCCTGACAGGGGCAACCTACCCTAGTTTTGGTTTCAGTGGGACATATCAATGGTTTGTGACTGCAGTTGTGGTTGCAACCCATTGATCAGATACGACGTGATTTTATGTGTTATCTAATTCCCGTAGCACAGCTTCTCCTTTGTGAATTGTGTCTTGCACCTTGGGGGAACAGACAGTGCTCCAGTGTACCACGCCATGCTCGCTCCATGGCGTATTTACTAATAGGAAGCATTTTGGATCACCACCTGTCCCTTTAATTGATATGGGCTCCCTTTAAAAAATGCTTTGTGTATGGAAATGCGAATGCATGGTTAGAGGTCTGCTGTCCCTTGAAGGCCACCATCCCTGTATTTGCAGACAATTGCAAGGGGTTGCAAATTGCAAACTGCCTGATTAATATTTATTGGACATATCATTTTGCAACCCACTGTAAATGGACATTTTGCAATGATAAATTTGTACATAGGTCACATTGCAAATTGCGTCCCTGTTTACAAACTAGTCAGTATGCAATTTTCAAATCGTGGGAGACACTGCCCGATTAGTAATGTGGCTGCCAAAAATGTTTACATCCACAAACTTGTCAGTCTGTGCCAAGCACATGACAGACTGCCATTGCGGGCTGTGTGTCTTGGTGGCAGACAAAATCAAAAACACGACATGGCACACAGCCTGTGTGCCATGTCCCCTAACACTGCATGCAATATATGTAAGTCACCCCTCTAGCAGGCCTTACAGCCCTAAGGCAGGGTTCATTATATTACATGTAGGGCATATCTGCATGAGCAGATTTGTCCCTGGTATGTCTTTGTCAATTCTCAGGCATAGTAAGTGACCAAGGAAGGATTTTAAATGCCCATGCTGGACACTGGTAAATAGGAGTTCCCCAGCTATATGATGGTTTCACTGAAGCTAGGGATGTTTAGTATCAAACATCTTGTATTGGTGAAGCCACACAGAGAGATGCCAGTGTTGGATTTACCAATACATGCACCCAGAGGAGCCCCCTGATACCTTACCAGCCTCGTGTGTGCTCGCTTACCAGTTTCTGCCAGTCTGCCACCTGAGATACCATTCTGGACCCATAGGGTGAGAGCCCTCTGCTCTCAGGAGGTCTAGAACAAAAGCCTGTCCAGGAAGAGGGTGTAACAGCCCCTCCTACAGGATGACCTGCTGATTAGACTTCCTAAGGAAGCAAGCCTCAAAGGGCTGCCGCCTTTGAAATGCAAATCTGGCTACCCTCACAGGAGAGAAAGCCACCCCTCTTTTCCAGAGCCGATTTGACACCTGGACAGGTGAAAAAAATGTAGCTAGTCAGGTAGTCGTGCCACCCCCCAGGCTAGTACCACCGCAAAGATGGGCTACTGCTAATTGGACATGATTTTTCAGCAGTAGCCATCTTGTTGATGGCATACTTAGGGATTCTGGGACAGGGTTATGCAAACTTTCCACAGGAAGTGGTTATATGGGGGCAAAGGGACACCAAGGCTCAGTAGCCCACTGGCTACTACACTACACACCCCTAGCACACTCAAACGTCAGTATTTTGGGGACCCCCTGTCATCAGAGAAGCAGATCCTGATGGCCTAAGAAAACCAAAGACACTGAAGAGCCATGACAGCAGAAGAGGAGAAAAGAATCAGCTGACCTGGCACCAGCCCCACTGACCTGTCTGCATCTCTCGTTGAAATCAGCACCAAAGTTGACTCATCCTGCAGCTGTGACTCCAGAAACCCAGGAGGACTGCTTGCCTTCAATAAAGAGTCAAGCCCTCCCATGAGCAGTAGACCTGTTCCCAACAATCTCTAAAGAAGGGACTCTGAAGGCTCTGGAACCAGAAAGTTGAAGTGGACCATCGGTGCCATCATGGTTCCACAGCTCCCCATAGTCTGAATCCACCATTGTTTCACCCCTCCTGGACTCCCCGAAGTTGCCTGCTGGCCCCTTCTCCTGCTGCCTCTGCTGTAAGAGAAACACTACACTTAAAACAGCCACCCGTTGCCTCCAGCCCGAGTTGAAGTAGTTCCTTGGTGTCAACGAAGTTCCCCAGCTCTCCTGAGCTTGAGTCCACTGTGGTGTCAGCCCTCCTGGACTCCCTGATGACGCCTGCAGCCTCAGACCACAGGACCCCTCAACTGCGAGTGCTCCCAGACACAGAAACCCGACACCAAAGACACTTCTGCACCCGTCGCCTGTGGAAAAAAGGATCAGAGGTGCACCTGCGTCCCTGAGCACCCCACAGTTGTCACCTACCTGTTGGTTGTCCTTTACTGGCCTCCTAGCCAGAGCCTGCAGCCTTTTACCATGGAGACTGTTCTCCATTGAAGTACATTGGGCACCCGATGCCGTACACCTCTGCACTCAGCCGCCCCAGTGCCGCCCGGAGTGACCTATTGATGTGGTCCTGACCCTTGCCCAATACTCACCTTGAGTCCCGGAGATTGGTCCTATAAGTCCTCATCCAGTATCTGATTGCAGAACATGTTTTCCTCCCATAGGATAACATTGCAGAACTCAGAAATTGAAGTGTCCACTTTTTAAAGTAAAAATAATTCCTATTTAATAACATACTTACCTGAATGATTTTTCTCGAATGCCTAAATATATATAAAGATACCTGCTATTTTTATAAATTGGTGTGGATCTCCCTCTTGAGTCGTGTATCTAATTTTTTTAATGTTGTGTATATTTGTATATGTCTTGCACTCCTCTGTTTTAAGCCTAAGGCTGCTTGACCACACTACACTTAAATAGAGCACTTTGGGATTGCATAACAAGCCCTGCCCACTCACTGGGGAACCCCTGGACCCTTCACACAGTATTCACATACCACATAAAGGACCAGCTTCTTACATGCATGCACGACCTGATTTCGCACTCATGAACTGGTTCATTCACAAAGGTGCACAAATACATTAGCACATCGAGTAGAGTCCTAGTTAAATATTGTACGTAGGAGTCAAAGTATCAGATCACAAGAGCATTCCTTACCTGATACTTCACAATGGTCTCAAACTCTTTCTAGTGGCAGAGTAAATGGCATGGAGGTGAAAGAGGACCTAGTGTGAAAGAAAGAAGCAACTTCCTTGATGATAAACTCACACCTTGAACTAGGCTGCACCTTGTAGAGTTCATGCACTGAAGGTTTTACCTATCCAAAGTGTTTACCCATTTTGTGTCTATGAGGAATGCATTGATACATAAGCATCTTGTTTTCTGTTGCAGGTGGTTTTTCGGAAAGCTTACTCGCCTTGATGCGAAGAGGTTCCTCATGCTGCCTGAGAACGCAGATGGTGCTTTCCTGGTGTGGTGGAATGAGGAAGTGAACTGTTATTACCTCTCAGGTACTCAGACCTAAGCCATGCAGTATGGTAACCAAGGGATGTTTTGTGTATGAGGCGTGTGCTCACACTGCTTGAGTCACTCCGCTGCTGGAAGCACCAGAGAACAACGATCTACCACACTCAGGGTAGTGTGGTACAGTGTTCTGAAGATTTCTAGGTGGTCCTGACATGAAGCTGTGGATGGCATTTAATTACGTGTTGTGAACTTGATTCTAAAAGTTGTTTGCACACCTTGGTGGCATGTGCAAATGACTGTTTTATGAGCCTGATTCACAAACTGCACTTTGCAGTAAGAAGTTATGTAGTGCTACAAAGTGCTATTCACAAACTTTCACTTTTGAGTAAGTTAACTACTTTTCCGTATCCACATACTGACCTTCTGTAGTAACTTACACTTTTCTACTAAGTCTCTACCTCTTTTATTTTTAAGGGTGGCTGTTACAGTACCTGTGATTGGTCATGTGTAGTGCTGGACTTACTACAAAAGTATACGTTACTACAAAAGTGTAAGTTACAACAAAAGTGTAGTTTATAAATACCAAAATGTAGAAAGTTATTAACCAGGATAAACATACTCAAAAGTGCAAGTTAACTTTGTGAACTTTGTGGCCCTATGAGTCTTAATTCACATTTTGTAGTCACTGGGAAAATGATTTACTCTAATGTATAAGTACACCCACATGGTATTGTGGCATGTGTAGGAAAATGTACTCAAAACGATGGGGAGTGGGCAGACATAAAAAACCTCTTAGTGTGCAAGTTTATGGGAAGTCATCAACTTTGAAATTATACTTTCCTACCATGGATACGGTCAGAGATGTACTCTTGTGAAGGACAGGAGTAAGTGTCTCTCCAGGATAGGATGGGGAAGGCATACTGGAAAAATCAATGGTGATATCTGAATTTCTCTATACACAAAAACACTTTCCTTATGGACTATAATGTTACTGTGTGTAAATGCACTTTTAAGCATTGGCACATGTGTAAGTACACTTATGCCATGTTTAGCCTTCAGTAAATGCTTACTCATGTGAGTGCTATTGGACATCTGGCACTCTCACAGCTTCCTACGAGTACTATTGTATTTTTTTGTGAATTCTAAAAACTTAAATTTACTCCAAACGTAGGAGTAAAGCTACAATGGTGCAGAGGTTCCTGAATGTTCGGGGAGAGGATGGCGGTTTATTGAGGATCTCTCAGAAGGGGCCTTTGCTAACAAGGAATCTCCTGAATGCACTCAACACTATTTGCTAATGTATTTCCTAGATTAGGAAAGTGTCCCATTCTACCAGTTTCATTTTCCACCAATTAATTGCCTTGCAAGTTGGGATTCTATGTCAGGACCAGAGGCTTTGGATTATGCTTCTCTTACTTTACTGATTAATTTACAGCAGCCAATAGAAATACTTAAAACTCAAAACCACATACCCATGAATCCCAGTAGTCCAGTGTCCTACCCAATCAAGGGCCTGCTCCTTGTATACATGCTCCTGTGACCATAGTCCTTCCTCTTTCTTTGCTGCTGCAGCAGCCGCAGATAGGTGCATTTTTGAGTCCTTGAATATATTACATATATATGAATATATTACATATATAGTATTGCTCATATTTTAATTTGTTAAACATAGCGACTGGGCTTTCATCCTCAAGGATTTCTGCATGACTACCCGTCGTATTTATCAGCAGTGGAGTGGAAGTGGGGATTGTTCTAGCAAGCACACGTTATTCCTTGCGGACCGTGTCCTCTTTCAGTTTCTTTGGTCGTGCATGTACGCAAAGCCGACCGTGGTACTAATTTATGCCTGATCGGCTTAGCATGCAGCAGTGATTGTACCAAAGTGCTTTGCTTCCCCTGGAACACCCTATTGCTGACAGAGACAGTGCCCCGTCTCATTTAGTCCTAGCAAGTTAATTTATATCCGTTGGGTCTAATTCTTCCCCTTGACCTCTTCCAAGACCTCATGTGTAAGCACGACCATGGCATCCTACACCGAAGAAGATGGATATCACCAGGACATGTCTGAGGTGCCATCTGAGCACCAGATGGAAGAGAGACTAGTGGTGGCCCTGGGGAACCATGTTTAGGACTCCATGAATCAGGCTCATAAAGGCTCTAAAGCCATTTGCTCAGTCATTGATTAGATTTGGCCAGCGTGAATTGATGGGGAACCCTCCTCCTGATGTCTTGTCCAGAGATGGTCCAAATCCCAAGTTGGGCTTTGTCCAGAGAGCCACTTTGGGTGTCACTTCCTCCACGGAAATACTTGCGCACATGGCTGTGTCAGTCCTTAAAGTTCATGAGTATGAGAGCTTTGCTCCACAAGGATGTTCTGGAACTTTCTCCACTCCCAATTCTCAAGTGACAGGGGTCTCCCCCACATCCTCCTCACAATCCTCCAAATCTGACCAGGCTCAAGAAGACCCAAAACCTGCAACTAAGCAAAAATGCAAAACTCACCATTTAAATGTTGAGGTCCCCGGACCGCAAAATCTGCTATTTGACCCAGAAAATATTATTCACCCATGCTCCTCCAAATGGGTCCCATGTATGGAGGTAGCACATTACGTGCAAGACAGGCCGAGGGAAGGATTTGAGCACAAAGTGCGCAACACCCTAAGATCAGAATGCCCTCTCTCCTTGGTAAGGTGGTGGAAATGCCAGAACTGGACCCCAATATGGCTAACTTCATTACATGATTTGCTAAGAACCCCAAAAAGGGCCTTGAAAGATTATGGAGAGGATGCCAATACAAACTTTTGGACCTTTCCGATCCCATTACAAAGGTTCTAGGACTCACAGTCAAGGCAAAAGAGGCAGGTTCTCAACTAGATCCTGAAACAATCCTGGAATGAGTCCAGAGAGCTATATGTCTCTTGGGTAATGCCAATTGTGCTATGTCCCTGAAACGCTGTAAGTCATTTTTAATGCGCATCGTTCAAAATTTTGCTGAATTGGCCTCTACAGAGGCAGGCACTTTGACAAACGGTCTTTGGAGACAAATTTGTGAAAGATCAGGGAAAATATGTTGCCACGTTTTTCACATTGGACAAAACCCAGATGTCCATAGGAAAGATGTTTAATAGTTGCCTTTTTGCCAGAGCTGGATGCTTCCGAAAGGCGGCAGCTCCCACCTGGTCCTGAACCTCAAAACGTTCATCTCTTGTGTAATGTACTGCCATTTCAAAATGGAGGGCATTCATCTGCTCCGAGATCTGTTGCAGGAAGGTGACTGGTTGGTGCTTCTCGATCTAAAGGACGCATACTTAAGGTCCCCATTTTCTCCCAACATTGGCAATTTCTTCAGTTTTGCTGGTGAAACCAGTGGTACAACTTCACTGCCCTACCCTTTGGTCTTTCGCCGGACCCATGGTGTTCACCAAACTGCTAAGGCCGGTAGTTCAGCATCTCAGAGAAAGAGGGGTCCGTCTAATTATATATCTGGAAGATATTCTGATCATGGCTCAAAGCGAAAACATGGTCCTTCTGCACCTTCCGTGGACTATCCAACTGTTGCAAGATCTCGGTTTTGTCGTCAACTCAGACAAATCGATCATGAGTCCATCCCAAACCACAGAATTCTTAGGCTTTCAGGTGGACTCTTTCAGAGTCCAGTTGACATTACCCCTATCAAAACGATTTCCAGCAAGAAAGAGTTGAGAAGAGCCCTTGACTCTACGACTATATCATTGAGGATTCTAGCATGCCTGGAAGGTCTTTTAGCTTCCTCCGTCTAGGCCATATTTTTGGTTCCCCTTCATTATCGAGCCCTTCTGCGCCTAAGATTTAGCATCTTCAGAAGGAATTAACATACTCAGAACACTTAGTACTATCGGAGGAAGCCAGGACAGAGATAGCCTGGTGGTTAGACCACATGGATGTGTGGAACGGGAAAGCCATTTTTGTGCCACTTCTGGAAATTGTCAGGGAATCAGATGCCAGCCATTGGGGTTGGGGTGCTCGGTGTGGTTCAATGGAGACAGAGGGCAGATGGTCCCCTGAGGGAATGAGTCTACACATCAACTGCCTAGAGCTACTTGCAGGAGCTTTCGTGATCTGATCCCTTTCCCGCACAAAGTAAAATACTGTATTATTCTCCACATGGATAACATATTGATGGTCTGGTCAAAATTGCCTCAGAGGACTGCGCTGCACCGACAGGACCGAGAACCTCCAGAGAACAGCGGCACTGATCAGAAACATCAACAAACTTGCAACTTTGAAACACCTTTTGAAGAGACTTTCACTTCCCGCCAGAAGCGTGAGTTTTCACACTCTGCACCTGACGCCCCTGGGTCGAGTCCAGGACAACAAACACTGCAGAGAGGACTCCCAGGCGACTCCAATGACGTGGACACCCTGAGTCGACCTCTCTGCACCCCACAGTGACACCTGCATAGAGGATCCAGAGGCTCCACCCGACCGCGACTGCCTGGTAACAAAGGAGCCTGACACCTGGACCAAGCACTGCACCGCAGCCTCTAGGACAGAGAGAAACCAACTACCAGTGCAGGAGTGACCAGCAGGCGGCCCTCATCCTAGCCCAGTCGGTGGCTGGCTCGAGAAGCCCCCCTCTGCCCTGCCTGCATCGCCTAAGTGACCCCTGGGTCCCTCCATTGCTTTCTATAGCAAACCCGACGCCTGCTTTGCACACTGCACCCGGCCACCCCTGTGCCACTGAGGGTGTTTTTTGTGTGCTTGGGTGTGTGTGTCCCCAGTGCTCTACAAAACCCCCCTGGTCTGCTCCCCGAGGACACAGGTAATTAATTACCTGTAAGCAGACTAGGACCAGAGCACCCCTGTTCGTCATAGGCGCCTATGTGTTTTGGGCCCTCTTTTGACCTCTGCACCTGACCGGCCCTGTGTTGCTGGTGCTGTGGCTTTGGGCTTGCCTTGAACCCCCAATGGTGGGCTGCCTATGCCCAGGAGACTGACTGTGTAAGTGCTTTACTTACCTGCAAAAACTAACCAAAACTTACCTCCCCAGGAACTGTTGATTTTTGCAGTGTCCACTTTTAAAATAGCTTATTGCCATTTTTACCAAAACTGTGTGTACTACTGTTTTAAATCAACGTTATATACTTACCTGTGTGAAGTACCTTGCATTTGATGTACTTACCTCAAATTTGAATCTTGTGGTTCTAAAATAAATTAAGAAAATATATTTTTCTTTATAAAAACCTATTGGCCTAGAGTTAAGTCTTTGAGTGTGTGTTTGTTGCCTATGTGTGTGCAACAAATGCTTAGCACTACCCTCTGATAAGGCTACTGCTTGACCACACTACCACAAAATAGAGCATTGGTATTATCTTATTGTGACACTATCATCCTCTTAGGGGAACCCTTGAACTCTGTGCACATTATCTCTCACTTTGAGATAGTATATACGGAGCCAACTTCCTAAATTGGTGGATCAGCGGTGGGGTCTAAGACTTTGCATTTGCTGGACTACTCAGCCAATACCTGACCACACAACTAAATTCCAAAAATTGTCATTAGAAATGTTTGCAATTTGAACTATTTTTCTACATTTTTAAAAGTTCTGCTAGGGCCTTGTGTAAGTCCCTGTTAGCATTTATTTTAGAGTTTAAACGTTTTTAAAAAGTTAGGATTTAAGTTCTAGAAGTAGTTTTTAGATTTTTAAAAAGTAATCCCAACTTTCAGAGTGATAATGTCTAGCACAGATGAAATGGTGGTGGAACTCAACCTCACCCCGTACCTGCATCTAGGAATGGCAGAGCTAAGGACTCTTTGTAAGATAAAAAAAGATAAAGACTGGGTCCAACCCTACCAAGGTCAATGATCGATGAGCTCTTGGCAGAGTTTACAAGGGACCACCGCTCTGAGTTTGAGGATGCTCCTTTAGATGGGGAAATTAGGGAACAGGAGGAAGAACTCATCCCCCCTGTCCTAATTAGGGAGAACAGGGTTCCCAAAACCTTGACTCCACAAATCATAGTCAGAGAGCCTGGTTCATCCACAGGGGAGACCAGTGCCTCTGGAAGCATTGAGGACAGCCTCAATGAAGAGGACCTCCTGTTAGCCAGGATGGCCAAGAGTTTGGCTTTGGAGAAGCAGCTCCTAGCCATTGAAAGGGAAAGAAAAGAGATGGGTTTAAGTCCCATCAATGGTGGCAGCAACTTAATTAGGGTCAGAGAGAATACTGACATCCTTAAAATCCCCAAAGGGATTGTAACTAAATATGAAAAGGGTGATGACATCACCAAGTGGTTCACAGCTTTTGAGAGGGCTTTTGCATCCAGAAAAGTAAGCAGATCTCACTGGGGTGCTCTCCTTTGGGAACTGTTCACTGGAAAGTGTAGGGATAGACTCCTAACCCTCTCTGGTAAAGATGCAGAATCCTATGACTCATGAAGGCTACCCTGATTGAGGGCTTTGGATTCTCAACTGAGGAGTACAGGATTAGGTTCAGTGGGGCGCATAAAATCCTCAAGCCAGACCTGGGTTGATTTTGTTGACTTCTCAGTAAAAACACTAGATGGTTGGATAACTGGCAGTGGTGTAAGTGATTATGACAGAGAGAACAGGACATTCACTCTGAAAGAGCCACTGAATGGTCAAGAAATGGCCTGGTGTCCCCAAGGGCCAGTCGTATTTTACATGAATTGGTGGTTCCAAAACCTTGAATATTTTATAGTCCAGAAACAGGTGAATGCAGGTGCATTTAGATAGACAAGACAGTCACAGGCTTCTGTGTGGACACACAGACTAATACACATATAGACACACATGAACTCACACACAAACTTACACACACTCCTATGCATGCGGACATTACACGTTCTTAAACCTGTGTGTGGAAGGGTTGCAAGCTCTGCTGATACCAGGGCAGTGCCTGTACTATGCGTGCACAGGAGCAGGAAACTTACAGTGTTGACGCCTGCTCTAAACATGTTTATATCTGGGAATAGAATGTACTGTTGCTGCCTGTACTGTAACCAGTCTATGGGGGTCATTCCAACCCTGGCGGTCATCGACCGCCAGGGTGGATGACCACGGAAGCACCGCCAACAGGCTGGCGGTGCTTCCCTGCCCATTCTGACCGCGGCGGTAAAGCCGCGGTCAGAAAAGGGGATCCGGCGGTTTCCCGCCGGATTTCCCCTATCTGGGCTGAATATCCATGGCGGCGCTCTTGCAGCGCCGCCATGGAGATTCTGACCCCCTTCCCTCCACCCTGTTTCTGGCGGATTTTACCGCCAGGAACAGGATGGCGGGAACGGGTGTCGTGGGGCCCCTGGGGGCCCCTGCACTGCCCATGCCACTGGCATGGGCAGTGCAGGGGCCCCCTAACAGGGCCCCAGCATGATTTTCACTATCTGCTTAGCAGACAGTGAAAATCGCGACGGGTGCAACTGCACCCGTCGCACCCCTGCAACACCGCCGGCTCCATTCGGAGCTGGCTTCTGGGTTGCAGGGCCTTTCCCACTGGGCCGGTGGGTGGTCCCTTGGCAGGCGCCTGCCGGCCCAGCGGGAAAGCCAGAATGGCCTCTGCGGTCTTTTGAAATTGGCGGTTTCCGCTTGGCTGGCGGCACCCGCCGCCCGCCAATCTCAGAATGACCCCCTATGTGTGTAAAAGAAGCATGTACCCTTTTGAGCCCTCTGATTTCTATTGCACCCTGCTTTGCCCTTGCTTCCCGTACTCTCCATGGCACCCTGTGCTCGCACCTTCTATCTGCCCCTCTTTCATAGTGCTAATCAGTGTATGTTTTGTGTAGGGAAACAAATTCTCCATTCTTCACTTTCTTACAACAAATGTAGTGCATTGGGCAGCAATGCAACCTTCTGTAGCACAAGAAGCAGTTGCAGGGCTGATGGTTCACACACTCCCAACAGGCCTATCCTGTGCAGCAGCTCTGCAGGCCTGTCAGATGGTTTTGCGGAGCCTGGGTCAAAAACCTAATACGGTGCCCCTCTTGACTGTTTGCTCTAAGTATAAAAACACTCCCTTGATAAAGAAGAACATGGCAGCTCCAAGAATCAGCCACTGCATAGATTTAGCGGCCGTGTTAGCTGCCACATCACTAAAAGCAGTGCAGGCCTGTTATAAAATTCTGTTCATAGATGCCGCAAGGGTGCTGGACCCTATTATGCACAGTACTTGGTGCCTAATGCCCCACTCCTTCTCGCCCTTCCATCATGTCAGCCATGCAGCTGTGTCACATCCCCTGTTTGTGGGAAGTATGCACCGGTTACTGCTGGCCATGTGTTACCTCTTGAAAACATCCTGTGCATATTTATACACACTTTAAAGTAACTATAGCTATCTTACAACAGGATCAGACTGTGTTTAGCCATACTGGTGATGGCCAAACTCAAACAATGACTCACTGCGACTCACTGCCTAAGAAGGTGCATGAATTGTGGCAACAGTAGTGATTAATACAGCCTCACATGGCACATTTTAATTGCATTATACTCAGTTTATATGCAACTCTAGTACAATTCCTATATGTTTCATTACAATAACAATGCAGTGAGGATAGCACATTCTTTACTTCTACTATGACAACATCCACCGGCCTCACTACCTATATGTTGGCTCCATTAAAACCCTTACCTACAGGTCTTTGTAAAAAATTTAAAACTCAGAGTTGTTGGCCATGTTAATACTGTGTAATTGTGGTGGTGGTGGTGTGTGGAAAGCTTGTGCCTTCCCATAACCGCATTTGTTTTCTTAGAAAATGCTCCACGCATGCCATTACATCATCAAAGGCATTCGTCGAGCTCCCTCTCTCCACTGTAGGGTCCAGGGGCTTTGTTCTTAATTTGTGCCAGTGGTGTCCGGTGCTTGGCATCGGCAATTCATGATCAAGACAGGCAGCTCTGACAGTCTGCCACATGGTGTCGCTGTTTATCTTATTTAAAGATGAGCACAAAAATAGTTGTTTATAAATTCAATATACATTCAAAATGACTAATACCTCCCAAGCCCTGGGGGGTCTGGAATAGTCTGAATTGTCACACCTGTAGAAGTGTGATGGTTATTAGTTGTGTTTGTATTGTAATTGGTAGCGCAAGCAGGGGCAGCGGATGGGGCAAACTGAAGTGGCTTCCTCATGAGGGGCCTGGCACTTATTCCTTTACAAATAGGGCACTGCAGGGCAGGCTCAGAAATGCACCCTAGATCTTCTGACCCAAGCATGCACCTATCAAATGAATGCCTAACCCACAACAATATGGTAGTAAGAACTTCCTCTGGTCACTCCCTTGCTTTTAAGATGCAAAATTATGCATAAAAGTCGTTAGCATTTGCAGACCATTGGCTACAACCATGCACTGGCCCACAAGATGCTCACCAGTGGTAATACTATTTCAACCCACATCAAATGAGGATCAACATCAGGGCCATGCCATTGGCATGACTTTGTCCCTCACTTTGCTAAAGTCAACTGCATTCCTATCAACCAGCAAATCACCAGGGGCCAATGAGAATTGTAGCTTAATTATCAAGTTTGTTCAGATGACCCCCTGCCAACCTTCAGGCATAATCCATGGTAGTGTAACAAAGAGCATCTCATAACTTCATTAGCTTACAAGCATTACACCCAAGCACACAAGACTCCATTTGTAATTTCACCTGCTGTCTTCTTGGTTTCTGAACCCCAAAAGAAAGTGGGGTAGGTGGACTGTGGCAGAATCAACCATGTTCTCACAAAGGCCACTCCCTAACAAGATGCTACCTGCCCTTCTCTGACCTCTTACTTGAAAGTCTCAGCCCCCACCGCAGGCTTTCATCTCCCCGAATTGCCTATTAACAGCTTTAAAGCACTGACCGGTGGACTTGTAAAACAGGCCTGGATGGAATTGTCATCATTTCCATATGTCATATGCGTAATTTGCAGAAGGAAAATGCAGCTTGTATGTCTGTTTCTATTTGGGGGTCACCAGCCTGAAAACTGTAAGCATTGTATGCACGGGAGTGCAAGTTATAGTTACTTCAGTTAGCTATAACTTGGGAATTTCTGTGTTTTTTTTAACTACAATGTTATGTTTATACTGACATTTTAATCTAAATATAACATCACTTTAACCTTTGGTTACCGTGATATATTAATATAAAGATATATGTAATTAGTGGTGCATGGCAAGAGCATGACAAAACAAAACTATTTTCCTTTGGTAACTATATATATATATATATATATATCACCTACTGGAGGATCCGCTAATCCGGCAAAATCTGTTTTGCCCCTGGGTGGACCAGGTCCCAGGGCTATGCAGGAAATTAAAAAAAAGGAGGGAGGTGCACCAGGCCCCCCTCCTAAGGCTCTTTGAGTGCTGTGGACCACCATCTCCCCAGAGCTTTTTTTATCATATTGGATGGAGCTGCATGCACCCCCCCCTAATCGAATCTTTTGAGCCCCAGGGACCACTACATCCCCGGGGCTTGAAATCTAATATGGAGAGGGGCCACAAGACCCCCCCCCCCCCCTCCTGTGGCTCTTAAGAGCCCAGGAAACAACCACTTCTCTGGGGCTTAATTAAAGAATTTTTAGGGGGGCTCTGCCCCCCTTCTGGGTCCCAGGAATCACCACCTCCCTGGACCCTGTAATGTAATAAAAAGTGGGAGGGGCCAGCACAGCCCCCCTCCCGGGCAATATACAGCCCTAGGGACCACCACCTCCCCATTGCTACCCCATGCAAATTAAAGGAGGGGAACTGTGCGACCAACATCTGGAGCCATTAATGGCCCTGGGGACCGCCACCTCCCAGGGGCGATTCCCTATCTCCAGAGGAGATAGCAGTTTACTGTCGCTTGGCGAAGACTGTGCATGGTGCCCGATTGGATGCCTTAGCGGAGCGGGCCTCAAGCAAGGGATTGCGGCCAACCTCGCCAGGTATGGCCAAAGGCCATGTGTGTCATGGGGTTAGATGCTTGTGGGGGATGGCTGCAAGGCCTGGCCGCAGGCGAGGCCATGCCTTGTAACTAAAGCCTGCAGCACATGGCCGATGCTTGGTGCGGAGTTGGATGCCTATGTGGGAGTTGACTGTAGTGTCTGGCCACAGGCCAGGCCCTGCGGCCAACCAGCGTCATACACAGCCACAGGCCGTGCTTGGCACTTGGTTAGATGCATGTGGGTGGTCGGCCAACTCCCTGTTGTGTTAAAAAAACATAGAAATTCACAGAAAAAAACAGAGGTTACTGTGATGTTGTAGTTAGGAAATAGAATTACAAAATCCCTAAAAATTCACTGCAAAAAACAAAGGTTATGGGGATGTTATAGTTCTGAATTTACTCGTACAAAACCATAGAAATTCTGCAGTTATAGTTAGAGTTATTTTAAGTAACTATAACTCTGAGCCCTAAGGTAACTGTGACTCAGGCCTTCACCATGCACTGCTAATTACCCCAGATATTACAGCACTCATAACAACTTCTATAACGTTATTAAAAATGTAATTGAAGCATTAGCAGTCAAATTAGTGAAGGAAAATCTGTGCATGGTGGGGGCGCGAGTTATAGTTACCTTAGGGCGAGAGTTATAGTTACTTCAAATAACTACAACTAAAACTGCTGAATTTCTATGCTTTTGTACAAGTAAATTCAGAACTACAGTATAATATCCCCATAACCTTTGTTTTTTTCAGTGAATATATTTATATATATAGATATAGATTCAGTATTTTGGAATTGCAATATTAAAATAAGAGAATGTGTTAGAATCTCAGCACAAAGGGCCCGATGTATGACGCATTTCGACCACAAAATGGGCAGGTACGATGTACCATCCCTATTTTGCGAGTCAGAACGCAATTACTGCCCTCACAAAATAGGGATTATGACTCGCAATTAGGAAGGGGCATCCCGAGGGCAACCCTTCCGAATTGTGACTTGCAGGGCGGTGTATGATTGCTTTGTGACAGTGAATTCGGTCGCATAACAATCACAGTTAACACCAATTTCAAATTGGTGCTAACCCATTCGCAAACGGAAAGGGTCCCCATGGGATCACTTCCCCTTTGTGAATGGAAGCGGAAATATTTTTTCAGAGCAGGCAGCGGTCCCACAGACCACTGCCTACTCTGAAAAAATGAAAAGAAAACTTTTAATTTTTCTTTTTGAAATGTATCCCGTTTTCCTTAAAGGAAAACGGGCTGCATTTCCAAAAAAGAAAAAAACTGCTTTATTTAAAAGCAGTCACAGACATGGTGGTCTTCTGTCCCCAGCAGGCCAACATCCCTGTGAGTGCGGCCATTCCCGATGGGGTCGCAAATTGCGACCTACCTCATGAATATTAATGAAATAGGACATTTGCGACCCCATTGGGAATAGCAAACAGTGTCATTAATACTGTTGTACATTTGGTTTTGCAAATGAGTCACACAGTGCGAGTCACAAAACATACGGTCGTACATATGGCCCAAAGTCACTATAGGCTTTGTTTTTTGGCCATCATATCCTAGTTTGGTGCTATTTGCCTTTAGACTGCAATGACACCTGTTAGTGGTGCTGCTTTTCAAGCTTCCCACCCCCACCCAACCCTCTAAGGCTTGGAATGAGTTGAAAAGGACAGGGGACAATAATGAGACAATCTCAAGTGTTCTATTGCGGGATTAGTTGAGTGTTGCTAGCTGGCCAAAGACCAATCTGGGTAAATCAGAGTCCAGAGAACAAGTTCCTGACACTGACTGCTTATTGTGTTATCAGGTTGATCCATCTTTAGAAGTGCCTGTCTACAGGAGATGGGGTTGTGTAACTTGAACTTTGGAGCTCTCCTTGCAGGGTGACCAGCAGTCAGTCTAGGGAATGAGCCTAGCATTGGCACGCGCCCTTTGCTACCAGCCCTGTACTGACAGATTGTAAGCGTAATCTTATCGTACATACCACTCTCTTCCATTTAAAACAATGTCTGTTTTGTACCTTTATGTTACCCACCCCCTCTGTTAACTTATCCAGTATGCAAATATACTCTGAATATTAAAACTGAGAACATGCCAGTATACATCCCAGAACAATTTTTTTCCATTTTCTTAAATGGGAAATCACATGATTATTGCTTAATTAGAAAAGAGGTTGTGCACTTTTCACTGATTAAGAGATCTTGTGGCCACCTCTGTTATTAGAGCAGAGCCCTGAATAAGCAAGAGCCGTGTTGTGGGTCAATCTGGGTATTAACTAGAGCAGAGCTCTGACCAAGCTTAGCTATTAACCTAAGCAGAACTCTGAGAGGGGTTGGATATTACCAGTACATACACTTCATTTTTCAGTTTTTTTTAATAAAGGCTAAAAATATATGAACTGAGCTTTTTGATTTCCCATGAGAATATTTACCTTGGAAACTCTACCAAAGAAACAACACCAAGACTCATAGTGAATTTTTGCCTAATTCACAAAAAGAATGCCATGATAATTTTTTATTTTAATTCAAGATGAAACATGGAAAGCCATTAATGTAACATGAACAATAGGAGTCCAGGAAAAGTGACAAGCATTTTAATTGAGTTTTTTAAAGGTAAATTTTTTTTTTCCTGTTATAACATGTTCTTCTTAGAACTAAGTACTGGAAACAAATATCCCAACAATTTGTATATTTTCAAGGTCAAAATAGCACCTTTAAAATAACTGAAGAACAAAGAATAGGTAATTCTTCTTAAAGTTATGTGTTACGTCAGAGTTGTGAATGACATACATAATATTTTATATTATTAAAATTGCACTACCTAAAGTGTCCCAGGAATAAGCATAACAGAAGCCTTTTTTTATGATTGTTCAATGGTTGTCTGCTATTGCCAAGGTCAATGCGAGTCCCCTCCATGGGCTCCCATTGATCTCAGTTTGATCTGTTCCTGTTACGGCCCTACGTCCAGCCACACAAGTGGTGCAGTATTTTTATCAGCACAAGTGGGGTGACACTGGACCCTTGGAATTTTGTAGATTCCTGAGAATACCAGAAGTTTCCATCACAGAAGTGTATGGAAAATGCATGATTTTTATGGAAAATATGAGGTTTTTTAGGGCATTTTCAAAATTTTCTATGGTTCATACCATACCAGGGGTGTCACCATTGCTCCCAAACTCGACTTTTTGCTCCCATTTTTCACTTATGGTGTTTTTTTACTGACTCTGATGGTGCCCTGGGCACTGCTAACCAGTCCCAGGGCCTGTGCTCTGATTAAAATGATTATGCAAATTAGGCTAATTATAATTGGCTGTGTTAACCTACCTGTACGTCCTAGTATAAGGTAGGGCATGTAGGTTTAGGGACCCCGGCATAGGTAGTGCACCCTTAGGTGCACTGCTGTGGTGCCTTCGGTCATTTTAAAGGCAGGCCTGCCTTGCTGGCTGCTTTTAAGTTAAAGTTATCCCCAAATTCGACTTTGGAATTAAAAGTACTTCCAAAGTCTTAAGCTACTTTATTTTTACATATAAGTCACCCTTAAGGTGTGCCCTTGGTGCCCCCAGGGGTGGGTGCAGTGTAACTATAAGCAGGGACTTTATAAAATATTTTATGTGCCCTGGTGAGGGGAAAATAGCTAAAGTTGTTTTCCCCCATGGTAGTGAATAGGCTCCATAGGCTAACATGGGGAGACTTTATTTTTAATTAGTAAAGTCTCAAACGGAGCTAGATATTTCAAGTTTGATATCAAACCTATTGTTATAATAAATCCAACAAATTGCCATTGCTGAATTTAATATAACTAACACAGGGAAAGAGTTTTTAGAACTGTACCTTAAATTTGCCAATTTCAGGCCTGTAGTGCCCTTCTCTGATTGGCCAGCCTCTGGCAGCCTGGCCAGGCTGCCTTGATGAGGTGTGAAGTGGCCTGGCTGAACACACATGAAGAGTCTGGTGGAGGAGAACTGCCTCAGCAGATGGTGAAACTTAAAAGGAGGGAAGGATAAATGGGCTAGCAAGTGGACATCCCCGATTAGACAAAGAGAGGGCTGGAAAGGGGTGTGTTAAAGAAACCTTAGCCACACCAGTGGGTGGGCTGAGCCAGACCTAACCTCTGAGATTGAATTTTTGCCATCTTGGATTTTGGGAGACTGTTGCTCTCTGGGATTGATTTTTGCCACACTTCACAGGAAGTGGTCACTCAAGAGGATGGGGCCTTCATGTAATTGGTCAAGAGGCCCCCCCTGCTTCCACCCCAGGAGCAAGGATAAAATTGGCAGAGCTGCACCCCCACCTCAGATCCCTACAGGGAACCAGACAAGAAGAGGAAGGACTTACTTGTTGGACCCCTGACCTGCACCTGGACACAGCACTCTGAAGGACTGCACTAGCTGCGCACTTGGACTTCACCATTAAAAGGACTTTGGCTGTCTTCAACTGCTTCAAGGAGGGACTCCCTGTTTGCTACAGGTAGAAAATAGCTGACCACTGTCCCCTGCATCAAGCTCTGAAGAAACTGACTAGCTGACCAATGACCAGTGGTCAATTTTGGATTTGAGCCAGGTGCATTCTGGGTGTTGGAGTGCTAACCCTCAAGGAGCAACTCAGAGTGTCTGGAACCTTGGGGTGAGTTGTGGATTCCTAAAGGACCTTCAAAAACCTTCTGAAAGAAGATCCAGAAGTTTGGAGCAACTTTGGAAAAAACTGACCCGACGTTGTGAGTCAAGCTGGCTTACGTTGACCCTGAAATGGCTTGACTTGCAGGTTCGTTCTGCTAAAAAGCTCTGGAGACCCAGACTTCCAGGAATCCTTGGGGGCTTGTGGAAAGGCAATCCGACGACGTTGACTTGAAATCGGCTTGATGTGGAGGGTCATCCAACTTCGGACAGAAAAAGCTCCAAAAAAGTGACAAAGTCTGAACATAAAAAGTTCACTGAGGCTTCCCGGGCAGCTTATCAGAGGAGGGTTCCAGGGAGGTCGGCTTCAATTTCAAGTTCGTCCCAGATGAAAATTTCTATCATGAAAAATCATATACGTATGAAGGTAGAATTCTTCAGCGAGGTCTCCTGCGACGTTTATCCGAAGAGCACTCCAAGGAGATCGGATCCGACTTGCGACTTCGTCCTGGTGAAGAAACTCGTCCTGAAAAAAAGACCAAGTCAGAAGGTAAACTTTGACTGAGGCCTCCTGCTCACTGTAGCCGAGAAGGGCTCCATCGCAGTCAGCCTCAAATTTTGACTTTGCCCCAGTCGAGTGCCACCAGATGTCCAGATTGGCGCTTTTAGTTTCTATGCGCTAAAAAACATTCATTCTTTTGGATTTTTGTGTTTTTTAAAGATAAAAATATAATCTATTTTATCCGTCCCCAAGGAGGGCAGAATGACTGATGCCACATTTTATGGGGTGGAGGAATGGCAATGCCCATGGTGGACAGCTCCGCCCCTACATTTTCTTTTTTTAACCATTTTCTGGTCTCTAGTGAGCTCAGCAGAGGTAATTACCCCATATCCCCCTGGGGGGTCAGGAAGACTGTTGCTATATTTTTTTTGGGGGGGGGCATTAACATGCCCTTAATGGACAATCCCCACCTCAGATGCCACCTTTTTTTTGGATAGGGGTATTGGCATGCCTATGGTGGCTCCACTAAATATTTTTTTTCTACAAATTCCCTGGTTTCTACTGGCCTTTCTACCCCTTGGAGGGGAAGATTAGGAGTAATTCCCCATTAGCCCCCGGGAGGCAGAAAAACTGCTTATGCTTTATTTAGTGGTGAGGGCATGGCCATGCCTATGCTGGGCAGCTTCCACCCCTACCTTCTTTTTTTGTATCCCTGAGGTCTAGTGAAGTTTCTGCCCCGGGGGGGGGGGGTAGATTGGAGGTAAGCACCCCTCCATCTACCCCCTGGGGGCAGAAAGACTAAAGGTTTTACCATGGTGGGGGGCACAAGCCCTTGCTTAAGGGGCTGCTCGCCCATGTCCCTGGGGCCTAATGGATGGATCCCTGCTTGGGGATCGCTTTCCTGTGGCAATCCCGAAGCAGGGATCGACTGTGCAGAGGTACCATTGAAAAGAGGAGAGACTTCCCTTTCCAAGGATATCTCTCCCAAAGTAGTCAGTGAGATATGTCTCCGAGCACTGATGCAGTAAAACAAACCCATTGGCTCATTTTGCTTTCACTTTTCTGTAATGACATCAGCGCGCTTTGCGCAATGATCATCATCACACAAAAAACACTCAGGCTGCCCTGGAAGCTCTTCCCGAGCAGCTCAAGGTTAAAAATAAAATAAAGGACTACCTGCGCTGCAGGGCACAAGAGGGGCCTTTATTTCCTCCCCAGTGTTGGCCGACACCCACACTGTGGAGGTAGTGAGGTTGTTGGCAATTGGCTGATGGCCGCACTTGAAAGGTTAAACAATGGTCCCATCCTTTTGGACTCTTGGTTTGTCCAACGGATTTAATCCTCATAATTCAGAGTCGAGCAATGCTGTCTTCTTGATAACAACAAACAAACACAAATGATGAATGGAATGCAGAACCAATCAAACATTCACTCCCAGGCACAGATCAATTCTTTTGCTCACCATGACACCCCAGTTTGGACCCAGCCATATTCAAATCAGTCTTGACCCTGATCCCCATGGGAACAGTCCAGCCCGAACTGCTAGGCCCTCCCTGGACCGGAAACAAGCATCCTGGGACCTGTTTCAGGGTATCACCCTTCATCAGAAGAATGGGGAACAGGGTCAAGACTGATTTGCATATGGCTGGGTCCATACTGGAATGACATGGCAAGCAAAAAAACTGATGGATTAAACCAAGATCTGTGGCTGGGTGTGAATGTTTGATTTGCTCTGCCTTCCGTCCATCATCTGTTGTTTTTGCTTTTGTCTTCTTGATAACAGCCAAATAAACACACTGATGTACTATTTCTATTGTGCAGGCTCACTCAGAGCTCAGTCACTCAGAGCTTAACTTCCTAACACAATCTGAAATAAGCCATACATCTGGGGCCAGATTTATCAAATGATTGTGTTGCCCTTGTGTCACACAAGGTGACGCAATGGTAACGGATTCCTTTAGTCAGATTTACTAAGCCACGCAAGGCCACCTGGCATGGCCCTGCATTGTTTGGTAAATCTGGAGTAATGTAGGGCAGCTCAAGTTGCTGTCTTGCATTATTCTGAGCTGGGAAGGTGTTACATGGGTGGAGCATGCGTCTTTCCACACATTCACTTATGCTTTTTGGCGCATTCCCAGATTGGTAAACCTGGGAATGTGTCAGAATCGTACACCTTCCCGATAGAGGCACAACGAGCAGAAATATATGGATTTCTCCTCGTTGTTTCCTCTTTCTAAGTGTGCTGAATCCTGCAGCACACTTAGAAAAGAAGATGTCCTTTTCTGCACAAAAACAATCCAGCCTGCAACTCAGACATGGTCTACGTTGGAATTGCCATATTTTGGTGCATCAGTAAACCACATATCCATCTGTTTAGGACACTTCATGGGAACATTGCACTTTCTCTCCTTCCATTCACATCCTGTGCTGTGTTTAGAGCTGGGCTGCGGTAATCAGCCCATTTTCTTTAACGCTTGCAAGATCAGCAATCAAGTCCTTTGATAGGGCTCTGCTACTTAAAGAGCCGGGTGACGCTGATGCATAGTGGATGCACTACTGGTGCACTGAAAGTGCGTCAAAGCAAGCCAGCCTGCGCCCGTCCGTGCCAAGACCGCAACGAGCGCCTCAACCCCTGACAAAATCTCTTTGTCTATAAAATATTCCAGAAATCAGCTGCTAAAACTTAACATAGGTAAGCCATCTTTATGCAATACTATAGATTGTAGGCAAATTTATGGTCATGTTCTTTGCAGTAACTGCAAGCTGGTTGCCCAGATGGACTTATTAACCATAAACATGACTTTTTCAGCCATTTAGAAACACATATCCCCAACTTGACTTTTTTAATGACAACTGGGGCCAAAGAAACCTCGAATCCCGAGTTGAAAGATGCTTTACCACCTGGATTTGCCATCTCTAGGATAGATCGAGTAATCAGACGTGAAGGGGGTCTTGCTGTGGTTTTTCTTCACCATCTTGAAAGCCAGGTAATGCTTTTCAGTTGTAAATTAACAGGGAATAGCTGTTTTATGGGACTCTTGATTTACAGGCCACTAGGTCTCAAAGCAAAAGTTTTGGATGGCCTAGTTGACATAGTTGAATCGTGTGTAATTTCCTAAGTCTATGATTTTAGGTTTTCACCTAGAGGATGGCAATAATAAAGATTCTAAGCATCTTATTGACATACGAGAAGGGTTTAGCCTGGGTCAGCAGGTAAATGCTGCTACGCATGTTGCTGGACATACACTTGATGCCATTTTTTTCCAATGACCCAGATTTAGAAGTTACAGACGTATTACCTGTAGGCAGGTCAGACCATAAAGTCATTCATTTTTGCTTAAAATCAGCCACACCAATTTCTTTTAGCAGTAATAATACTCAAGACAAAAAGTACTGAGCCTGGAGTGAAATTAATCAATCTGAAATTAAGTGAGGTTTTAGAGAGGACACAAACCTCAATGTTGGAAGATGCCAATCCAACCGTGGGCAATTATGCTAACTGGCTAAGGACAGCTATTAATGAGTTAGCACCACAAACATTATTACAAGTCATAGAAGTAGGCCTTCAGCGCCATGGTTCTCCTGCCAGCTCAGGGAGCTGAAATGGAAATGTAGAAGACAGGAAAACATTTGGAGAAAAGATTATTGTGAGGAAGAAAAAGTAAAATATAAACAACTCATTCATGAATATAAAAATATAAAAATCAGATTGTTAGGGAAATAACGCATTATTTTTCAGAGAAGATTGATTCAGCAAAAAATTCTTCAAGAGAACTTTCAAAACAGTGCAAGTCCTGTCTTCAACTTAGCTAGCTGCACAGCTCCTGTCAGGATTTTTGTGATAAGTTAGGTGACTTCTTTAAAAATAAAGTGGAAGATATTTATGATAAATTAAACAACAGCGGTAGAAATTGCTCCTCGTGCTCTGATATGGCCGTAGCTCAGGAGGGTGATTCCTTTGTTGAATTTTCTCCCCTTACAGAAGTCAAGGTTTTGGAGGGGGTAGCTAAAACAATATCAGGAGCACCAACTGATCCTGGTCTTCCAAATATTGTTCACACAATTGCGGGAATAATGGTTCCTTCTCTAACTTTGTTACTAAATTCTATTATGGAATCTGGTAACTTCCCTTAGGATTGGAATAAGGCTTCTGTTTTCCACTACTGAAAAAACCTACATCTAGACCGTAAGGAAGTAAAGAATTATCGACCTATAGCATGGCTGCTTTTTCCAGCAAAGATTTTGGAAAAACAAATGAATAACTCGCTCTCCAAATACCTAACAGGCTAATAAACTTTCTTCTTCTTACTATTTTCTGCTTCAAGTTCTAAAAAAAGTTCTTTCTTTCATACCATAAGATTTGCAAAAATCAGTTGTTACTGCTTTAATCCTATCAAGATTGGATTACTGTAATGCCTTAGATCTAGGCATTCAACATCGCTCCCTAAGAAAACTTCAGAGCATGCAGAAAGTTGCAGCATGACTTTTAAAGAAAATCCCGAAGTTTGAGTCAGTCTGAGGCGTTGCAAGAGCTTCACTGGCTCCCTGTAATGAAGAGAGTTGTTTTTAAAGCCTTATGCCTAGCATACAAATCACTATGGGGGTCATTACAACCTTGGCGGACGGTGTTAAAGCGGCGGTAAGACCGCCAACAGGCTGGCGGTCTTTTTTTGAGTATTATGACCATGGCGGTTACCGCCATGGTCATCCGCCGCTTCTCCGTTCTGCCCGCCAGGGCGGAGACGACTGCTGGGCTGGAGACCTGGGTCTCCAGCCCGGCGGCCGTCACAATACCGCCGCCGGTATTTTGACCCGTCTTACCGCCGTGGATTTCCAGCGGTAGGAACCACCATGAAATGCATGGCAGTAAGCACTATCAGTGCCAGGGAATCCCTTCCCTGGCACTGATAGGGGTCTCCCCCACCCCCCACCCCGACTCCCTCCCCTACACCCCCCACCACCACTGCCACCCCCCAAAGGTGGCAGGGCCCCCCTCCCCACCCCGACCCCCGACATTACCTTACACATACAGACCTGACACGCACGCAGGCACCACCAACACACATACACGCACACACACCGACATACATACCAACATCCACACACACAGTCAGACACGTACACCCACATTCACACATTCACGCACACATCCACACAGACATACCTACAGACATACACGCACTCATTCCCAAAACACACAGCACCCCCGCAAGCATACACGCACTCACACCCCCCCTACATACACAGACGCACATCCACATGCACCCACACAACACACAACACCCCTCTCCCCTAACGGACGATCGACTTACCTGTTCCGTCGATCCGCCGGGAGGGGACGGGAGCCATGGGGCAGCTCCGCCGACACCACACCGCCAACAGAACACCGCCACGCAGAATCACAGGACGTGATTAGCTGGGCGGTGTTCTGTTGGCGGTGGAGGTGGAGCAACCTCCACTTCCCCGCCGCCCGCAAGTATGGTTGTTGGCGGCTCTCCATCGGAAAAACGACAGAGGGCAGCCAACGGTCTTAATACACCGAGCGGCAAACCGCCACTACTGGCGGTCTTCCGCACAGCGGTCCCTTGGCGGTCTTGTTAAAAGACCGCCGAGGTTGTAATGACCACCTATATGGCAGAGGCTCACCCTACTTTGCAAGACATTGTACCTGGTATGCTCCCAGGAGAACCCTCCATCCCGCACATTCTAGGTTTGTTAGTTTTTCCAAATTCAGAAGAAGCTGCTGGGGAGATAAAGGGCCTTATTACAACTTTGGAGGAGGTGTTAATCCTTCCCAAAAGTGACGGTAAAGTGACGGATATACCACCAGCCGTATTACGAGTTCCATAGGATATAATGGACTCGTAATACGGCTGGTGGTATATCCGTCACTTTACCGTCACTTTTGGGACGGATTAACACCTCCTCCAAAGTTGTAATAAGGCCCAAAGTGTTTTGTATATCACGTTCCAAATTTGGAATGTTACCTTTTCAATTAGAAGTCAGCCTAAATATCTCAGCTTTAGGAAGCTACTTCAAACGTTGTTTTTTCATTCTTAAATAGTTTTGGTTGGCTGTTAGTAGCTCGCTTTGTTTCTCTGTTCCTCTCTCTACATCTGTGGACTTAGCGCCACAACGCCGTTTGGTGCTTCATAACAGATCTTACCCAGCTCATTGCTATTCATTTTCTCAATCACAGAGGATGAAGGGCTGAGTAGACTCCAGGGTAGAACCTGGGACGAGGGGGAGCACACAGATTCTACAGTGGATCCATAGGTTTAATGACCCATTGGATCTGAATTTTCTAAAAGAAGTCTGTAACTGACTATGGCGAAGAGCTTACCTGGGCATGTCTCTTACCCGTCCAGAAAGCTCTCTTATCTCCCTGTTACAAGCACAATACTTATGGCTCTATAATAACTTGTTTTTGTATTGCTGTTAATACTTTTGTTTTGCTTTTTCAAGCAGTGCAAATAACAGGCATTGGTATAAACTGGTTTAACAGCACTCAAATGATTGACCTTAGAAAGATAAAAGGCTGTGTCGGCCTTTCTAGGATTCAGAATTTTGATCTGCAGAGTACACAAATGGCAACTGGTTACCTCGCTGAGTCATGCTACCAGCTAGATATCATTAATGTCTGCTATTTGACTCCAATTCTCCACTTGTGATACAACTGCTAACTCATAGACACCTAACACTAATGTGACTCAGCTTCTGGTTCAACATTAATGGCCTTATTACGAGTATGGCGGTCTATAGACCGCCACACTCGTGGTGGCAGTCTGGACTGCCGCCAATGCGGTGGTTCTACTGCCACATTACAACCCTGGCGGTCGGACCGCCAGGGAACCGCCAGCTCCACCAGGATCTTCGTATGGAGGTGGCGGAGATCCTAATTCACCAGGGCAGCGCTGCAAGCAGTGCTGCCCTGGGAATTAAGAGCTCATTCTCTGCCAGCGGTTTCATGGCGGTAGCACCACCATGAAACAGCTGGCGGAGAACAGGTGCAGGGGGCCACAGCGGGGCCCCTGCACTCCCCATGCACTTGGCATGGGCATTGCAGGGGCCCTCCTGGCCAGCAAACTCGCAATGTTCACTGTCTGCTATGCAGACAGTGAACATTGCGAGGGTGCTGGTGCACCCTGCAGAAAACAGCATTGCTGCTGGCTCGATTACGAGCCAGAGACAATGCTGTAGCCTGTCTCCCGCTAGGCCAGTGGGCGGAAACTTATGTTTCCACCCGCTGACCTAGCAGGAAACCCATAATAGCTCTGGGGGGAGGTCGCCGCATAGGCGGCGTGTAGTAGTCTTGAGCCCCGCTGCGCGTGCATTAAAACCTCACTATTTGATTGCACACGCAGCGAAGCTGCTCGCACGAGGCTGTTGTTCGGTGTTCGGTTTTCCTGTCGCGTGTGTGTGCGCGCAGGAATGCCGAACGTCGAGGAGCGGCAGTTTGAAGCAGGGGAGCGACGGCCTGGTCGGCGCTGCGCTGGAGTGATTAGCATGAAATAAACTGAAATGAAATAAACATTTCTTCTCGGATTTCGCGTGCTGGATGTTTCTTCACAGCTTACTTTACGGCGGCCACCATGTTAGGAGTTTGGTGGACGGAGATTTTCGTCTGCCAAACTCATAATAGGGCCCTGTATTCTTAAAATAGGTTCTGAAATGTTTCTGAACTAAATACCTGGTTGGATGCAGCCATTTGTTTTGTGTTTTGTAGCACCTAAAGTGGTTCTGAGTTTAAGAGGCACTTTGTTCCCTCTACCCCATGCATAACAAAGTGCTCGGGTTGTCTAAATGTTAACAGGAAGGCTCTACTTACCAGCAAGTAAGCACCAGTTACTTATTTAAATGGAGGCGTAACACGAGGGGCTTGGGGGGTTCCTGCACATACTACAAAGGTCCCCTCCATATCCGAGAGAAATAATTTGTGCATTACACTGCAGCAGCATATCGTACCCTCAACCCTAGTTCCTGTGCCACTGGTGGCAAAGTGTGCAATGAGAACTGGAAAGGAGTCATTATGCAGATTCACATGGCAATTGCAAAATTCCATACATCATGAATGACACTTAAAATCAACCAATGACTGATGAATGTGGGCTGATCAGTCTGTGAATACCACTTTCAGCTATGAGTGGCAGAGAAGTGCTGAACTTTTGTCCCTCTCTCCTTCTCGCTCTCTGGGTGCAGATCATATCAGCTCTGTGAAACACCTCACTCTCTCTTTGACCAGACCTAAAATGCAAAAGGAAAGAAAGTGGATATGTGGCACTGATGAACAAAACAAACATTGAATAAGAAGAAAGCAAATGAGAGTGACAAGAAAGATACAGCATTGTACAAAGTCAACTGTGAGTTGAGTTGTTAGTATGGCCGAAAGAGGTCTTTCGACAACCGACTAATGAAATCTGTCTCTAGGCGAGACATAAAAAAAGGTACAAAGAAGTGAGGAGGAGACAGAAAGGTAGGTTCAGAGCTGGCCTGCATGATGGGCGAGGTCATAAATGTAGCAAAGAACAAGTCCTTGTGAGAAGTGAATTCCGCATGTAAAGTCCACCAACATCTAGTTTGATTCTGCTCTGCGTTGTCCTAGTACCTGCAACACTAATGTGACTCAGCTTCTGGTTCAACATTATGGGCCTTATTATGCTTCCCATGTGTACCTGTCATTTGTTCCTGTTTATTCTGTATGGTTCCAATGTTTGGGGACTTTATTAAGAAGTTGTTGTCTATGTTGCTCAGGATACACCCTGGCAAACACTACTCATATTTGTTTAGAGATATCTTACCCAGTGTGTTTCTTTTTTTTTTCAGTGCGGATCAGGAAGTTGGTCAGACACTACCAAATTGCGACCTCAGACAAAAGCTTCTATCTCGTGCAGAGAAAGAAGTTTCACTCTCTTGAGAAACTGGTGAAATATTACTCCAAGAATGCTGATGGGCTGTGCACAAAACTGGAGCTGCCCTGTGTGAAGGTGAGAGGGGGCAGGAACAGGTTGGGTACACTTTGTGTTGGGCATTAAATAGGGACAGAGCCTTTGTGAGCAGTTATCAGGACACATTTAAAACTCTACATTCATATTTCAGAGAAATAATGACATATGGCCTGCACCTCTCACTTTTACAAACTTTTGGAAAGATGAAAGTGATCATCCACTAGCATTACCACACTCCTGCCAGCTAAACGCTTACTCAAGTCATGCCTGTCTCCTGTCATCAAGCCCCCGGCACAGACAAGCCAACATGGTAAAAAAGTTGTTGACCATCGCCCACCTTCAGATCGCATCCCATTCATGGCCAAGAAGTCAAGGCCAAAATATGTATTTTTTTCAATACATTACGTACAATATTGCGTAGTCAACATGTAATCAGAAAAAAACACATAAGTTTATGTAACTCCTCCCCCTTTAGTGCTGCAGCACTGACACCATCCAGGGCACAGAAGGTCACATTGTGCATGCATATTGGAAAACTGCAGTATCTGCATGCAAATTGCTTGGCAGGTTGTGCATTGGCCAATCAGTTGGTGGGTCTGCCCCATCCGATGTTCAAACTGTCGCTTAAAGACCTATTGGCGTTGGTTCTGTACACCATGTGCATGATGTATTTGCTGCTTATACCAGTTTCCTTCCTCAACCACCTGCAGCAGCGTTTACTACTGTAGGCTGATGCAGGTGCATCCTTTCAACTCTACTAGAGCAGTTAATCAATGTCCACTGTGATAAGGGGGAAGCTACTGATGTCAGATGTCACTGTTATGATGACACAAACAACTGCCACATGTCTCAACCAATCAAGGAGAAAGAAATGAGGTCCTGTACATGGTCTGTGGAACCACACAGACCATGAGTTGCCAAGCACCTCTTTTTTATGCAGTGACTTTTGGGTGTCGAACATCATAGTTTACTGATGAACGGTTGTGTGGTTGAATGTCCGAGACGCATAGGGCCTGATTACTAAGCTGGCAGTCTTCAGACTGTCAGCCCCGTAGTGGCGGTCAGGACCGCCGCTGTTGTGGCGGTCTGACCGCCACATTAAAACCCTGGTGGTCAGACCGCCAGGGTCCCACCAGCACCGTCATGGTCCATGATCCCGATGGCCTGGCATTGGCGGAGATCGTAATCCGCCAGGGTAGCGTTGCATGCATTGCTACACTGAGGAAAAAATGACCTCATTCTCGGCCACCATGAAAAGGCTGGCGGAGAACAGGTTCAGGGGGCCACAGGGCTGCCGCTGCTCTGCCCATGCACTTAGCATGGGCGCACAGGCCATGCACTTGGCATAGGCAGTGCAGGGGCCCCCTGCCCAGCACTGTCGTAATGTTCACTGTCTGCGAGGGTACTGGTACACCTTGCGGTCTACAGCATTGCAACTGGCTCGTTTACGACCTGCACTACTTTGTGAGGCATGTTTTAGAATGTGCTTATGAAAAACAGCGGAACCCAGAGCAAATGTAGAGCATGGTTCTCATTATTTTACAGGCACAAAGGGACTTATTTATGAGAGGCTTATGCCACTGTAACCTCACTTTTCGTGACTCTCTGGCAGCGCTAACTTCTCAACCATGTCTATGAGGCCACACAAAGGCTTTGAATGGCCTCATAGATATGGAGTAAGGCAAAGCAGCGCAAGTTGCTGCGTTGCCTTACTCTGCCACAAGGAGGCGCTCCATGGGAGTTGCAGTGGGTTTTCCCATGCAACACCCATAGATTTTGGCGCTTCCCCACATTTACTTAATCATGTAAACCCGGGGAAGTACCAAAACCTCCTTAGGTGAGGCGTAACAAGGAGAAATATTTTTATTTCTCCTCATTTGTTTCTCTTTCCATGTGTGCTGCATCCTGCAGCACACATAGCAAGAGGAAAATGCCTCTCAGGATTGTTTTTGTGGAGGCAGGTGTCTCTTCCTGCACAAAAACAATCCTGCATGCAACGCAGGAACCCTTGCACCATGGTACAAGAGTGACTGCCTTGGCGCTAGGCTCTCAAAATGGTAGCAGCGCAGGGAGAAAGGAAAGGAATGCACCGCATTGCATAAATACAGTGGATTCCTGCCGTTTCACTTTGGCGTAGGGAAGCCCAGCAAGGTGACTTGCAGCACTGCCCTACACCAAAACCATGTAAGTATGGGCCAAACTTTATAAATTTGGATCTTCTGAGCCAAATGCAACCCTTGTCTCACTGCGAGGCATGGGCAAAATACATGAGTTAGACGCAGAGAAAGATGGTTGCCACAGGTCAAATGCCAAGCCCAACATAATTTTATTTTCCCAGTTCATCTTACTGTAGGTGTTGTTTTACTCCTTTGACATTAGCATCCCAAAAGTGTCACTGTCGCTCTAGCTCCCTTGGTCATGGCAGGCATCCCATATTGTCTCCTAGAATTGGTTACGAGACCCAAGTATCCTGCAGCAAGCTAGAGACTGCTGCTTGTCTCCCTACTTTTTCCATAGCCAAGCACTGGATGTAAAGGATGAGCAGCTGTCCATCTCATTTGTGAAGGTGCTTGGCAGTGCCATCCGTCCTGTTCATGTGCTCACTCTCTAAGTCACAACTTGACCTACTGAAATCCTCGAATGATCCACAGAGGAGAAGGTGAAGAATCCTTCGTTCCCCACTAAAAAGATGATTTCAGAACCAGTCGCGGCTTGCGCTAAAATGAAGGGGCGGGGCAGAACACGTGTGGTGGGAGATTAAATTAAATTAAAAATACAAAATTTAAAAAACCACTTACCTTCTCCTCCGGGCGTCGCTCCTCTGTCTCTCGTGGACTGCAGGCACAGGCTCCCATCCTGCCCTGCGGCCAATCCTGACGCTGCTCAAAGCAGCGTTAGGATGGGCTGGGAGCGCCCAGAGTGCAGGCTCTCTCCAGCCCAACAGCCCGGCTGCAGAGAGCCCTGTGCGCATGTGTGTTTGGCCGGACTGAGACGCCCAGCCAAACACACATGCGCTCTGATGGGGATAAACACAGTTTATGATCGTTTTTTAGGAAAAGGTTTGCAGCTGTCAGGGGGGTGACGCTCCTCCGTCCTTATGGAGGAGCCGCCCCTGTTCAGAACAACAAACACAATTCGTGGCTATATCGGCTGATGCGGTGAGGTGGAAAAAGATAATGTAACACAGGAGGACGGTACACTTACTGGTGACTGCTATTCCTATGCCTCCTACAATTTTAGAGGTTACATTTACATCTCTTTGGCATCAAAAGTCTATTCACACACACACAACTCTCCCACTCAGTGAGGATTAGGGAGCAGATGCATGATGGAGTACACAGCTATTCCCTCACTCGGGTTGCATGTAAAAATGAATTTGACCTCTCGATTAATAATTTGTTTAAAAATCTCTAGAAGAAGAATGCAGTTCTAGTGTCCTTCTGGAATGCTGAGAGCATCCCATTGTCTACTTTGTAAAAGAATACACTCTGCAGGTAATCAGGTTTGGTCATTGACATTGTGGACGTGCACCCAACTACTAGACTCCTGCTTTTTTATGGCGTTTGGACAAAATATTGAAATTTTAATATTGTGATACAAGAATATTGCCTGAAGAATATTGTGATGTTGGAAATATCATTGAGAAGACGACCACAGTTGAGAATATTTTTTTTAATGTTGTTTTTAGTGTTGTTGTTTATAATATTGTTTTTTCAATATTTTTTAATTGTACTGTTTTTTTGTGCTATATTTTTGGTCTTGTTTTTATAGAATATTGTGATAAAATATGTATTTTCATATTTAGAAGATAACATGTTTTAACTTTTTTGCTGCATATTTAGTTTTCTTTTTCAATTTTTAGTAGCGAGATGTATGATTTATAGGAGAAATGGTTAGTGAGGTTTAGATACATATATTTTATTTACTCAAAACGCACATCCGTATCCTGCATAGAATAATGCACCATCTCAAGATGGCGTCCGTTGGATGAATTCCTATTTAGTCCTTCCTTTCTTTTCAATGTATGATCTGTGGTTTTAGCAAGCATGTGATATAATCATGTGCAGAGAATGAGGAGGTCTATATATACATTGCATACTTGGGCTCTAATTTCTGATTATAGGCATATACATATTAGGCCACTCTGTATTAATCATGAGTGTCAATTTAGGTTTGTACCCCCATCATCTCCTTGGTTATATTGCCCACCAAAGTCTTTGGGCTCTTTTGATTTTTTGAATATTGAGAACCTTGCATTTATGCATGATGCTTTCAAGTGATCCAATATATACACCTGTGTTTTACATATATACATAGAACATTGTAGTATTTTAAGATGACGGCTGTTTGATGTACTTTATTTCAGTCCCTTTTCTGTTGTGCACAACATAGGGAGTATGGGTTCACACAATCTGTTTGCTGATTAAAATTTTCCACAAGTCTTAGCCCTGAGTGTGAGTAATCTTTGTTTGAGGTGTGCCTATACATATATATATATATATATATATATATATATATATATATATATATATATATATATATATATATATATATATATATATATTACCTAGTGGTGGCCGCCACTAGATAGTTATAGTTAGGACCATGTTAGGGAAAGCGTTTTTTGACTTGCCCATATCTTTGGCACCGTTTGACTAATCTTAACGAAACTTTAAAAAAAGGTGTCACTGTGATTCTGGTGGCGCATAGAAAGTTTGGGGGTGATCCATCAAGCGGGGGCCGAGAAAAAGGGGCCTGAAAAAGGTTGTGTTTCCCATGTTAATTTCCTTAGCATTTTTTAGACACGACTACAGGCCGAACCACTGGGCGGAATTACACCATATTTGGCAGAAAGCTAGCTGTCGGTACACAGATCACGCTTTTGGTTATTTGGTGTGATTTTTGAGAAATTTAGGGAAATTCACATTTGTATATCTCTGGCCGCTGAGACTTCATGACTATTTCGCGGAGATCATGAAGTATTCGTGAATATGCATGACAAAGGGAGTGCACTAATTAGCTGGCTGCAACCCAAACAGAAAGTTATGGCTGCCATTTTATATATTGGGACACAGTCCCTGGGGCTGAAAAGTGTTTTTAGAAATTAAAATAAAGGGTGAGCATGGAGTTAGTCTGACCCGTGGGCCATAATATAGAAGTGTTTGTAGGTAAAGTTAATATGTAAAAAAATATTTTTCTAATGCCATGCGATATTCACGAATACGTTGCGAATGCTGTGCGTGGAACCCTGTGTAACATCATGATGAACTTGCGAATAACGGTGACAACAACAAAAAATTTGGGAAGTGTCAAATAGCTAATTTTCTTTGGTGATAGCAGTAGTGATACACTCATGCTTGCCCTAACAGATGTACTCAGGTACTAATCCACAAAATGAGAGACACACTGAGGGCCTCATTATGAGTTTGGGGGGCAACGGAGGCCTCCCGCCAAACTCGTTAGGTCAGAAGACTGCCAGTTTGGTTTTCCACCTGCTAGTCCTACTATGAGTTTCCCGCTGGGCCAGCAGGCTGAAACATCATTTCCACCTGCTGGCCCAGTGGGAAACTACCCACAACGTTGCTGTAATCAGGCCAGCGGCAATGTTGCAGGGCATCGGGTGCGACAGCACCCCGCGCACTGTTCACTGCTAGTAATTCAGGCACTGAAAAGCGCGACAGGGCTGCCCATGGGGACCCCTGCGCTGCCCATGCCAAGTGCATAGGCAGTGTAGGGGCCCCCATGGAGCCCTCGGCATCCCGTCTCCACCAGCCTTTGCATGGCAGTGGAACCGCAATTAAGTCAGCGGTGGAGAAGGGACTCATAATTCCCAGGGCAGCCGTTGGCCGGTCTAAAAGTGGCTGTGACGGAGGTCAGACTGTGTCCACGGTCATAATGTGGCTGTCAGACTGCTGCTTTGGAGGCGGTCCGACTGCCACCACGTGTCTGGCGGTCCTAGGGCCTGCGACCCTGATGCAGTGACTCACAGAGTGAGTGAGACTCTCATGCAGTCACTCAGACACTCACTAATACCCTTATGCACTGAATGATAGATGCACCTAGACTTTCACGCACTCACTCACACTCCCATTCAGCATCTCATGCACTCACTCAGAAACCAACTCCTAGTATTTGCACACAGTGAAAGACTGATTCAGAGTCTCATGTGTTCACTCACATATCCACTCAGACCCTAATGGACTGAGTGAGAGACTCACTGACATCTTTAAGTACTCACACATACAGCCAGTGAGACTCTCAAGCACTCACTCAGCGACCCAACAAGAATATTACGTACCCAGACCCAATCAGTGTTATGCACTCACTCACAGACTCCCTGACACTGTTGCACACTCACTGAGTGACATAATCAGACTGCTATGCACTAACTCACAGGCTCACTGACAGCGTTATGCACTCACTCAGAGATGCAGTGAGACTGACATGGAGTAAGTGACACACCCATTCATACCCTCATGCACTTACTCAGAAACTCACCTACATCGTTACACACTCACAGATCACTCATAGATCCACTTAGACTCTGGCACACTTTCTCACACACCCAGTGAGACCCTCATGAACTCAGACAGATGTACCCATTTACGTACTAACTCAGACCCACAGTCCCTTTATATAGAATTCAAATAGTTACTTAAACTTACGTATACGTAGTGCAAGAAATTCATATATCTCTCTGTTGACTATCTTAGAATGTTAAAATGGATGTCTGATTCTCATTTTTTTTTAAATATATACCTATTATTTTTTAAAGGGCTGATGTGCATTGGAAGCTTCCTTTTGTTTTCGTTTTTTGTGGCATAGTCACGAATATCACAACGTCTTTGCGAATATTTTGGATTCACTTATAGCAATGAAAAATACTATACATTAAAAAAACATAGAACTTCACAGAAAAATACAAAGGTTACAGGGATGTTATAGTTAGGTTCCGAATTTACTTGTACAAAACCATAGAAATTCAGCAGTTATAGTTAGAGTTCTTTCAAATAACTAAAGCTTGCCGTCCTAAGGTAACTGTATCTCGATCCTTCACCATGCACAGCTAATTACTCTACACTTTATATAATTAATGACATATTCTATGCCATCTTTCATACCTTTAATGCAACATTTGTAATAAACTGACTGATGAGACAACTGTGCAAGGCGAAGGCGCAAGTTATAGTTACCTTAGGACACAAGCTTTAATTACTTGAAAGAACTCAAGAGTAATGAGAATTAAAGGCCATTGGCCAGGACATTAGAAAGTCTCTGCACAGTGCTGTGCACCAGCTTGACTCAAAATCACTGCCAAAGAACCTCCACAGGAAGGAGCATCAAGTGGGCATGCTGGCACTTGGGTGGAGTCAGATTTGGGATGGGTGGGGTGGAATTCACTTTGGGATGGGTGGACTTAACTTTGGGAGGGGTGGCTTAACTTTTGGAGGGGTGGGCTTCTTCTTTGTGGTGGGAGGGGTGTGGCTGGTTTTGGGGGGGGCAGGTGCAACAGGGGAGGACTTGGATGTGGAAGGGATGCTTTGGGATGTGGGTGGGGTCCTTTTTGTTTTAGGAGGGGGGTTGGGATCACAGGGGTAAGGGCAAGGTCAAAAAGGAAACTTTCTTGGGGAAAATGGGTAAGGACTTCAGAAGGGATTAGGGGTTTGGAATTTGAGGAATTGGTTGTGTCGGCTGTGAGAGTTGATGCTGCTGGTATGTGCGTGTCTGAGGCATGCTTGCATTTGGGTGGTGTCTGTTGCATGTATGAGTGTGGTTATTTGCATTTCTTGGGGATCTGTGAGATGAAGGTGCTGGGTAAAGTGGGATTGGGGGCTGTGTTTGTGGGTGTTGGGGTGGTGTCTGGGCAATGGTGTGTGTGGTGGCTGTGTTTATAGGTGTTGGGGTGGTGTCTTGGTGGTATGGTGTCTGTGGTGTATTGGTCTGAGGGTTATTGGAGTGGTGTCTTTGGGTATGGTGTGTGGTGGCTGTGTCTGTGGGTGATGGGGTGGTTTCTGGAGGTATGGTGTGGTGTGTTAGTCTGTGGGTATTGGGGTGGTGTCTGGGGTATGTTGGGTGTGGTATGTGAGTCTGTGGGTGTTGAGGTGGTGTTTGTAGGTATGTTGGATGTGGTGTGTGGGTCAGTGGCATTGGGATGGTGTCTGTGGGAATGGTGGGTGTTGCCGTGTGCGTGAGTGACTGTTGAGTGTTGAGTGCTAGTGTGTCTTGTGGTGCGTGTGTTTATGTGTGCTGATTGTGTTGTTGAGATGGGTGTGTACAGATCTGTCTGTGTTCTTGGGACAGGTAGGGGAATAAGGAAACAGGATGGGTAAGAGGTAGGTGGTGGGGGAGGATTGTGGGGGGTGGAAGGCTGCGGACAGTGAGGAGGCCAGAACCTAAAAAAATCCCTTTAGGCCTCACGTGGCACTATGAATGCCTTCCAGGTATGCAATCATCTGCTGGAGCTGGCTTCCCTGTACCTGGATGGCATTCAGAATGGCAGTATGACCCACAGAGATACTCCTCAGGAGGTCAATAGCATCCTCACTCAGGGCAGCATGGGTAAAGGGGCAGGGGTGAGGTGCCTGGGGCGAAAGAGATGCCCACCCTCTTGGGTGAGCGGGCACGGCCAACTGGGTGGGGAGCAACAGGGATGTGGTAGCTGAACTGGGGGGTGGCGGCAAGGATGGAACAGGAGCAGGTCCCATGGGTTCGCCACCACTAGAAGTAGCCACTGGAAGAAGAATCTGAAGATGATGATGTGGATCCTGTGTCCTCCATGGCACTCCCCTCACCCACCAGGCCCCTGGGACCCTCTGTGTTGAATGTCTCATGACCGGAGGTACCGTGGCCAGCTGCTTCCCCATTTGGTTCAGCCCTGTCTCCTCCGCTTGCCTGTGCTGATCCTGAAATTACAAAGACAAATAGGTTCACTACATGTGCTTGAGCACACTTGAGCAACAGCTGTGATTAGCAAACATTGCCATAATGTACAGTAGCTCCCAGCCACAAGCACCAGCAAAGTGGTGCCAACATTTGCAACACCATATGCATGCATGCTACATGGACTGTGAACAGTTGCCCATAGGAAATTCAGAATCACAGACAACTCCAATTGCATGGATGAAGTTGTGCAATCACAATAACCATGAATCAAGTAGGAGACCTTATCACCTTGAATGGTTTGCCTTTTTTAAGCATCCCTCAGTAACTTGTCACAAAATAGTAATAGTATGTCAATGCCAAGTTCAATATCACAGATCCCGCACAACATCATGTATCCAGCTAATCTTCATATACCCAATACCACATCATGATGAAATGATGGCCAAATAATCCTGCCATGTTGCTGAAAGAAGTACAGTAGCCGGAAGAAAGTGACGTTGAAACACATATGTCACACTAGACAAACTCCCCAATGGTCACTTCACTGTATATCCATTGTCTAAATAAACTCATGGAGGTTGTACTAATGTTGCTCAGATAGATTATCACATCTTGTACAGAAATGTACACTGGAGACAAATTGGGCAAGATGTCTGGGAGATTTGTTTACAAATATCCACACCACAATGTATCAGTTATCCCCAGGGAAATCACCTCTGTTGATTGGTACTCCTGAGAACACCCTACTCAGATTGTATAACTAAAAGGCAATAGTCCTTTGAATGTTGTAGAGGCCCATGGATACTCAAGTACCTGTAGAAGGCCCTTAACATGTTGATTAGTGGGAAGGCACATCACTGTCCCTTTTTGTCATGCAAACACAGATTCCCTTGGATGAATGGTTCTACACAACCACATATGATTCCCACATTACTGCAAGTCACTCCTTGATGCATGTCAACAGTTAGGCAATGAACCTTCACCATTTAACATGTGCTAATTACTTTGCCAAATGATTCTACATCAATGGCATGAAATGCACATTGAGAGTAAAAACTGTAGTTCTGCCTGTCATGTCTGTCATTGCTTCTGCAATTGTACATGCCAAATTATAAGGAATAACAGGTGAGCATATGTGTGAGCCACCAATCAATGGTGACACTCTTGTCTGTGGCACCACATGAACTATAGCCCCATCACACATGTCCAATTTAAAAGCACATGTTGTCATGCACATGTATGTGAGGGAATCAGACATCATTCCATGAAGACAGGTAGATGATGCATGAAACAACAGTAAAAATTATAAGGCAGAAGTGAAAAGTACACATGCTAACATGTAGGCCCAAGGAATGATGGCAACAGTGATGTCACCAAAGTCATGTCAGTGGACATTCACTACTTATCAAGGGAAAGTATTTGTCTGTGACTGTACCCAGAGGGCAATGTATGCTCTGTGCATGTATGATCGCCACCTTCATGTGACAGACAGTAGTGAGGCACCAGATCTTATGACATACTGAAGACAAGTGGCCTGTGGGGGACAGATGTCTATAAACACATGGCTGAGTACTGTGATCTATTACTTCATGTTGTTTGGGCTGACACATTGAAGACAAGTGGACTGTTGGATACAAATGACATCCACAACAACAAACAACATGACCTGATTGATCACTGTACTCAGCCATGTGTTGGCCATGGATAGTTAATTGGTTGTGGACTGTACTATGTTGTGTCCTAGAACACTGGGCCAATAGGCAAGGCACATTAGCATGCACCAACTACCATACCTACACAAACAATTATTTATCTTGTGTGTCACACATGGCCCATCTCCAATCTTCAGGGGGAGATGGTAGACTCTAACACATTAACTTTGCGATGTAACAGACAGGAATATGCACAGTACTCACCCCCTTGTAGCTGCCGTGCTCCCCTAAAACGCCCAACAAGCTCAGGGTTGGCCACCGCCAGAATGCAGGCCATTAGGGGGTCTGAGACCCCTGCAATTTTCCGGGCCCAGCATCTCAGGTCCTCCCACCTCTTCCAACAGTTGGCGCTCCGCCAGCTATGGACCCTCAGGTTTCGGGCGATGGCTCTCCAAATCCCTTTCTTCTGATGAACGTTGACTTGAATGGATGCAAAAGACAAACCAAAAGGTTTCAAAACAATTGTTTGGCCAAATGGTTGTGTCACACTCATGTCAGAAACACCAAGCACAAAACTGTTGTAATTGTCAACACACCACAAGTGTAAAGCAAACATGCTGACAGGGACATGACTACACACTTTTGGAGTCATCTTCAGTCTAACCCACTACCCTGCTCATGGCCTACACTCACTAAGCAAGCCTACTGACATCAGGTAGCCCGGGCTCAAGCAACATGTACTGTGATGTGAGCCACAATGAAACACAACACACCATTGTGACCTTCTGAAGGGTGAACTCCTTGGGCCTGACTGGACAGAAGCATTTACATCCAGCCACGTTAACTCAATGCATACAGTCCCCAAAGGCAACTACTATAGTACAGACTTCACCCTGTGACTTAAGCGACAAGGAAAGGCCTGCCATAAGTGGCACAGAAAGCCTCTTCCCTGTGCATGTTTGGACATGTGGCCCACCCAATGTAAACTCATACCACTTCAGGGTGGGTTTGCGTGATATGTTTTTGTAGCACAGAACACACCTTTTACCATATGTGGCAATCCTACAGAGATGGCATTCAACATACTAAGGTATGTTTGGTCTGATTGGTTGCATGTAACCAATCTAATGAGTCACATGTCATTCCCCACCACCCCCAGAATCAACCAACTATCTGCACTGTTGTTTTGCCCCTAATGCAATACACCTGTACTGGTCAAATGTGACTTATGTAAAGGTGACAACAGAGCTGTAGGAGTATGGGGCCTGTCATTAGTAAATGACAAACATTGACAATGAGGCAAAATGCACATATGTACTAGGTCAGGGAGTTACCTCAGTACCCATTCCTAATGTGGTCAATGGAAAAAGGCCTTCGGGCCAAGTCTTTTCACTGGAGACTCATTTTGGCAACATGGCAGGATCAGCAGGTCTACAGGGAATGGGCCCGGTGCCACAGTTGCATAGCCACAATAACTATACCCCACTGCCCATGTCCCATACTGGGGGAAACATCTGACAGGCTTTGGCCTCTGCAGGCCGAGCATATAGAGCCTACATTACACTCACATTTCCATCACTTACATGCATGACAGTACATCATGTGCCCATCCTCTATGTAAGGTTGTGGCTTGTGTGGCACTCTGAAGGGCTCGATGGGTTTTATATGGTTCTCATACAACAGTTTGGCAAGGCCAGATGTGGGCTGAGTGATCTGTGACACTATAAACATTGCTTACAAGATCCAGATATGACTCAAACAGTATCCACACACAGCTCATGCTGTGATGCACATATATGTCATTTGACATTTACAACCATCATATCCAAAGATTTCATTGTATGGCTGTAAAGTCTCCTTGCCTAGTTATATGAATGCAACACAAGGAGGATCTAGGCCTTATCACACAACACAATGTTAAATAGTTAGAGTACTTTTCTCCACTACTTGTATCATGGACATCTCATGTATGGCACACAAAATGTGACAACAGGCACCCAAAAAGTCTAACTGACACACAGAGGCACATTGTAGCCTATAAGGCAGGAAAGGATGGTGTTGAACAGAGCCAAATATGCCTGTAAGGTTCTTACCTGCTCCTCTGGTGAGCCATAGAGCAGCCCATACAGGGGAATGACCGTCTCAACGAACCTCTCCAGCTCCTCAGGAGAGAAGGCAGGGCCCCTTTCACCTGCTTGGCCTGGCATGATTGCTCCCAGAGGTGGAACACAGTAGCTGAAGTGGTGGAGGTGTTGATGGCAGCAGTGTCAGGAGTCAAGTGAGTGAATTTGCAAAACATGGCGTACATATTCGCCACATACGCAGTCATTACAGCCAACGGGCACACCCATTGGTCTTCAACCGTCACAGGCAACAATGTTAGCCTATGGCTGTGTCCGCCGCAGTTGAAACCGCCCACCACGCAGTCAACTTCCGCCAGCAGCCACGGGCGGTTCCTAATGTCCAGTGAAATAGGTCAGGCATCCGCCATTTTAACAGTTGGAAATACAGTTTTGGGCCCTGATAAATGTGCCACAGCACCAATATATCTGCGGAATCATCACAAATATTCTAAAGCAGCCTTGTTGTGTAGATTCTACTACACAATCACCAGTGTAGTGAGTTGCTGGCCACAGATGGCATAATACGGCAGTGCACTGTCCACCACAGTTGACAGTATTTTTGGTGGTCAGAGCAGAAAATTTAATTTTGAGGGGCATTTGAGGAGCAGATAATTGGGTGTTGGCCAAATCCATGTTGTGGACACATGTAGAGAACCATGGGGGTCACATTTGGCCCTTGTGTAGTTGACAGCTGTGATGTGTAATGGGTGTAATGTATTTCCAGTCAGAAATGCTTTGTCACATGATTTTGGTGCTATACGTCATATATGTTGGTGTGGACACAATGACTAATGCTCCAACTCATGTAATTTCATAAATAGGTCCCCTGGGAGAAGGAGAAGGCGACAACCTCCAGTGTACTGTCCATAGCCAGACCTTCAAAAATAGAAGAACGCCACATGATCAAACAGTACTGTCTAAATAGACACACAATTGTGGATTTATGATGTCAGTTGGAGCCAGATCTGATGCCTTAAAACACTAATCCAACATGCACACCACTCATTGTTCAACTCATGGCAGTATTACACTTCCTGGCCACAGGGTCCTTTCAATATACAGTGGCCATATCTGGGTTGTATGTCCCAACCTATGTTCCATGGTGTGTTAAGAGATGTCCTATCAGCAATTATGTAACACATTGACAGCTATATCAGGTTCCCCAGATATGAGGATTTAGCCAATGTGAAGGCTGACTTCTATGGTTTTACTCACCTCCCACATTGCTGGGAGTCATTAATGGCACACATGTTGCCTTGGTGCCACAGCAGACTAGTAAACAAGTCTATCGCAACAGGAAGCACTTCCATTCCATCAAATTTCAAGTTGTGTTCTTGTCAGATCTCTACATTTCAAATGTCTGTGCTTAGTTCCGATTAGGCGGGGGACCGCCAGCGGAACACTACTTGAGCAGCTGGACATTTTGTTTAATCACCTGCTGTGAGACAGGGCTGGAGGACTACAAGCCCCACAAGTGCTGCGCCTTATGAGGAGGTGGGGGACTGCCAATGAGATGTTACTTGAGCAGCTGAGGCTCCCTGCAGCGTGGGACACGTGTACGATGCGCCCAGGCTCGTGCCCGGGCAAAGACCAGGCCAAGACAGGCCCCAATCCTTCATTTTTCTATCCGCCTCCCCTTTTTGTGAGCTATTTGACCATTTTGTTAATCATCTTGTTAAGTACTATTTGCTAGCAAGGGGAAGCGAAAACTAAATAGTTCGGGCTCTTTGATGGAAGCACAGATACAGCCTAGGTCTAAAATAGATACATTTTAGTAAGAGCAGTGGATGTCATCACATATTAAATAAAATTATCTGAAAGAAGGCTCTCTCTCACCGTGGAGGACATGGTAATTTCACTTCCAGCACCTTGGACAAGGGAAAAAACAAATGAAATAACTTCTCAAGGCAGTGTGGGGGCTATGGATGTCATACCAATTCCTCAGGCACTTTCATCCCCACTACGGTGTCAGGGGGAGACGCATCTGCTGTAAGGTTGCATGGTGAAGTTTTAATGAATCCAAAGACATCCCTTGTTGTCTCCCCAGAGCCCTACCCAATAGTAAAGCGCCGTAGGTGGGCAGCAAACAATACCAATGCGGGCTGTTCAAAATATGATTTGATATCCGGGCAAAAGGGGAAAGTCAAAACTGCCCACTATGCAGCTGTGCATCCCCCACACACCCAAATGTGTCTATTTTGGATGATATTAGTGGTCCTCTTAGTGGTTTACTAGACTTAGAGCTGGGACCTATACTCTCGTGCCTAATTGCTCTGGAGATGGGGTGAAAATCTTTTAAAACCCTGCTGCAGCCTCCCCTTTCACAAATTCTCAGGAAAAGTTAAATGAGAGGAGGACAGAAGTTGACAAGATTGTAAAAGTTAACCCAAAGAGTACAAATGTTTACTCAGAGGTGAGAGGAAATGATGAAGGAACCTCATCTGTTAAACCAAAGTTGGGTCATAGTGAATCTTTATGTCGCAGACACTGCAGGTGGGAAACTTTTGGCAGGATTTAGCCAAGCTTCCGGTGATACATTTTCCGCCAGCAGCCTGTCCTTATGGGGGTGTGTTGGCAGATGTCCCGCCTTTGAATGATTCTACGGATGAGTTGACATCTGCTTTAAAGATTAAAGTGGCCCACTGGTAATCTCAGAATTTGTTCGGACATTGGGATTTACCGCAGGAAATTATTTTAGCCCGGTGGGTGGGAGCTATTGGCCTGTTGTCATATAAAACAACAGGAGACATAGCTGTGGTCAATTTTCGTAATTCACATCTGGTAGGTGCAATTCATGCCGCAGTAAGAGTGGAAATGATACAACAAAGTAAAATACAATTTTTACTATTAAGCTTTCTTTTTTCAGCATTTGAACCAGAACTTAAGAAAACCTCCCACAATGAATCCACCAATTTGGGAAGTGTCAAGAAGTATTTTGTCTGAGAACAGATTTGGGGCCTCATTACCGCTGCAGTGGCGATCAGGCCTGCTGCTGCTGTGGTGATCAGGCCTGCCGCTGCTGTGGCAGTCCAACCACCACATTGGTACAGCTGTCTCCGCTGGGATCGACTCTCCGCATTGCTACAACACTCTCCGCATGCTCCGCAGAATATACAAGTGGATCCCAACAGACACAAGAAAAACCGTGAAACATGCCCTCGTCAGCAGCAGGCTAGACTACGGCAACGCACTCTACACAGGCATCCCGACAAAACACCTGCAGCGCCTCCAACGCATCCAAAACGCCTCCGCCCTATTGATCCTCAACGTACCCCACCGCAACCACATCACACCCCACCTGAGAGACCTCCACTGGCTCCCCGTTGACAAGAGGATCACTTTCAAGCTCCTCATCCACGCACACAAAGCACTCCACAACACCGGACCTGCTTACCTCAACAACAGACTCAGCTTCTACACCCCCACCGGTCAGCTCCGCTCCGCAGACCTCGCACTCACCACCGTCCCCCGCATCCACCGAAAGACATCTGGCAGCAGATCCTTCTCCTACCTCGCCGCCAAGACATGGAACACTCTCCCAACCAACCTGCGACGGACCCAGGACCTACTCGCCTTCAGAAGACTCCTCAAGACCTGGCTCTTCGACCAGTAGCAGCTCACCCCCCCCCCCCAGCGCCTTGAAACCCTAACGGGTATGTAGCGCGCTCTATAAATATATTGATTGATTGATGATCCCGACGGGCTGACAGTGGTGGAGGTCAGAATCAACCCAATTGGGTCAAGGGAGAATGATGTTATGATCCCTATGGAACGTCTACTGCAAAAACGGGACCTGGAGAATGGAAGGCTGAGTATATTATCTTGGAATATTGAGGGGGCACAACAGAAGTTCACCAACCAGGATTGGATAAATATTATAAGCACTTATGATGTGATTTGTATGCAGGAGACCTGGATGACTAGTACCCTTTTATTTAGATGGTTTCTTCTCATTAACTCAACGGCCTTACCTTCAACGGCTGGTAGAGCGAGCGGGGGTCTTGCAAATTTTGTCTTCATAATGCTAGTTAAGTCAAAAATGTTTGTGGTTTGGTCATCTCTGCAACTTTGGTAACATTATTATCTGTGAGTGGAAAGTGGGATATCTTGTTAGCGAAGTTTTATAATAATATTTTTACCAATGTTGTTCTTAGTGCCCTTCAGCATTTTAATGAAGTTATTGCTTGTTTTTTGGTGAAATGGAACAAGAATATAATAGTGGTGTGGGTGGGGGATTATAGTATTAAAATATTTGGTCTAAGTAGGCCGGAAGTATGTGGATTTTTAAAGTTTGAGGATTGGCTGGATACGGCCCATTTCAAGCATAACGCCTGGACCTCTATATAATTGAACCATGAGGGGAGTTTAATTCTGATACAATCCCAACCTTTTCAGGCGGGGCAAATGGAAGTATTATAGATATTATAATAATTTTAGGGGACTCTGAATTTGGTGTCAGAACTAAGGATCATTCTAAATTGTTTGAGTGACCATAATCCTATTTCTACCACTTTGAATATATATTTTTGTCATAATCCCATAGATCTGAAGCAAAAGGGGTCCTTTAATAATAATAAGTGAATTAGAATTAAATGGGAGGAAGTTAACCCTATTGCCTTTTTAAATAACATAGTAAAGGAAAACATAACTTGTGTAAGAAAAATGCCTGATAGAGGGGTCCAATCAAGAGATTGTTCTGGAAAATTTTAGTTTATTGTGCAGAGTGATTAATGAGGGTCTAACAGCTTATAGATCTTCACAACCTGCCCCTATATTTCACTAGTTAGACAAAGCATGTTCAAAGGCACATAAGTAGTCGATGGTTGCTTTAAAGGCCACCCTGCCTGCAGGAGGTGCGTAGGCCTAAACGGGAATATAAGATTATTATTGAGAACAGGAAACAAGAAATTAGAGCTCTAGTCTGGGAGGATTTACAGGAAGCTGCTGCTACAAAGAATAGTGTAAAGTTCTGGGAAGTTGTAAATTGTCTCTTTTTATAGGGACTAGATATACCTAGAATGGAAGTAATGGTCCCGGAAGAGGACTGCGTTTTGCATTATAGCAGAATTTCTCAACATAGCCCAGATGGGGGTTTGTTGGAGGATGATCAAGTAGTTGAATTATTGCTGGTGCCTTTGTTCATGCCTATTGAATTTGGGGAAGTTGAAAGCTCATTAAGGCCCTCATTACAACCCTGGCGGTCGGTGGTAAAGCAGCGGTAATACCGCCAACAGGCTGGCGGAAAACAAAATGGAATCACGACCATGGCGGAAACCGCCAGCATAGACAGCCACTTTAACACTCCGACCGCCACGGCGGTACAAACAAACAGCTTGGCGGTCACCGCCAACAGACAGGCAGAGGACAAAGTACCGCCCACTGTATTCCAACATGCCTATCCGCCACCTTTTCCGGGGCGGATCCAACGCTATCAAAAGCACGGCAGAAACAGTACACAGAAGGGAAACCACTCACCTCTCGACACCCAAAGAGGAACCAGGATGCCATGGAGCCTGAGTTACATGTACTGCCCATGCTGTTCTTCCTCCTGCTCTATCAGGAGCAGGACAGACGCCGTCGACGACCACGATGAGTACTGCACCTACAACACAGGGGAGGGAAAAGAGAGTGACACACACGCAACACGCAATACCCCCACCCCCACCTTCACCCACAACAACATACACACAAATATATGCAGCAACATTACATATACACCCCCCCCACCCCCTGGAAGAACGCTAGGACAAAAGGAAATGATTGTAACAAATGTAATCATGAAAATCAGATAGTAAAAGTCCAAAAATCAGTACATACAAATATGTACACCAGCTGCACAAGTCTGGATAGTGTTCCAATCAATGTCCGTGGACCAGTGGTCCCAAAATGCATGGGCGAAGCCCACACAAGATACCAGACTCGAAATGGAGAGAACACTGCAGGAGGATCAGATCGACACCTTGAGGGAGCTCCATGCCCACTGCTCTATCCTGGGGAGTGCAGAGCCACAGTCTCTCAAGTCACTCCAGTGGGTGGGTGGTTTGCCCACTGCTTTATCCTGGGGAGTGCAAAGTCACAGTCTCTCAAGTCTTTCCAGTGGGTGGTTTGCCCACTGCTTTATCCTGGGAAGTGCAAAGCCATAGTCTCTCAAGTGGATAACAGTCTCCACTGGTTCTGAAGGGGGCATTGTGCCCAGAGTGCTTCATCCTGCCAAGGACTGAGGTAGTGGATGTGATTCTCCACTGGTTCTGGAGGGGGCATTGTGCCCAGAGTGCTTCAGCATGCCAAGGACTGAGGTAGTGTATGTGATTCTCTACTGGTTCTGGAGGGGGCCTTGTGCCCAGAGTGCTCCACATGCAGTGTGGCCAGTCCCATTCCCTCACCTGAGTGTGTGTGCCAAGAGATTGCCTAGGAACAGGTAGCATGATACGCCATGGAGGCAGAGACATACCCCACCCTGCTGCGGCTTCGCCTGCCACCTGCAGGTGCAAACAGTGATGAACGTCATGCCTCGTGGAAGCTGGGCAGGGTCCAGGAAGTCTCCTCCAGCCTCGGACGGCTGCCCACTGGTGATGGTAGCCATGTCAGCTGTGGTGCCACTGTCCAAGCACGTCGCGGGGCTTGTGGCGGTGCTTGCGGCGGTGTATGTGGCGGCGGTGCTGGCGGTGGTGCATGTGTCAGCACCTGTTAAGGGACACAGCAGGACGTCTCCTGCAGCCTCGGACGGCTGCCCACTGGGGAGGATGCTGGGGGCTGTTCCTGAGGCTGCAGACGTGCAGGTGGCGGTGCAGGTGGCTGTGTGGGTGGCAGTGCAGGTGGCGGTGCTGGTGGCGGTGCAGGTTGCGGTGTTCGCAGCCGTACAGGTTGGTGTAGTCATTGACAGAAGGGGTGACACTAGTCCCTCAGTCGGTGCCACCGTCCCCTGTCCTGACCTGCTCTTCTGCTTTTGTCCCTTCCCCACCTTTGATGGTGCTGCAGGTGTCTTGCCACTGTCCCCTTTTGTTTTGACGGAGCCCTTGGTGGCTGGTAGGTGCAGCTTCTTCCTGCGGGATGTGGGCACCTTCTTCACCTTGGCAGGTGGCGGAATGCCCTTGGCCTCGCAAGGTGACACACTGGCAGCCCTGATGGGTGGCGCACTTGATGACCCCGCAGTTGCTGGCACCACTGTGCCTGAGGATTTGGGGGCTGGGACCAGGAAAACCTGGCCCTAGGGGAAGGACGGGGGGAGGTGTAGGGAAGAGGTCAACATTAGCGAGGAAAAGTTTTTTAGACACACTGGGACGGGAAGATGGAGGGGGTTTGGGGTGGAGGAAGAAGTAGTGGTTGTAGGAGGTGTACGTTTGCTGAATTTAGGTGAAGGTGCATGGGCCGGAGGCTGTTGTGAGGTGGATGGCTGTTGGGTGGGTGTGTGCCTGCGTTTGTGTACTTTGGGAGGAGGGCTCACAGACACACTGGGAGAGGACACTGGGGATGTGTAAATGGCAGTGGGGGTGGTGATTGCACGTGAACGGTGTGTGGTGATGGGCGTGCTGGTGATGGAGGTAGTGGCTGAGGATGTAGTGCATGCAGGTGTGAGTGGAGACGAGACTGGGAGGGAGGTGGAGGACAGGGAGGAGGGGACACAGTGGAGGCAGTGGATGTTGCTGTGTCTTCATGGGGATGGTGCTTGTGTGAGTGCTTGTAAGATGTGTGGTGCTTATGTTTGCCATGTCCACTCTTGTGTGTTGATGAGTGTGCATGCTGGTCTGATGGTGTCCTTGGGATAGGGTGAGGTACAGGGGATTGGGTCTGGGTGGATGAAGTTGGAGGGGGAGGCTGGACACAGGGACAATGGCTGCCAGCAGTGCTGAGGCCAGAGCCTAAAATGCTCTCTGTTGGGCCGCCTGCCCAGAATGAATGCACTCCAGGTATGCATTTGTTTGTTGCAAATGCCTCTCAACACCCTGGATGGCATTAAAAATGGTAGATTGCCCAACAGTGAGGGATCTCAGGAGGTCAATAGCCTCCTCACTGAGGGCAGCAGGGCTGACTGGGGCAGGGCCTGAGGTGCCTGGGGCGAAGGAGATGCCCACCCTCCTGGGTGAGCGGGCACGGGACACGCTCTGAGGGGCTGCTGGGAGGGCGGTGCTGGTTGGGGGGGTGGCGGTTGTACCTGTTGATGCGGTGGGCACAGAGGTGCCCGCCACCACAAGGGAGCTCCCATCAGAGGAGGAGTCGCTGTCGCTGGTGTATGCTCCTGTCCCCGTCGTAGATCTCCCCTCGCCCTCCGTCCCACTGGTGGCTTCAGACTCCGTTCCTTCAAACTCCAGGGCCATGTGGGTTGCAGCTCCCTCCTGCTCCGGTGCCAATGCTCCTCAAACCCGATGATGCTAATGCATGCAAGAACAGGGAGACTAAACAAAAAGGGGGGAGAAGATAGAGGATACACATGGTCAGTGCATGCAACACCACTACAGTTGGCGGATACAACACACAGGGAGCAGCCCTATGCACTAAGCCATGCACTAACAGTTCCTAGCAAATTCACATGCCCATAGGGGATGATGCCTAGGCCCAATTGCTGTACACCTGGAAGTCACAGGAGCCTGACTAAGTGTAGATGGCTATTGCCAGTAGTGGGGTTGGGGTGCCACAGAGCCTGCCTAACAAGGGACCTAGCCTACCAAGTTCGCCCTGGCCTAGGGGAACCCACAGCACACTTCGACCACCCAGACACCTCGTAAAGTGCTCATAGTCAGCTGAAGGAGAGTGTACTCACCCCCTTGTGGCTGCTGTGATTTCCTCAAGCGCCCATCCAACTCCGGATAGGCCACTGCCAGGATCCGGTACATCAGGGGGGTCATGGTGCGATGGGCACCCCTTCCACATTGGGAGGCCATCCCCAGCTGGGCCTCCACTGTCTTCTTGCTCCAGCTGCGCAGGTCCTCCCATCTTTTACGGCAATGGGTGCTCCGTCTATGGTAGACCCCCAGGGTCCGGACGTCCTTGGCGATGGCACGCCAAATAGCCTTCTTCTGATGGGCACTGACCTAGAGGAAAAGGGAGTTAAAAATGGATGATTCTATCCCGTACATTTAATCTCACACATTGCCAAACTGCTCCCACCCTGGCCCAGACATACATACTGTCAGAATCACCAGATCCTCGGGGTCTGTGCACGTTCCCAACACTTCCACCACAAGACAGCTCCAATACTCTAGTTAGATTTGTCACTGAGTCTAAGAGAGTCCAAGTGGGGAAAAGGGGATTAGGAAGGGGACAGCTGGGAAGGAGACCTGTAGGAAGCAAAAGGTTAAAACACATAACATCAAAATTACATCTCATGAAATCAGTACCATGCTATAACTCTAATTCTGAAAACATGAACACCCCTAGAATAGTCCTAAACTGACTAGGCTTTAGATGACCGAATACCTGAGGAGGAAACAAGAAAAGTTAAATAGAACTTTCAAATTCAAGTACTTTCTATAGCATGAGAATCAGGAAACACTTTGAGTAATTTCTAAACAATCATATGAATCTCCATTTAAGAATACATATCAGTAACACACAGTATTACATCTAGAACTCTGGTCTTCTTGGGTTCTTCTCAAAACATTGAAAAGTGAATTGTGCACATTGCAGGTTTTTATATGTGTAATAAATACCATAAAGGATTGTGCACCATGAAATCACACAATGTAGATTCAAGGAATAAATCACGCGACTTGTCAATTCGAAATGCTATCAAGGAAATGTCTTAGAATGGTAGCGCACAGTAATTTACATTATTTATACACGAGGAAAGAATTACGCGTCTTGCCGATTCGAATGCCACCATGGAACTGCCAAAAAATGGTAGCGCACTATGAATAACATGGATTAAACACAAGGAAGGAATCGCGCATCTTGCCGATTCGAATGCCACCATGAAACTGCCAAGAAATGGTAGCGCACAATGAATATCATGAATTAACCACAAGGAAAGAATCACGCGTCTTGCTGATTCGAATGCTACTATGAAAATGCCTCGGAAATGATAGCGTACAATGAATATCAAGAATCGCACACAAGGAAAGAACCGCGCTTGTTGCCGATTCGAATGTCACCATGTAACTGCCAAAAAATGGTAGTGCACTATGAATAACATGAATTAAAACTCGAGGAAGGAATCGCGCACCTTGCCGATTCGAATGCCACCATGAAACTGCCAAGAAATGGTAGCGCACAGTGAATAACATGAAAAGCACTCAAGGAAAGAATTGCGTGTCTTGCCGATTCAAATGCCACCATGAAAATGCCTCGGAAATGGTAGTGTACAATGAATATCAAGAATTTCACACAAGGAAAGAATCGCGCATGTTGACGATTCGAATGTCACCATGAAACCGCCAAGAAAATGGTAGCGTACAGTGAATATCAAGAATTACACACCAGGAGAGAATCGCGCGTGTTGCCGATTCGAATGCTACCATGAGACTGTCAAGGAATGGTAGCACACAATGAATAACACTAATTAATCACAAGGAAAGAATTGTGCGTCTTGCCGATTCGAATGCGTGCAAACAAATGCCATGAAAAGTCTAAACGCACAATTACATGCGCAAGAGCAAAATGTTATTAACATAAAGAATTAGGCCCAAGAATTTGAGCGTCTTTGATTACGGGTTCAGGGGCCCAGTCCAACCTCCGCCTTTCCGCCCTGACTAAGGATCACCACAGTAGTATGAAGCACGGAGGCCTGGAAGGTCAAGGTAGGCCACCGGAACAGGAGCTCAGGAAGTTGCTGCTGCTCTGCACCGGGACCTCTGAACGTAGAGATGGGCTGGCTCCTTTTTTATAGAGTCTTGGTCCAGCCCACAACCACACCCAGGCATGCTGCAGGGAAGCTTCTAGAAGGCCCTGGAAAGGGACCACACCCTGACTCACTCTGAAAGCCTGCAGCAATACATTGCAAATGAACAGTATTTATAAGCACCTTAAGAATGAATCTTCTGGGTTGAATTCTGCAATGCAAAAGGTTAACCAATAACATATCATCACAATGCAAAAATTACATTAACTTGAGAGTGCTGGGTTTTTGCATTCTAGACGCCCGTAGAGAGCGCACTGTCCTGATGTTGACAGAACTCCCCTCTCCCAGGCACGCTCTAGGGCCTGTTTTGTCTGGATTGAGACGATGAAAGCGTCTCACAAGTACTGGAGCATGAACATCAGATGCGGAAACCCATGAATTACTTTCAGGGCCACAACCTTTCCATGAGATTAAGTACCATAGGTTACGCCCTCTCAGTTTAGAGTCCAACACTTTCTTGACTTCATATTCTTCTTCCCCCTGTACTAGAACAGGAGCTGGATGAGGGCGGACCTTTTGGACTGCCTTTTTTAAGAGGGAAGTATGGAATACTGGATGAATCGTAATGATCTTGGCAATTGTACTTTATAGGTCCAGGATTGATTTGCTGAAGAACAGTGTAAGGACCTATAAATTTGGGGTTGAACATGTGCTTCTTCTTGAAGTCTATATGTTTTGTGGAAAGCCACACTTTGTCACCTGGTTGATACTGCGGTCCCTCAAAATGTTTCTTCTCATAATGCTTTTTGTATTTTTGTTTGGCTTTTCCTAAATGCTGTTGAATTGATTTCTGAATTTGATGCAAATGTTGAATGGTTTCTGACACAGCTGGAGTGAGAGAACTTTCTTGAGGAATTGTGATGGGCAAGGTGTCAGGATGATACCCAAACAAACCAAAGAAGGGTGTGAATCCAGTAGAAGTGTGGAAGGAGTTGTTGTAGACTAACTCAGCTAACCAGAGCATTGATGTCCAAGAATGAAGTGCTTTTTCAGCGTAAGCACGTAGGTATTGCTTCACAGTCTGATTTAGTCTCTCCATTTGACCATCTGTTTGAGGATGGTGGCTAGTAGACAGGGTAGATGTCACTTGGAGTGTTTTACACCATGTCTTCCAGAAGTTGGAGGCAAATTGCGACCCCCGATCGGAGAGGATCACTTTTGGCAGTCCATGATAACGAACCACTCTATTCAGTAAGATAGTTGCTAGTTCACTAGAGGTGGTTAATTTCTTACAGGCAATGAAATGTCCATATTTCGTGAGACTATCTACTACCACCAGGATTACTGAATGTTGTTGAACCACTGGTAGACCTGTAATAAAGTCTAAAGAAATGTGCTCCCAAGGACGACTTGGAGTTGGGAGTGGATGCAACAACCCTTTCGGTTTTGAATGACTTGTTTTAGTGCAAGCACAGACTTTGCAGTTGTTTACCATTGTTTTTACATCCTTTGTTACGGTAGGCCACCAAAAATAGCGTTGGATTAATTCAAGAGTTTTAGGAGTACCTGGGTAACCTGCCGTAGATATAACATGCAACCAATGAAACACTATCTTGGGAAGTTTGGTAGTGGGCACGAACAAACGACCGTCATGAAAGGGTAATCCTTGCTTGATTGACCTTTTTGGATCTGCTTGGGCCCACATCTGCCATTTTTCAACAGTGAATGAATTGCGGATGTCTTCAAAGAAATCTTCTGTTTTTATGATACATAGGACCTTGTCAGGAGCAATGATAGCTCTGGAGGTTTGAACTGCTGGCAATGTGGTAGACTCCTGGCGGGACAAGGCGTCAGCTTTGCGATTATCTTTACCAGGCCGGAAAGTTACCACAAAATCAAACTCTGCAAAAAACAGCATCCAGCGTAATTGCCGAGGAGTCAAAAGTCTGGCGGAACTCTTGAATTGAAGATTGCGATGATCAGTATATACTGTGACGGTATATTTGGCTCCTAACAAATGATGTCTCCATTCTTTAAAGGCGTCACGAATCGCCAGAAGCTCTTTTTCAGCAATGACATAGTTCTGTTTGGCTTTGTTCAATTTCCGAGACATGTAAGCTACAGGATGAAGATGACCAGTGTCTTTGTTTCGTTGTGACAAGACTGCTCCTATCGCCACATCTGAAGCATCAGCTTCTACTATGAAAGGTCGATCCGCATCTGGATGAGTCAAGACTGGGGCAGTGGAAAAAGCTTCTTTCAAAGTTGAAAAGGCTTGATTGGCTTCTGGGGACCATACACATTTTTCTTTCTTTCTTAATAGCTTAGTAATTGGAGCCACTGTTTGGGAGAAATTATTTATGAACCTCCTGTAAAAATTTGCAAACCCCAGGAAACATTGTACATCATGAACAGTCTTTGGGGTGGGCCAATCAGATACGGCTTTTACTTTCTTTTCTGCCATCACCATACCTTGAGGGGTAAGGATAACCCCTAAACACTCAACTGTGGTAACATGAAACTCACACTTGGTTAGTTTGCAATATAAATGGTGTTTGCGAAGGGCTGCCAGAATTTTCTTAACATGTTGAACATGTTCATTTTCATTGTCTGAGTAGATCAAAATGTCATCAATGTAGACTATGGCAAAGATATCGAGGTACTCTCTAAGAACGTCATTTAGGAAAAATGTAAATGCTGCTGGAGCATTGCACAGACCAAAAGGCATGACAGTGTACTCAAAAAGGCCATATCTTGTTTTGAATGCTGTTTTCCATTTGTCACCCTCTCTCATTCTGACCAAATGATAAGCACTTCGAAGGTCAAGCTTCGTGTAGATTTTTGCTTTCTTTACTTGTTCCAGTAAGACTGGAATTAGAGGCAAAGGATATTTGTTCTTGATGGTGATTTTGTTCAAAACCCTATAGTCGATACAAGTTCGAAGCTCTCCATTCGCCTTTGGAACAAAAAACAAAGGAGAAGCTGCGGGGGACTTAGAGGGGCGGATGAAACCATTCTCTAAGAATTGATCCAAGTATTTTCGTAAATGTTGATTTTCATGTTCTGACAGGGCATACACACGACAGTTGGGAAGTATCTCACCTGGGACTAGATCAATTTGACAGTCATAAGATCTATGAGGAGGTAAGTTCTCTGCTTCCTTCTCATCAAATACATCTTCATAAGATGAATACTGTTTGGGCAACTGAACTTCTTTCTCTGCGGCGGTAGCTATGTAAGAATTGTGAACTTCCGATTCTTGAGTCCTTTGGAGACATCGTTCTTTACATAGCACAGATGTGAACACGACCTTTCGTTCTGCCCAATTAATCTCTGGATTGTGATGAGTTAACCATGGCAAGCCAAGGATGATCCCATACTGGGGAGCATGGATCACGTCAAGGATAAGTTTCTCTTTATGTATCTTTCTTTGATTTTTATCTTCACAAATCACTGACAGGGGGACAGTCTAAAGAGTTACCGGACCTCCAGTCAAGAGGTTTCCATCGACTGCCTGGATGATTTCTGGGGTCTTCTTTTCAATACATGGGATCCCCCATGCACGAAACAATTGGGCGTCAACAAAGTTCCCAGTAGCCCCAGAATCGACTAGAGCCTTCTTGAAATAGGTATTTTTCTTGACCTGAACTCTTATTCCCAGTTTGAGATGTCTGGATTGTGAAGGGTCCACGGTGACACCCAAGAGCAACCCTTCTCTGCATCTTGGGTGTTTTAGTTTTCCGACTCAACTGATGCATTGGCTGCAACCTTCTGAACTGGACCTCGCTTGTTCTTTGGTTTGATTGAACAGTCTTTGATGAAATGACCTTTCCGCCCACAATAGAGATATTGTCCATTTTTTCTGCGTAGGTCCTTTTCATCTTTGGTCAAAGGTCTCCTGATGGTTCCAATCTCCATTGGTTCAGGCGTTCTTTCTTTTGGATTTCTTGAGTCTCTGTTATCGTGAACATGACAAGAATATTTTTCAGTCTTTTTACACGTTCCTCTTCGTTCAGTTAAACGATGATCTAGCCTCAAGACAAGGTTTATTAATTCTTGACAGTCTGTAGGTTGCGGGTCGATTTACGCCAAGATATCTTTTAACTCCTCTTTGAGTCCCTTGTAAAACAAGACCACTTGTTTTTCCTCTGGCTAGGATGTCTCAGTGACCAACCGATTAAAGTTGGCTAAATATGACCCTAAGTCCTGATTCCCCTGACATAAGTCTAATAGTTCACGATCTGCTGACAGTGTTACAGTTCTACGATCAAAAACTCGCTCAAACTCACGAACAAAATTTCTCCAGTTGTACAACAGGGGACTATCTTTACGCACAAGAGGAATAGCCCAGGTAGCTGCATCTCCAGACAGATATGACAACAAGAAAGCCACTTTGGACTCGGCATCGGGAAAAGTATGTGGTCTGCAGGTGAAATGTAGTTCCACTTGAACCAGGAAAGATTGTGCTTTCAAAGGGTCACCTGAGAAACGTTCCGGGGGAGCTAAAGGAATGGCTGAAGGAACATTGAGGGAAATGTTAGTCGGATTACCTCCAGAAGTCTGAGAAGAAGTACCTGGCCAAGACACACCTGTGGGACTTTGTTCTTTCTTCTCTACCTTATCCTGTAACTGACTCACTCTCTCAGCTAGGCTATTTGTCAAATCTTTTGATGATACCACTTCTGACTGGAGCTGGGTGATAGCCTTGACTAGCTCATCCAGCGTGGCCATGCTGAGAACATACACAAACCAGGAGGATAATAATTTGTGGGCTCACTATTCTGTCAGAGTCACCAGATCTTCGGGGTCTGTGCACGTTCCCAACACTTCCACCACAAGACAGCTCCAATACTCTGGTTAGATTTGTCACAGAGTCTAAGAGAGTCCAAGTGTGGAAAAGGGGATTAGGAAGGGAACAGCTGGGAAGGAGACCTGTAGGAAGCAAAAGGTTAAAACACACAACATCAAAATTACATCTCATGAAATCAGTACCATGCTATAACTCTAAGCTTCGTAATTCTGAAAACATGAACAACCCTAGAATAGTCCTAAACTGACTAGGCTTTAGATGACCGAATACCTGAGGAGGAAACAAGAAAAGTTAAATAGAACTTTCAAATTCAAGTACTTTCTTTAGCATGAGAATCAGGAAACACTTTGAGTAATTTCTAAACAATCATATGAATCTCCATTTAAGAATACATATCAGGAACACACAGTATTACATCTAGAACTCTGGTCTTCTTGTGTTCTTCTCAAAACATTGAAAAGTGAATTGCGCACATTGCAGGTTTTTATATGTGTAATAAATACCATAAAGGATTGTGCACCATGAAATCACACAACGTAGATTCAAGGAATAAATCACGCGACTTGTCAACTCGAAATGCTATCAAGGAAATGTCTTAGAATGATAGCGCACAGTAATTTACATTATTTATACACGAGGAAAGAATTGCGTGTCTTGCCGATTCGAATGCCACCATGGAACTGCCAAAAAATGGTAGCGCACTATGAATAACATGGATTATACACGAGGAAGGAATCGCACATCTTGCCGATTCGAATGCCACCATGAAACTGCCAAGAAATGGTAGCGCACAATGAATATCATGAATTAACCACAAGGAAAGAATCGCGCGTCTTGCCGTTTCGAATGCCACCATGAAAATGCCTCGGAAGTGATAGCGTACAATGAATATCAAGAATCGCACACAAAGAAAGAATCGCGCGTGTTGCCAATTCGAATGTCACCATGAAACTGCCAGAAAATGGTAGTGCACTATGAATAACATGAATTAAAACTCGAGGAAGGAATCGCGCACCTTGCCGATTCGAATGCCACCATGAAACTGCCAAGAAATGGTAGCGCACAATGAATAACATGAAAAGCACTCAAGGAAAGAATCACGCATCTTGCTGATTCAAATGCCACCATGAAAATGCCTCGGAAATGGAAGCGTATAATGAATATCAAGAATTTCACACAAGGAAAGAATTGCGCATGTTGCCAATTCGAATGTCACCATGAAACTGCCAAGAAAATGGTAGCGTACAGTGAATATCAAGAATTACACACCAGGAGAGAATCGCGTGTGTTGCCGATTCGAATGCTACCATGAGACTGTCAAGGAATGGTAGCGCACAATGAATGACACTAATTAATCACAAGGAAAGAATTGTGCGTCTTGCCGATTCGAATGCGTGCATACAAATGCCATGAAAAGTCTAAACGCACAATTACACGCGCAAGAGCAAAATGTTATTAACATAAAAAATTAGGCCCAAGAATTTGAGCGTCTTTGATTACGGGGTCGGGGGCCCAGCCCAACCTCCGCCTTACCGCCCTGACTAAGGATCACCACAGTAGTATGAAGCACAGAGGCCTGGAAGGTCAAGGTAGGCCACCGGAACAGGAGCTCAGGAAGTTGCTGCTGCTCTGCACCGGGACCTCTGAATAGTGAGCATGTGGAGCTGGACTGGCTCCCTTTTATAGAGTCTTGGCCCAGCCCACAACCACACCCAGGCATGCTGCAGGGAAGCTTCTAGAAGGCCCTGGAAAGGGACCACACCCTGAAAGCCTGCAGCAATACATTGCAAATGAACAGTATTTATAAGCACCTTAAGAATTAATCTTCTGGGTTGAATTCTGCAATGCAAAAGGTTAACCAATAACATATCATCACAATGCATAAATTACATTAACTAGAGAGTGCTGGGTTTTTGCATTCTAGACGCCCGTAGAGCGTTCACTGTCCTGATGTTGACACATACATAAACAATCCTGACATGCAGGCCTGTCCCCCTCCCGACCCTCTTCCATCCACAACACACCATACACTCAGGTACCATCCACCATGCTCACAGTGTACTCACCTGTTTTTCTGGAGGACCGTACAGTTGCGTGTACTCGGGGAGGACCCCATCCACTAGTTTCTCCAACTCCTCCGAAGTGAAGGCAGGGGCCCTTTCCCCAGACGCTGTAGCCATCGTCGCTTCCAGACACAGGTCACTGCAGCACTTGCAGTGTAGGTCCTCTCCTGTTGAAGGTCAGGTATCAAGTGAGTGAACAGATAGAAAATGGCGGTGATGTCTGTGGCGGTGCGTACTGTTACCGCCGGCGTACATCGTCATTGGTTCCTGAGACCCATAGGGACCATTGTTAACCAATGCTGAATTGCGCAGCGGTCTTTGACCGCCTACCGCCACGGGGTACAACGCCAGTGCAGTTACCTCATTTCCCCTTGTCCCACCTTACAGGTCAGGCAGCCGCCATTTCAGGGGGCCACATGGCATGGAAAAAAACTGCATCACACCTCTTTAGGCCTGGAATACGGACTGAAGAAGGCACATTGCGAATTTCCCACGTTTTACCAAATAACACATTGTGATACCTAAGTGTTGGATGACCCTCTGCTCTCTGTTCTCCCCCATAAGGCACATCTGCTGGGGCAGGTGATGAGATGGCGGCATCCTCCGGTGTACAGACCCCTGGTGGACCTGTCGACAATGGAAGAGAGACACATCATTATCAGATACAGACTTGATTGTGCAACAATCTAGGAACTGTGTGCCCAGTTGGAGTCAGACCTAAGTTCAGCTATCCGCCATCCCACAGGAATCCCCCCTCTAGTGCAGGTTCTGTCTGTCCTCCATTTCCTGGCCAGTGGGTCTTTTCAAACAACAGTGGCCATGGCATCAGGGATGTCCCAGCCTATGTTCTCTAACGTGTTGTCTAGAGTGTTATCTGCCCTGCTGAAACACATGCACAGCTACATCGTTTTCCCTCAGGTGGAGGATTTGCCCACAGTGAAAAGTGACTTCTATACCCTGGGACATATCCCCAACATCATTGGTGCCATTGATGGTACACATGTGGCATTTGTCCCCCCCCCCGCAGGAATGAACAGGTGTACAGAAACCGGAAAAGCTACCATTCAATGAATGTGCAGATGGTGTGTTTGGCAGACCAGTACATCTCCCATGTGAATGCCAAGTATCCTGGCTCAGTGCATGACGCATACATTCTGAGGAATAGCAGCATCCCTTATGTGATGGGGCAACTCCAGAGGCACCGGGTGTGGCTAATAGGTGAGCCTAAGGTCCAAATACAGTTGACATAGGTGGCTGGGTATGGGGCTGTCCCTAAGGGTTAGTGTGTGTCTAACAGTTGTCCCTCGATATTTGCAGGTGACTCTGGTCACCCCAACCTGTCATGGCTACTGACCCCAATGAGGAATCCCAGGACAAGGGCAGAGGTACGCTACAATGAGGCACATGGGCGAACTAGGAGGATAATAGAACGCACCTTCGGCCTCCTGAAGGGCAGGTTCCGGTGCCTCCATCTGAGAGGTGGCTCCCTATACTACTCACCGAAGAAGGTGTGCCAGATCATCGTGGCCTGCTATATGTTGCACAACCTGGCTTTGCGACGTCAGGTGCCTTTTCTGCAGGAGGATGGGCCAGATGGTGGTCTTGTGGCAGCTGTGGAGCCTGTGGACAGTGAAGAAGAGGAGGCAGAAGAAGAAGATGTCGACAACCGAAACAACATCATTATGCAATACTTCCAGTGAGACACAGGTAAGAAGATGTAACCCATTCCCACATCTCAAACTATTGTTGGAGCTAGCATAAGTCTGTCACTTTCACTCAGTGTATGGACCCTGACTTGTTACTTTGCCTTTCCGTTTCACAGATCTGGGTCCCACTTTGTGCCCTCTGCTCTGTTTACTGCTGGCCTACTGCTGTGTAACATTGGTATGTGAACAAGTACATTGACATTGCTATATTCCTGAGATTTTGCTATTACACATTAGTGAAAGCACAGACTGACTCCAGATTGTTTTGTGATTCAAGAGTGTTTATTTCTGTGCAGATAAGTGGAGGGGGGTGTGAAATGGGCTGGGGTGATGGTGGAAGAATGTCCATGGCAGAGTCCAGTCTATTTGTTTCACAGGTGCATTGTCCAAGAGGGCATAGGAAGTGGAGCAATGGCAGTTTAAGGTAGACAGGATGTCAAAATGGGACAGAAGGGTGACATTCAGGGGGGTCTTATTTCCTGGCGGGGGTCTTGGCAATGTTCTCTGTCTTGTTCCAGGATCTCAGGGACCGTTTGCGGAGTGGTTCTCCTTCTGCATGGGGTGGGGTGCTGGTGTTGTGTTGTTCCTGTGACGGTGCCTCCTGTCCACTAGCGCCGGCGGAGGTGGAGGGCTGTTCATCATCCAGGCTAGTGTCAGGGGCCTGTTGGTGTGCCACTGTGTCCCTCATGGTGTTGACAAGGTCTGCCAGCACCCGTACAATGGTGACCAGGGTGGTGTTGATGGACGTCAAGTCCTCCCTGATCCCCAGGTAGTGTTCCTCCTGCAGTTACTGGGTCTCCTGAAACTTGGCCAGTACCGTGCCCATGGTCTCCTGGGAATGGTGGTAAGCTGCCATGATTTGGAGAGGGCCTCGTGGAGAGTGGGTTCCCTGGGCCTGTCCTCCCCCTGTCACACAGCAGTCCTCCCAGCTTCCCTGTTATCCTGTGCCTCTGTCCCCTGAACAGTGCCCACTGCCACTGCCCCCAGGTCCCTGATTTTCTTGGGTTGGTGGGTTTGCCTGGGTTCCCTGTAGTGGTGGACACACTGCTGATTGACGTGTCCTGGGGACAGAGGGATGGGCCTGCTGGGTGGGTGCTGTGCTGGTGTTTCCTGAGGGGGGAGGCTCTGTGGTGGCTTGTGACAGTGGCAGGGGAACCGACTGTAATGAGGTCCCTGATGGGCCAGGCTGGTCATCTTGATCCAGGCATGCAGAGCTGCTGTCATCACTGTGGGCCTCTTCTGTGGGGGGACTGGATATGTCTGGCACCTCCTGTCCGGTGACGTTGGGTATGGGTCCTTTTGGAGTGTAAATGCGTGGTTATTGTATCTGTGTGTGCCATCTTGTGAGATGGGTGAGTTACCCTCTACTCCTGTGCTTGCATTATTGCTGTGGCCCTTGTGTGATTGCTGATTTTGGGGCATGAGTGAGTCTCTCTACTGGACATGCTTTGGTGATGGGTGTCCATGCATTGGTGTTACATGGAGGGCTTGATTTGGGATGTGTGGGTTGTGTTAGTGGGGTATCTGTGGGTTGTTGGGGTGATGGGTGTGAGGGTGAGGATGAGAGTATGTGATGGCATGCAGCTGGGGTGGGGGGTTAAGGTACTAAAAATATGACTTACCAGAGTCCAGTCCTCCTGCTACTCCTCAGGATGCATTATTGCCAAGACTTGCTCCTCCCATGTTGTTAGTTGTGGGGGAGGAGGTGGGGGTCCACCGCCAGTCCTCTGTACAGCAATCTGGTGTCTGGATACCACTGAACACACCTTCCCCCGTAGGTCGTTCCACCTCTTCCTGATGTCATCCTGTGTTCCTGGATGCTGTCCCACTGCGTTGACCATGTAGACGATTCTCCGCCATAGCTCCATCTTCCTTGCAATGGAGGTCTGCTGCACCTGTGCTCCGAATAGCTGTGGCTCTACCCGGACGATTTCCTCCACCATGACCCTGAGCTCTTCCTCAGAGAACCTGGGGTGTCTTTGAGGTGCCATGATGTGGTGTGGGTGATGTGTGAGGTGCTGTCTGTTGTGATGTGTGAGGGGATGTGTTGGTGTGTGTTGTTTGAGGTGCGTTGATGTTGTTTAAGTGATGTTGTTGTGTGTCTGTGGATGCTGGTGTTGTGTTAGGTGGTCTCTATCTCTGGCCTTCTTTCAGAATTTTGGTTGTAAGGGTTTGTGGGTAATGTGGGTGTGTGTTTTATAGTGCTGTGGGTGTGTGGCTGTGGTGTGTGTATGTGTGTCAGGTGTGTGTATTTCGAATTGTCCAATGTGGTGGTGTTTTGTAAATGTGTGTGTATTTTGAGCGCTGAGGTGTGTACCGCCAATGGATTGCCACGTTTGAATGTCCGCTGCGTTGATTCGTGGGTTTTGTGGGACGGTGTAGGTTTTGTTATCGCCAGTTTATCACTGACCTTTGGTGTGGTGGACTTGTGTGGGTGTCTGCATTGTGGCGGATTCCGAGCTGTGAGTCGTAATACCTGTTGCGGAATTCCGCTGCCGCAATGGAATGTTGGCAGTCTTCTGCACGGCGGGAAGTGGGATTTACCGCCAGGGTTGTAATGAGGGCCTAAGTCTTTTGGCCCCTGGTAAAGCCCCAGGTCCAGATGGGGCGGCAGTTGATTTTTTTTAAACTGATATTAAATTGTGGGCTCCTGTACTCACAAGAGTTTTGAGAAGTGCTATAGATACAAAGATACCGGAATCCTGGAGATAAGCAATTTTGGTCCCGATTTTTAAGAAAGGGGACTGATCCTCCCCAGCTTGTTACAGGCCAATCTCCCTCTGAGACACCACAGTAAAATTACTAGGAAGAGTAATTTGGGGTCACCTGGAAACGTGGGCAGAGGAACGGCAGGCGCTGACACCAGTTCAGGTTGGAGTTGGCACAATAGAACAAGTTTTAAACTTGACTCTTATTATTAGCAAGTTAGTCCATGAGAAAAAAAGAGCCTATACATCTAGCTTTTATAGATCTTTCATCTGCTTTTGATCTTGTGAATTGGGCAAAACTTTGGACCATCTTGGAGACTTTGGACCTGCTAAAACACCTTCATCATGATTTAAAAGTGATGGCTCATTATGGCCCACAGAGAGAACTGACACCACAGATATAATCATCTAGAGGGGTGAGGCAGGGGTGCATACTCACCCCTTTGTTATTTTTGATTGATATTAATGGTGTTCTGAATCATTTAAATCAGTTGGCAGTGGATGTACCTAGGATGGGGGGACTCCCAGTTGCAATATTGTTTTATGCAGAAAATGCGGTTTTAATAGCTCGAACCGCAATTAGCCTGCAAACTCTGATTAAATCATTTGAAGGATTTTTGGACGGATTAGATTTAAAAATTAACCAATCGAAAATCTTTGTTATGTCCTTTGGCCCAAAGAATGCTAAGGCAACGACACATGTTAAGGGAGGAAGGTCTTTACAAAGAACAAAGGTTTTTAATTAAGTAGAGATTGCCTTAAATTCCACCACCTCCTGTAATAAAAGCTCAGCAGTAGATGAGGAATTCAGAGGCCATTTTAAATTTTGCCAGAAATTTAAATCATAAACCCTTGACATAAATGCTTATATTATTTACTACAAAATATATTTCTGCCGCCACAAATGGGGCAGATGTCTGAAGGGTTCACGATGTCCAACAAGTGGAAAGTGCTTTCTTAGACGCTTATTATTGATTCCAAGCAATACAGTGAATTTTATTGCGTATAAGGAATTTGGCTTAACGTTTATCGAGGAACAAACCAAATTGCTCCTGTTTTACTTTGGGTGAAAGAATGGGTGAATTTGGAAGGGAAATTCACTGGAGAATGTATTAAGGATTGCTCATCTTTACAATATAGTGAGAAAATCCCATGGACTACATATGTTAAAACTATTCTGACTAACATTGACCTTCTGGAAAAAATTTTTTAACCAGGTTGAATGCAAAGAGAATGTCAAGTTACTGGTAAAAAATAAGTATAAAGATTTTGCGAGGGACAATAGACTGCAAAATGTGTTAAGGCTGGAAACAGTAGATTCATATACTTCAATTATAACAACAAGTGGTATAGAGCCAGACCTGAGCTGGTTTTTAAACCCATACCATCGTATTTTGCTCACCTTTTTTAGGTTAAATTTGATACATTTAAGGGCCTCTTTTCTGATTCAAGGAGGATGGTTGCGGGATCTTCCTCCTTGTTATCGTAATCATGTCATAAAACAAAGCACAACACACTTTACTCTGTTTTGTTCTTTATATGAATTTCCAAGAAAAGTATTTTTGATTCCTTGTCTGCAAGTGATTGGTTTTAACAATCATCGCAAGGCCATGCATGTTTTACAGAACCTTGGCTCTATTGAAATCTGTTGTGCAGTTTTGAATTTTATTTGATCGGCCCTTCGTATAAGGGAAAGATAGGAGATATTGGTCTTTTAGTGGTGTTTTAAATTTTAAAGGATGATTTATATTATCTGTAATATTATAGATTTTCTGTGTTTTTATGGCAAGTGATTTTGCCAAATAAAGACATTTTGTCTGTCTGTCTGACTGTACAATGAACCATTCACATTGGCTAAACACTTTTTTGTAAGAACTGCATGCAGCTGTTGATGTGTTTATAGATTTTCTGTGTTTTTATGGCAAGTGATTTTGCCAAATAAAGACATTTTGTCTGTCTGTCTGACTGTACAATGAACCGTTCACATTGGCTAAACACTTTTTTGTATGAACTGTATGCAGCTGTTGATGTGTTTAATCATTGTAGGCCAAAGTGCATGTGACACTTGTGTTTGTGTCATACCACCAAATGCAGAAGCACTGGATTGTAATGACCCTGTGATCAGAAACTGTTGTGCTGCCATCTGCCTGAGTCTTGCATTACATGATGTTGGATTACTTTTGTGTGTTAGGCGATATGGCTCCAGCTGATGACATCAACCACTTTAATGTTTGCCTATTCTACAGGACAATGTCTGATAAATACATTCCTTCCATGGGTTGGAGGTGTGTACCTGTAAATTTGATCATTTACCAGGTATGATTCAATCATGTATGATTTGCTATGTTTCAGACATATTGACAGCATATGCGCTGAACAATGTAATACAATTTCTTATTGGACAAGACACTTTTATGTATGTGTTTGTGTGGAATGGTTGTAATCCTGAGCTGGACCCTGTGTACATGGAACATATCCCTGCTTGCACACGTACCTTAGATCTTCATCGTATGGTGCACATGGTCTGACGTATCTACATGGCTAAATATAAATTTTAAGGCAGCTGACAATGAGCTTTTGACAGGTGAATTTATTGCAGTGCAACCACATATAATTTGAGACAGAAATAAACAAAAACGTAAAGTGAAGGGGTCAGTCATGGTGAATGAAATCATTGGAGTAGATGCCACACCATTGGAAGTCCAAAGTCTAGAGTACTCCTCCCATTGGAAATGGAATGTGGTTCAGGATCAGTCCACAGAGTGTATGTGTGACACACAAAGGATGACATTAAGGAAAAGATTTATTGTTGGCAGTGGTCGGTGTTTTGCCATCCGCACCTCCTGTATTCTTGCATGGATGTCCCCATCTGCGAAGGGGGGGGAATCAACTGCTACAGAGTCTGTGGGTGGTTGTGCCTCTGGCAGGGTCTTCCTTCCTGTGGCTGCCACAGATGTACTTGGGCCTGATGTAGTTGCCCCAAAGGAAGGGGTAGATATAGTTGGACAAGCCCTGCTCAGGGTTGTATGAATGTCCCTCAGCACCCCTGTTAGGGAGGCCATTTTGGAATTGTGGGCCTTCATTTGTTAGCACATGTCCCTATGCATGTCCCTTTCCAGCTGCTTAATTTCCCAGAGTTCAGTCAATACCTGGCCCATCATGCCTCGGGACTCCTGATAGACCCCCAAGACTTGGCTGATGGTATTCTGGTCATGAGTGGCCCCAGTGGCCTCACTCTGCCGGCCCACAGCATCCCTCCCATTGACCCTACCCCCATGAGCCTGTGCCCTCTCCAGGTGGGTTCTGGAACCTCAGTGTCAGGAGTGTTGGGTTGGACATCAGGATCCAGGACTGTGGGGCACAAGATTGTGGAAACTGTGTTAGGTACACAGGTTGTGGGGTGCATCTTTGCCTGTGATGTTGATGCAACAGGGTTGGGAGGTGTAGTTGTGGGCACAGTGAGATTCACTGTTGCCATCTGACCAGGTTGCCCAGCTGTCCAAATTCCATCCTCCATGTCCACAAGTCCAGGAGTGTTGTGATCACTGAGTGCTTCATCCGGGGATGGAGTAGTAGTCTGGTCGGTGGAGGAGATCAGCCCAGGGGCTATGCCAGTTCGGCCTGTTGAGTAAGAGAGTACATTGTTATTGGTTGAAGTGTGCCATCTACCTCCAAAGGTTTTGTGTCACAGTAAGTAGAGATGTTGGACATTCTTAAGCTGTAGGTTAGCCTATTGTGCCATGTTACTGTGGTATTGGAGTACTTGACATGACGTGTGAAGCTTGCCTAGACTATTGGGGTCCAGCAGTTCAGTAGATGTGCTGATCATTTGCATTTTGGATGAGGGAATCAAAATGACATCTTACCAACAATAACTCCTGGGAGTCGCAGTCAGGTCACTCCCTCTTCTTCCCAACACTTGACAAATGTTGGAAATTACATATCTGCTGCTAGACTGCATTTAAGCTGGAGCATACATTTACATGTTTAGACACACTATGAGTCCTGGGATGATTTTTTATTGAAACACTCACAAGCACCATTCTAACTTATGGCATGTGATGGACCTTGGTAGCTGTGATGTTCAGTCCAACAATACACATTGACAGTCTCACATCTCAGATACTCTGAATATGGAATGTTGTTAGAGTCAATGAACGACACAGTGGCAAAAGGTGAGTTGTGAGCATGCCTGATATTGCAGTTTAGCGACAGTTTGTGTGTTGTAACTTGCCAGACTCTGTTCCCCCAGGTATTCCTGTCAAGCCCTCAGAATGCAGGATGGCCAAGACCTTCTCCTTCCAGGGAAAGAGTTGTGATGGGGCACTGGGAGGGCCACTGCTAGTCTTGTTGGCCTCCATCTGTAGCCCGGAGGCCAGGGAACACACCTTGCCCCTCAGGTTGTTCCACCTCTTCCTCCTTTGTGTGCAGAATGGTGCCTACCACATTCACTGTTGACAATCCTTTGCCACTGTTCCATTTTCCTACTGAGAGGAGAGTGCTGGGCTTGGGCTCCAGACAATTGTGGCTCTACTTTTATGATTTCATCCTCCATGACTCTCAACTCATCCTCTGAAAAACATGTATTTTTGGTGCGTGACATTACAGAAAATAAAGTGGGAGACAGTGACAAAGTAAACAAGACTAGTAATATTTGGGCCAAAAAGTTAAAAAATAGTAGAAGTGTGTGTAAGGAGGAAAATGGGACGGGCAAAAAGGACTGCCTTATTTGACAAAATTACAAAAAGCAGTGTGGTCTCTGTCTTGCTGTGCTTCAGTGGAAAGGCAAAGGATCATGGTCTGTGAAAGGGTATTTAATAATGTGATTTGCAGGTGAGGCCACTGGGCCTATAATTGTCAGCTGTGTTGTTTTTGAGTTCATTCAACGTGCACTTGTCTGTTACTTTGCTGAGCATGGAACACAGTGGTCGACCACCATTGGCTAACCACCACAAGGGGACTGCCACTTCAACTGTGTGTTTATAATAGGTGGTTGGCCAAGGTGCCGACAGTACCGGAGTATGGACCATCCCAATAGCAGACCGTCATGCTGCTGGTGGTCTGCACTTTGGCTTGGCGGGCAGAGGTTCTGCCTGTGTACATCATAATACGGTGGTCCGGGGACCGCCGACACAGCGGCCTTTTTAGGACCGCAGTCTTGGTGGCATGGCGGTCCAACCACCAAACTCATAATCAGGTCCTTATTTATTACCATCCGGCTAGAACTCTATGCTCTTCGGATGCACTGCTGGCAGTGACACCTAAAACTAAGAGGAAGAGATGAGGTGGTACCTTTATCTCTGCGCTGGCCGCTTCCGGTTGGAATGTCCTTCCTCTCTACCTGCGTGCTACTAAGGATGAAGGTACCTTTAAGCAAAGCTTAAAAACATGGCTGTTTAATAGTGCCTTCTAATGTTGTTGTAGAGTCAGTGGTTGACAAGCTTATTAGTGCTGAGACATTCTGTAGAGTAGCCGTGCACTTTATAAGTTTAATTGATTAATTGATTGATATAAGAGTTATTTTGTTATTGTTTTGTACATTTATATTTTATTTGTTCTTTTACTATTTTTAGTCTATTATTTTTAAAGTATACTTTTGTAAATGTTTGTGTACGTTTTTGTGTTAATATTATATGTAATTTTTAATGTATTCAATCATGTAACATCACTTTATTTTAAGGTGATTTAGTAATATGTTGAATTTTATATATTTAACTTTCTGTAAAATGGTTTCCAAAATAGAATCATATTTCTTTGATTTTTAATCCCTTCCCAAACATGGTTTAGATTGGAGTGGGAATTGTAAATGTGACCCCTCCAGTGTCCAACACCTTTCATAAATGGGCTTAGATTGGAGCCGGAATAGTAATTCTGACCCCTTCCAATACCTTCCCCGAATTGATTTAGACTGGAGTGGGAATATTAAATCTGACTCCTTCAGCATCCAACGTCTTCCCCAAAATGGTTTTGATTGGATTAGCAATGGTAATTCTGGCCAAATCAGTGTTCAACACCATCCCAAAAATAGTATAGATGGGAGTGGAAATAGTACATTCTACCCTATCAGTGTCCAACACCTTGGCAAAAATAGTTTAGGTTGGAGTGGGAATAATAAATCTGACTTTTGAAGTGCCCAGCACCACCCTCAAAATGATTTACATTGGTATGGAAATAGTGACTATGAACCCTTCAGTGTCCATCCCCAATATTGTTTACATTGCAGTTGTAATACATTGGGCCTGATAACAACATTGGCGGTCCGAGGACCGCTAATGCTGTGGTGGCTGACGGGCCGCTGCGGTTGTGGCGGTCTGATTGCCACATTACGAGATTGGTGGGCAGACCCGCCAACCTCCTGCCATCCCCGCCAGGATCTTAGATGCTGACGGGCTGACGGATGTGCAGGTTGCAATCAGCCAGGACAGCGCTGAACTTAGCGCTGCACTGCTGATTAAAACCTTGTTCTCCGGCAGGCTTTTCATGGCAGTTTCCCCGCTATGAAAAGGCTGGTGGAGAACAAGTGCAGGGGGCCACAGGGGTGCCCCTGCCCAGCACCCTCAAAATGCGCACTGTCTGCTATGCGTATTTCAAGGGTGCTGGTGCCCCCTGCTTTGGGCAGCATTGCTGCTAGCTCTATTATGTTCTGGTAACAATGCTGCTGCCACTTTCCCGCTGGGCTGACCGGCAGAAACCTTGGTTTCCGCCAGTCAGCCCAGCGGGAAAGTCTTAATGGAGCCAGCGGGCAGGTCGCCAGCATGGAGGCAACCACACCGTCGGGAGTTTGGCGAATGGGTGTTCCCATGGGATGCTTTTAATACACACATATTCTTTAAAATATTTTGGTGCTAATGGTTGTGATTTCAATAATCTAATATGTTGTTTAGTGGATAATGTCTTGTAGATGGACAGTATAAAAATGTAGGTTTGTATGTTTTGTACTATTGGTTGGTTTGTAGTGCTTGAGTTTCTTCTCATTTCAGTAAAAACACTTGTATAGTATAAGATGTTTTATTTTTGCATTTGTAATTTTTTAACATACAAACATACATGTATTTTTTTACATATTACGTTTTTACAGCAGGAAAAACACAATTTCACATTTATTTACATTTTATATATTTATTTTCTAATGTTAAAAAATGCTGCTGTAATTTTTCTTGTTATACATAATTATAAAGGTCACATTGTTACACCTAACGTCATGCAATTTATAATGGTTTTTACATAAACATTTTAGTTAAAATGGTACAATATACAAATTAGTGCTGTTAATTTATTATATACATTTTATACTACTGTTTAATTTAGATGTAACTAAGAATTTTTTAACATATTTATTGCATTTTTGCATATTTTTAAATATTTTTACTAAAAATGTTCAACATATAAATTTGATTTTTTAAGAATTGTTTTTCAAGTTTTCATTAATTTCTGATATTACTTAGGGCCTAATTAAGGCATTGGCGGTCAGACTGCGGCACTCCAGTTGGTACGACCGCCATATTACAACCTAGGTGGTCAGACCACCAGGGGACCCCCGTCCCTGCCAGGAACATGGTTCCTGATGGGCTGACAGTGGTCAGAGTCGTGGTCAGCCACAGTGCGGTGAGTTCAGCACCGCTGTGCCGATCACGAGTTCAGTTTTTGCCAGCCTTTTCATGGCGGGGACCCCACTGTGGAAAGGCTGGCTGAATCCCAGTGCAGGGGTCCCCTGCCCAGCACCCTCCCAGCCATAGCAGACAGCCCGAGGAGCTGAGGCCAATGCTGTTGCACAGTTTCCACTGGGCTGACCGGCATAAACCTCTGATTTTCAGAGGTTTATGCCAGTCAGCCAAGTGGAAACCTCATAATGGGCTTGTGGGGAGACCACCAGCTGCGCAGGGGTCTCCTCTCCACGGGGGTCAGCCCGCCAGCCTCCTAATGAGGCCCTTAGTCTTTTTTTTGTTTTCATTTAGCAACCATTTTTTACCTCGGTCTAATATTTTTAGTCTGTGAAAATCATTTATAGGTGATTTTAGTTCCTGTTAGTTGCAGTTCCCTGCTTCTGGTCTATGGATAACTTAAGTCTACTTTTAAGTTATTATTTGGTGTTTTGTGGGTAGGAGTAGTTAGTGCACAATAGTGTGTTGGTTTATTATGGCAATGTAGTTTTGAAGTAGCTTGTGTTTTCTACTTATCTAGTAATAATGTGAGGTAGACTGTAATATAGTATGCAAAGTGTTCTTAGTTTAACTATTTATGTTTATGATGTCAGGATAGTTTTTAAATATGTTATGTACTGTGTTTGGGATGCTTATTTTGTAGAAGGGTGTGTATTTTTAACAGGTTTTTTACGTCAGATTGAAAGCATTTTCTTTTTTTTTTTTTCCTCACTGAGAGAGGCATAACAAGGACAACATGTTTCTTACTATTTGTTGTTTCCTCTTTCTATGTGTGCTGCTTTCTGCAGCACACATAGAAAGAGGAAAAAGCCTCTCAGGATTGTTTTTGTGCAGGAAGATGCCCTTCCTGCACAAAACCAATCATGCATGCAACGCAGGCACCCTTGCACAATAGTATTATTTTAAATACTGTGCATTCCTGCCCTTTCCCTGTGATGCAGGGCAGCGCAGCAAGACGACTTGCTGCTCTGCCCTGCACCACAAAGCCAATAAATATGGACATAAGGGCAGATTTCTGAAGATGACTCCAAATGCTTCGCTTGAAGTATTAATAGAAGACTTGTATGGCTGTGTCATAAATATCATTGCTTGCTCATTCTTTAATGATTTTCAGGGAAATAATTGTTAGTCCTTATTTAATTTGTCTTAGTAATTCGTAGTAGGTACCACTTTGCTTGGTCGGAAGAGTGTACATTAGGGGTGTGTTACTGTTATATCTACTGTGTATAGTGTATTTCTTTGGGAATGGTGGATGGCACAATTGCAAAGTTCTGTCTATCATCCATGTTTGGGTTTGGCTTAGTATGAGTAGTTTTTTTTCAGTTGCATATAATATTGTCCTCCTATCACTATTTGTATTGTTGCTAAGCCATTAGGGTTCCACGGTATGTGTAATAGTTAGATTTTTAGGAGCGTCTAATACTTGGGCCCAGGTTTAAGAAAAGTGCCCTTCATGTCATGAAGCTCCAATTTTCTTGTGACCCATTGCATCCCCCTAATGCCACGATGTGTGTGCCGTATTTGACATACGGCGCACCATGGCGCAGGTTAGGGACAATAGCGCTATCATTTTTTACGCTAATGTTGTACTTTGCAGGATCAGTGCCAAAATGTTGGTGCAAATCCTGCAAAGTACATATTCAAAATAATGGTGTGCCTCCTTTTAATGCCTGCTATGTGCAGGCATTAAAAATGCTGCTAAAAATGGCACAGTGGAATCTCATAGATGCCACAACGCCATTTTTGCGGTCCCCCTAACGGGGGAACACCCCCCATTGCATACATTATGCCTGGCGCAGGGGTTTACAAAGTGGCGCAATGCATGCATCGCGCCACTTTATAAATATGGCGTGCTTTTTCGCCACACTATCATCACATTAGCGTAAAAAAATGATGCTTATGTGGCGATAGTTTGCGATAGGCACTTCATAAATTTGTGCCTTGATATCTTCTAAGAGCATCATGGGTTTCCCTTGTGGATTTTTTGGTTTGTGTAATTAATCTTTTGCCCCTCGTGGGCTCCGGAATTTTGGGTAGTATATTTTCAAAATTCTTGCTTTTGATTCCTGAGAGCTAGTGCTTGCCTTGCTCAGGTTTCGTATACATTTCTGACTTCTATCTTTGTTATATTTGTGGGGTTGTTATGCTCTCTAACAATAGCTACACCATCATTTCTCATATTAACCCACCAAACCAAGAATTTGCATAGTATTTAGTAGATCGATGTTATCTAGGCTTTTGCTTCCCTGGCTGTATGTATATCCCGTGTTTGATAATAAATTCTTTCCTTTCTGGGAGGTTACATACGTGACTATTTCTGACATTATATATGAAAACCTTAGAAATTTATATTAATTACTTTAAGTTTATAATGTTTGTAATTTCCATTTAACATTTTAAACTGTTTACATTTTAAGTTTACATGTCTGCTGCTGTTTTAATGTGTTGCTTTGTTTGTCCTGCTGCACTGAGTGGAGCTGTGGTACAGTTGTTACTTTTTGGTCTGTTGAATAGGGAAGGTCGGTTTTAGTTTTACATTTACAACAATAGTTATATTAATTTTTAGGGTGTCTGCTTTTTAGTTTGTTTTTAAGATATACAGAGGGAGATTAAAGTTAGCTTAATTTTAGTTACATTGTTGTTACTTACTTTTGTGCTCTGTAGTTCCTGGAATGTCAATGTAGAATTAGGCAGAGTGATGCTTTCCTGTTGATGTAGTGTTTTTGCTGTAAGATTTGGGTGATTTGTCTGCACTTTTTTATAGTGTTTTTTAAGTAGTTTGAGAGTTCTGTTGGTTAGTTTGTTTTTCTTCAATTTTGTTGATCAATTTGTGTTTAGTTTAAATTTGTTGGCAGTTTGTCCCTTATTTTGTGGATGCTAACTAAGGGTGATGACTTATTTTAAAGTATGTTAGTATGTTGTGATATTATTTTTGTAAGTGTATATGAATTAATATTTTATATGTTCAGTTATGGTTTTGTTTATATATATTATATTACTTTTATGTTTGATTGCTTAAAATTGTTACATCTAGTTCAGTTTGTTTAGGTATTAATTATGGATTTAAATATAATTTGTAATATTTTATTGTGTGGTAATCTGGTTCTTTTAATATTTTGAATTGTTATGTTTGTATGTGTTAGTTTTATGGGTCTTTAATTGCTTTATGTCTTAATTAATTATTTGTAAATTGGTTTTAGTGATATTTTAACACCAGATGTTGTATTCGATATTGTTTTATGTGTTTGATATTTTTAGTGGTTTTACAATATTTTGTTGTGCTATTTTTTTCTTCAATATTGTGATATTCTAGATATATTTAAAAGTGTTTTGTATTTCTTGCTGGTGTATACAGTGAGCATTTTTTGGTAAACAATATTTTTGGTGGTATTTTGCTGAATCAATATTTTGGTGCTCCATATTGTGTCATATAGCTCTTTTTGGATGGAAGAGACCTCGCTGATTTGTGTGAAAATCATTGGCCTCTCATTGCCCTAGGTATTTAGTTAGATTACTCTCAAAAAGAACAATTTGCTGCCCTAGAGTTTTATCCCACTGCCTTCTGTTGTGAAATTAATTGAAAATAATTCAGTTGACTCAAAACTGCATTCCTGTGGTCCAGAATGTCACTCCAATGTCCAAGATGTTATCCCAATGCCCCAGAAAGCCAGCCTAATCAGTTCCAATCTAAATATGTAACTTCCTTGCTGTACCTGCAGCACCCAAGGGTTTCCAGTGTCTGCAACACTGCAGCATTTCAGTCCAGCACCCCAATTATTTCCTTAAGTTTCAAAAGCGCTTCATTCCACTACCAAAGAGTGTGCTTTTAAATTTTAAAGGGCCAAAGGTCTTGCTACTCATACCTTCAATCACAAGACCATCCATCTTGAGTGTCTACAGAGGCCAGACCGTTTCAGATCAAGCCAGTCCTTGAGCATTTCATTGCAAAGCCTCAACATTTTATTCCCATGTCTACTTGTTTATTTTTAGTGCCAAACCATTTAATTTTAGTACCCTACACATTTCGGTGTAGTGTTTCAACATTTCATTCTAAGGCCCTAAAATTTAATTTCAGTGACATAGTGCTTCAGATGATGGCCATCTGGAAAACGCTGAGGACAGAGCACTGGTGGAACACAAAACAAACAGCAGCAGCTTTAGTATAAGAAAGTGAAATATAGGCGTTTATGTGCTGAAAAACCTGAAGTTAATAGAGTGTATGTGAATGAATGGGTACATGCCAACTGACCTGTTATGTTTTAAATTATTTCGGAGCAACAGTAACAACTTATCTACCATAATTACAAATAGAAAGGAACATAGTAATATATGTATCACTAAGCTAAGATAAATTTAGGAACAATTCATGGAATCAATAGGTCACTGTTGTCATTCACACCTGCCACATTCCAGCTCAATGCCAATGGCAGAGACAGCCAAAAAACTGAAGGTGGTCCTTACATTTGTGGTAAAAAAACATATTGCACATTCCTAATGTGTATATTGACTACTGTTCATTATCTGAGTGCCGAGCAATTTATTCCTAAGTACTAAACCTATTCAGCCATGACAATTCATAATTAATCCAAGATATAAATATAGGCCCTCGGGATTACAGTATTAGTAAAATATTGATACAAAGTGTGTTTTATTTCTAGCCCCAACACAAACTCATTCTCAGCTGTCTCTCTGGCAAACTCCCTTCTGTGGGTTTCTCTCTGGGTACGGCAAAGAGCATAGACCTTTCTGAACTTCTGCTATCAGCACAGCCACTTTTTATACTGGCAAAGTGTGTGGTACAGCTTTACAAAGTGGATTCTGCTCTGTCCCCCTGCAACAGAGGGTTTACTACTCCTTCCTTGCACTTTAAGTGCATAATGGTGTTGTGAGTATGTCTCCTATAAATAACCATTTGTTTCCCATTGCTAAAACGGACCATTCATATGGAATTGTCTTAGATTACAGACTTTTAAACAGTCACACACGCACATTTGCTATTAAAAATTCACACAGTACAGCACTCATTATTAGCACAGTGCGCAAAAAATACAAAACAACCTTGGATATTTCCAATGTTTGCTGTCGAAATCTACCACCTGAAAGCCAGGATATAAGCCCATTTTCCGTGATGGGTTCACAACACCGATTTGTTGTCTCCCCTAAAGGTATAACAACAGTATAGGATTGTTCTCAGCCCGTGTGGCATCAATATTGCATGATATTGTTCCTGTGGCGTTGTCCTCAGTAAATGATATTTATCTGATGGATGATGATCTTGACATACACCTAGCCAGGGTAGATTTCATTATTCTGGGATTTGCCAACATTGGCTACTAATTCATTTTAACAAAACAAACTTTTCTTTTCTTAGTGACGTATTTCCAGGATACAAGTGATCAAATGAGGGGAAGAGCCTGGCACCACAGTTACTAGAGAAATGTGCGCAATTACAAACACAAAATCACATCAAGAAACTGCAATCACCACTTGATTTCTTTAACTTTGGCAGAACATGCAGTCCAGATTATGCACAATGCATCAAACCACTTCATGATTTAATATGTCCTGATTTCTCAAGCAAACACTAGACACCACAACATACACAGATACTCAGATCATTACAGACTGACATGCTTGAAGCAAAACACTTACACATGTGTAAATGAAGCAAATTTGGTAATCTGGGTCAGTCCGGGTGCCATTGGATTCACATATGTCACTTTCAATGAAGTTGACACAGTACCCATAGCGTACAAGTCACTACTATACCCCAGTGACAAATGCATTTTGCACCAACAGAAAAAATACTGACTGCAGTTCAGATGGTGATCATCAAGGAGAGACGACTAGCCTAAGGGAAATGCATTACTATCATTACCCCAATATCAGCCCTTGCTTGAGGCGGTCACAAAAGCTAGTGTCCCAAGTGCAAAAGAACTACATCCACGTTGGATACAATGGGCTACCTCCTTGACTGCCACTAATGTTGATTATGTTTTTGATCCAAAATTACAAACCCAAGAATTTCTCCAATATGAACTAGAATACCCTTTGTCTACTAACATCATGCCTGTTGACCAGTACAGAATCATCATTTACCCTGATGGTTCAGCTCAGCCAGCTGTAGGTACCAAACATCAGTACTCTGCAGCTTTCGCAGCCATTTGTGGAGTAATGAGGGATGGTAATTCCACCTTCCAAATCCTACACGCAGACTCTTGGGGACTGCACAGCATAACTTGCAGAGCTCAGAGCTTTGATTTTGACACTGGAACATAAGGATCCTGAACTGTCTGCACTAATTGTGTGTGATTCGTATTATTGTGTCCAGTCCTTTAATTAATATTTACACTACTGGTGCCTTAATGGGTTCAGAGATTCAAAATGAAACACCATAAAACACAGATTCTTGTGGGGGAAAGTGGCAGGTTTTAAAGACAAGCTGCCACAGGCTCATGTAGTACATTCATTGGGTCATCAACATAGTGGAATACACGCTGTAGGAAACTCATTGGCTGATGAAGTGACCAAATCTGCAGTTTCTACGGCATCTCTTGCTGCGATAACTCATTCTCATATGAAGGTGAATGATGACATCTTGGCTGCTGTGAATGCCTCGGCTGAAGGCAAGCCCTTACCACAAGCATACCCTACCAAATATTCTTACCAGTTAAGTGCCTAAAACATTGCCTTTGCTACAACACCAGGGTAAATATTACCCACCAACCACGATCACCGGCTAGATTTGATTAAAGCAGCTCATGAGAATGTTGCTTCTGCCCATGTTGGTGTGGTGGCTACCATCTCAATACTACAAAAACATTATTGGTGGCCTGGTCTATACAAACAGACCAAGCAGTATGTCCTTAGCTCTGACAATAAATTAAAGGTTCCATTATCAAATGCCTATCGCAGACACCACTCTTAATTTCCAACAAACGTTTGCAGTGTGTGTACCAGGACCATTGTGGTCCTTTGCAACCAGATGCCAGTGGTGTATACAAATATATTCTACTTGCTGTAGACTCTTGCTTCAGATTCCTATGGGTGTAGCCACAATGATCAACTGATGCTCGAACTGTTTTTAAAGATTTGCAAGTCTTCATCGGGACATGTAGTCCCGACATTCCATTTGGTCCAGGGCCCGACCTTTGCCTCCAGGCATTCAGGGACACCATGGCAACGATGTGTGTTGGGGTGCATTACTCCTTACCATACCATCCCAAAGGAAATTTGGTAGTGGAGAGTTAGAACCAAGACTAACTCTTGCTAGCTTGCTAATAGCTAGGGTACTAGCTTCAGGTCATAGTTGGCTTCATCACTTGTAGGGAGTCAAGAGAGCATTAAATAATCTGCTAGAAGGTCTTTGGGAGGTTGTACCCCTTATGAAGTCCTGTTTGGCATTACTATGTACATCGCAGATCTTGATGGCCCTGGCATGGTGGCGGCAGAAACACCTTTTGACATAAATGAATGTGTCACTGTCTTGTAGGAAATACAACAATTCAGTGATGAAAATTTATCAGCACATGCCACCACCCTGGGAATGAGGGATTTGACAACTTCCACAGGCTGGATTCCAGAAGTTGGGGATCTAGTTCGAGAAAAGATACCTGTGTAATAGGAGTTTGGCCCATCCTACTGAGCACAGATTCCAGTTATAGGAATGAAAGGTAGCAGAACTGTCATCCTATAACTGCTGCTTGGTTCTGCAGACAACTGTTTTGTCTGCATTGAGCTTGCATCATGTGGCTGATTCTGCACAGCAGACCACGAGGATTCCTGGGTAGCCACTGGCACCCTCACTTAGCAGTGTTCTTGATGCAGTCACCCAGATAACTATGTGAGTCGGAATGTATGCCTATTGGCCAGTCTCTGATAATAATGTAGAACAAGAGTGCAGTCTTTTTATCTGAGTAGCCCAGATGAGACATTTTTCTGCAGCATGGAAATTTGGTTTACATAGACATCCAATGAGAAAGTCCTCACGGAGCCTTATGGAATAGGTACACAGAATTGGGGCTTAGTTACCTTGTGGACAAGACAACTAGGTATTGAAAGACTCTCTGGAGCTGTGGCAGTCATATGGGCTAATATGCCTGCAGTTCAAGGAGGTATTTAGTTTAGGAAAGGTAGGGGTGAGATGATGACTACGATGACTGTGAACTCGTATTGAACTATTTAACGTATGTCTCAACTTGCTGTAAAACAGGTATTAATATTTGCCAGTAGTACTCATTTTATAAAAATTGGAAGGACAAAATGCTGTGTGGACCCACCATCATTTAGCCCACTGACACCCAGGTAGCTCTCTGGTCTCTGCCAGTGAGTGCCTTAATCTGCTAAGATGTGTTCAGAGGTGGCTCCTTCACAATGGCGAAGGAGTGTTGTCCCCTTGCTAAGCCAAGCTGAAAGATAAAATGATATTTCATTATTGTTTTAATGCCATCAGCAGGTGCAGGGAGGGACTGGCCTGGGCCACGGGAGGGAGGAGTGGAATCTGTGCATTAAGTGCGCATGTGTGTTTGGCCAGCCGTCTCAGGCCGGCCAAACACATTTGCTCATTAAGGTTTCTCCAACCCGGCTGTACAACACAGCCGGGCTGGAGAACCCCACAGACGCCTACGCAGTGTCTGAGTGGCAGAACAAGCCGCTCAGGTCAATCCTGGTGCTGCTTTCATGCTAGGTTTAGCATGAGAGCAGTGCCAGGATTGCTGGGGAGCCTGTGCTGGTGTCCCACTGAATGCTGGGACACCAGAAGAAGAGCAGAGGAGCAATGCAGCAGGCGGCAGCGACAAGAACAGGTACTTTTTTGTTATTATTTTTTTATTACCCCCCGCTCCCCCTCCATCTGCCCCTCCTCTTGAGATTTGCAGCCGCCGTCGCTGGATGTTTTATTGGCATATTGGGGGCTAGAGTGCATGAAAGGCTAGACCACTGTTGTATAGGCTGGTTTGTAATCAAACCACTAATGGCTGAATTCTGTTGATAGCAGGCAGGATTTTATGAAAGACATGACCTAAGAAGGCATTCAATGAGTCTGGCTGGGGCCCTGCAAGCAACAGTAGGAAGGCACAAGGTGTGACCAGAGTTAGGCAGGCTGGACATTGCTTTGTTGAAAGGAATGAATGAAGGTGCTAGCCTTCAGACTTGGCTGGAGGCCCTCCAAGCCATACTTGACTTAGGCAGGACACACATTTGTTGAGGTTCTGCTCTTATTAAACACATATGTCATTTGAAGTCCACTTAGGGCCTGATTTGGTACTTGGCGGATGGGTTACTCCATAGCAGTGCTGATGGAAATCCTGTCTACCCAAATCTAAGTCCCATAGGCTATAATGGGATTTCGATTTCGATTTCGATTTCGACGGCTGGGATATCCGTCACTGTTGTGAAAGAGTAACCCGTCTGCAAAGTTTTAAATCAGGCCCTTAGTTGTTGGGAAAAAAGAATTAGAAGATCAGGGAGCGGGTGGCACTAGTCACAATATTCTGTGAACTACAATGAGAGCAAAGATGGAAGAGAGTTTGAAAACAAGTATAGATAAGAGCACACGAGCAAGAATGGACTAGAGTAGTAGAGCAAGTATGACAAGAGTATGAGAGCAAATATGTGTTAAAGTATGAGAGCAAGTATGGACCCAGAAGATGATTGGATGGCCTCAGTTCCGGAGGACAGATTGAATTGTAGTCTTGCTATGCCTCAGTGAACACACACTAGTGGAAAGATAGATGGAGAAAATATCATTCAAAAGGTTGAAGCAGCTTCTAAGGCTTGACTTCCTTCTAGTTCCTGATTATGTTTTCTATGTAGATTAATACACACTCACACATCATATTATTTCAGGGAGCAAATCAAATAATTCATCTTTTGTTCTTGGTAGCTAGAGGCGCCTTCATTGCCGAGCCTGTCCCACCACACTATTGGTCATCTGGAGATCCAGCCTCACTCCATCGAGAAGATCAAGAAGTTGGGCAGCGGCAGCTTCGGAGATGTCTGGCTGGCAAAGTGGAACGGAACAGCAGAGGTCGCCATCAAGGAGCTGCGAGGTAAATCTCTCTCCATTTTATGAGATCTCTCATAACTCATGGTGTTTGCTACAAAAGGTGATGCCTAGGTTCATCATGGCCAACCTGCCCTGGTGTCCTGAGCTTAGCTTTCTAAGGGGAAATGGCAGAAAGCCTTACATTTTATGTTAAACTTGTCACAAAGTACTGATGTTGGGAGAAGAGGGAAATAAGAAACAGAGAGAGAACACAATTTGCCAGGACCATTTGGTAATTCTGGCAATGCCAGGACTAGACCAGAGGTTTCTGCAGTCCAAAGCTCACAGCATAACCTCTAGACTGTGCCTTGTTCATAACGGAAGGTAAGCAGAAGTTTGAAAGATGAAAGAGGTAATCTAGGATGATCTTACAGAAAGCTCATGATTATCACTCATATTTGCTCACATGTCCTCTACTTCACAAGTCACTTCTGCAGTGCAATGCCTGTAGTATCAGCCACCATGTTCTCCAAAATATTGCTAAGTACCGTCGCCAGACCTAGGCCCTCATTCTGACCTTGGCGGGCGGCGGAGGCCGCCGCCAAAGTCCCGCCGTCAGATTACCGTTCCGCGGTCGAAAGACCGCGGCGGTCATTCTGACTTTCCCGCTGGGCTGGCGGGCGGTCGCCTTCAGACCGCCCGCCAGCCCAGCGGGAAAGAGGCTTCCACGATGAAGCCGGCTCGGAATCGAGAAGGCGGAGTGGAAGCTGTGCGACGGGTGCAGTTGCACCCGTCGCGTATTTCACTGTCTGCGCAGCAGACAGTGAAATACATGTAGGGGCCCTCTTACGGGGGCCCCTGCAATGCCCATGCCAGTGGCATGGGCACTGCAGGGGCCCCCAGGGGCCCGCGACCCCCCCTACCGCCATCCAGATCCCGGCGGTCCGACCGCCGGGATCTGGATGGCGGTAGGGGGGGTCGGAATCCCCGCGGCGGTGCAGCAAGCTGCGCCGCCGTGGAGGATTCAATGGGGCGGCGGTACACTGGCGGGAGCCCGCCAGTGGTGCCGGTCCGACCGCGGCTTTACCGCCGCGGTCGGAATCCCCATTGGAGCACCGCCGGCCTGTCGGCGGTGCTCCCGCGGTCCTCCGCCCTGGCGGTCAAAGACCGCCAGGGTCAGAATGACCACCCTAGTCTCTTCCATTTTCAAGGGCATTTGGCGGCAGAAAACCTACCAGGTGGTCCACACATCACATGGACAGAAGCCCATTCCTTGTCTATGATTTAGCATGGACACCTGCAAGATGCTTAAGCAGCTCTTCACAGCACAAAACAGCACAAGGGTCAGCAGCAATCAACTTTTGCACAGACCATGATTTCGATGCCGAAAGTTTAGTGCAGCACTAATTGATTTTGCTTTGTTTTGCACCAGACCCTGATAATTCTTGCAAAGTGGGTGTAAAGGGGCAGGAACATTGCAAAAACCCACAGGTTTTCACATGACGCCTGCTCATCTAAAGTTCCACAATGTGGCATGACCTGGCATTATTTGGAATAGTAGCACTAAATGTAAATAGGTGCAAACAATTGCCAAGTAGAAAACTGAGTGGTTTTCCCACATTTAATATATGTATCAGTGGATGAAAGCCTTTCATATCAAGCTCACTTGATAACCAGGAAACCCCACAATACAGGCCCCACATCTAAAACTACTAAACACTGTCTCGAAACCTGATAACTGATAAAGCTGCACTGGTGATGGATCTTCTCATACATAGTCCTGCAGCTCGAGAGGTAACATAGTGGCAAACTGATGTCGAAGACCCTGGCCCTGATTTACAAACACCTTGTGTAAGGTTTGAATTACTTTTTTAAGGCAGACCCAATGCAAAGTGTTGGGTTAGTAGACAATCCAAAGCAAATCATGATCGTAACCCAAAATAAAACAACACCATTCTTTGCATTACTTTGCATTATTTTGAAGAACACGCAATCTTGAGGCAAACTGTGCCTACAATTAAAGACTCTTTCTCTAACGAAATTGGGATCGTCACGTATTCTTTCTCCAAGCTCAACCGCTCTACCAGGGATACATATCCTCGCTAAGTGATTGGACTATTTATATCTGTGTGCTGTGGTCACATTGCATTTGTTGTTACTTTGCATTAAGGAAGCATTCTATGGGAGAGGATATGGGCGTATCGATGCACCCACCCATGGATGTTGAATAAATCCATATCTACAAAGACTTATGGACATTGATTTGCACCAAAATCCTGCACCTCTCTGAGGCTGGTGTCCTTGTTTTTTCCACTTTTCATGCCAGCTGCTTTCGGCAGCACACATGCAAAGAAGAAACTGCCTTTCAGCATCTTTTTGTGCAGGAAGGGAACACTTCCAATAATGAAACTACACCGACCACTACTCAGACACCCTTGCACTATGTTGCATGGGTGTCTGCATTGGCCCAGGGTAACACAAAGTGCGCCAGCACAAGGAGAGAGCAGAACAGAGCCACATCTTTGTAGATATTGTGCTGTTCTCTTCTCTCCCATTCATGCAACACAGCGCAACTTCACTTGCTGCACTACGTTGCGTGATTTATTTGTAAATTCCGGCCCTTCTTTGACATGTCACTTTGCTTCACATTAGTCAGATAAAACGCTCTGCGACATGTGCTTGCCCTACAGAGACAAAGCTAGCACCACTTCAATCTGTGCTTTGCATTTTTGTTGTAAGACATGCTCTCACTCAAGAACATAGCACAGGCAATTAGAAATGTAGATGCATCTGACACACCTGTGCCTTGTCATGCAGCATAATTGACATCTCTTTACTGGTGATGAGGACTTGGCATCTCTCGGACACACCTGTGCCTTGTCATCCAGCATCACCAACATCTCTTTCATGGTGATGAGGATGGACATCCCTCTGACACACTTGTGTCTTGTCATCCAGCATCATCAACATCTCTTTCCTGGTGATGAGGGTGGACATCCCTCTGACTCATCTACATCTCTTTGCTGGTGATGAGGATGGACATCCCTCTGACTCACTTGTATCTTGTCGTCCAACATCATCAACATCTCTTTCCTGGTGATGAGGATGGACATCCCTCTGACTCACGTGTGTCTTGTCATCCAACAATATCAACATCTCTTTCCTGATGATGAGGACTTGGCATCCCTCTGAAACACCTGTTCTTTGTCTTCCAGCATCATCAACATCCCTTTCCTGGCGATTGGTGATGAGGATGGGCATCCCTCTGACTCACTTGTGTCTTGCACATCATCATCATCATCTCTCTTCTCTGGCACAGCTGTACATCCACGACTTGTGTTGTTTGACATTCTGGGCAACCGCTGCACTGGTGGCATTGAACCTCATCTCCTCAACGACCCACTGAAGAGACTGACCCCGTCGATCTCACTGGTCTAGGAGGTAACACGTTTTGCTGCTCGGCTCTGGACCTCTGATGAGGTGCACAATGTTCCTCACTGAAAAAAGGGGTGGAACGACAAGGTCACACAGAACCATACATCATAGACAAGCAATGTCCCCTGGGAACTTAGAGGTGCATGAAAAGCACTTCATGGCACCTTCCTAGAATTGGTCTGGTCACCCTGGCAACAGAAAGGCAGTCCCACCAATTCCGCTGTGACTGTTGGACCATGACATCTGGCCACCAGTCACCATCTAAAAGCTATTACCATTGTTGCTGCTGTGTGCCCTTTGAAATCATTGGCCACCATCTTCAGAAGCTCCGGAATGGTTCATGTACATAGCACAACTCACTCAATATGTTTTGGACCTATCGGCTTTGCCAATGATTTCTAGCATTGCTATACAGCATCCTCAATACTGCGGATCATGGCTAAAGAAGGATAAAAAAAAACAATGTCAATGCTTTTTTTTAATTTACCCATCTGAGTTGAATGGGGTAATTAAAAACAAAACAAAATGTGCAAAAGCATTTTTCAAAGCAGAGGACAGCAACATGGGGCGGAAGCAAAAAGGGTAGGGTGGAAAGGCGGAAGTAACACTGGGACACAGGTTGGGGAGAAGAAGCACAAAGGGTGCGGGTACGTGACAAAGGGGTCACGGGGTGGGGGCAGAAAAACCTAAAAGGTGAGAAAACAATGTGGAGCACAAGCAGGAGAAAAGCAAACAAGTTGAAGAGAACTATATGGAGTTGGGCAGAAGAACCACACGAGTGAAAAAGCAATGCAGGGGAGAAGCACACAGGGGTGAGCACATCATGGAAGGGCAGCAGGGGAGCAAGCACATGGGCCAGAGAGAGAAAGCAACACAGCACAGAGGGAGGAAGAGAGGCACATTTGAGATACAAATGAAAAACACATGCACTCTCATGGTATGCGTAAGGTAAAAGAAAAACGTAGTTCCCTAAAAGTCAGCAGTGGAAGGACACAAGGAATTGGCAGAGACAGCAGAGGTACAAGCACAAGAAAGACAAAGCAAGCTATTAAATAATAAGCAGGCAAATGAGAGTTACAGTAAATCCAGCTAATCATAAGCAATGAGTGGGCTGAAAGACCCTCTCTGTTCTTGGTAATTCAACAAAATGCCTTTCACAGCTAGACAGCTGAGTTGCCTGGTATGCTCAACCTAAAAAAACATCCAGCAACTCCAGGATTAGTCCTTCACTGTTGCTAATCGATCATGGTCCCAAAAGCTGCAGACTACCTATCATGATACCCTCTGCTTCCCACTGACAAAGAAGCTGAGACAGCTGAAGAGACAGAGGTGTATGTCCATTTGGTGGTGGAGGGATCGCGACTACTACCAATGTCACAGTCCAACACCCAAACAGCTATCCGAAATGATGATAACTGCCTTTTGATTGAAGTCCAGACAGGCAACCAAGGCTCTTTTAAGGCTGCTATCTGATCATTAAGACCACACAATGGGGACCCATCAGGTTATAACATCCTTGCACCATGCCTGAAATGAACTCTCCGTGACCCATGATAAACTACTCCTTCCAGACAACCATCTTGCCGTTACAAAAGCCCATCATTGACTGAGTTCTTCATCTAGTTCATGTTGGTCACCAAGGTGGGATAAAGATCAAAGTTAGGCTGAGAGCAAGGTCTGATGAGCAGGTAGGGCCATGGCACAGTGTACTAAGCCACAGGACAACCAGATCTACCAACCCCAGTTATCACTGAGAGCATTCCTTCTCATGTCTCTATATGAACTTGTGCAAAGTTTTGCTGTCTTCCTGATGGTAGACTTAACATAAATTTCATTGACAACTTTTCCAGGTATGTTGAAATAGAGGTGGTGTCAACCACTTCTGCAGAAGAGGTCATTCCCAAGCTCAAAACATCTGGCAATAAACAGACCTAACAGAACTACACACTTACTTGACTCCCTTTTCAAAGCCAAGAATGTGCAGACCATCTCAGATCACTTACTTTGTGACACATCAGGCTCCCCCATCTGTGACCTCATGCCAATGTGAAGCTGAAAAATCCATGTGCAACTGAACAAGGTCCTTTGCATAGCTAAAGTGGCAGGACAAAACCCAGAGCACAGAAAACAAAAGACTCCCCATTTGACCCGTTAATGCCCCCCGTCCAGCTCTGCATCGGCAGGACAGCTGGTGACCCCACACAGCACCACCCTACCTGGGTTCCATCTTCTCTTGATGATGACAGTGGCCTAGCATACCGGCATAAGAACAATGACAGGATAGTGAACACAGGGCTGGCACTTAAACCCATCAGGAACCTGAGCAATAACTAGAAAACAAGAACAATGGCTCCGTGGGGCTCATTTGTGGAGAAGTGCAACCAAGTATTGCACCTTCAGACTTTACACATATTGTCAGTAGAATTCACATCAGTGCATTGAAGTCACAATAAATGCAGCAGAGATCCACTTTTGTTGAATAACCTGAAAAAAAGTTATATTTACAACCAAAATTATACTGTGAATTTATGCAATAGTGCAGACGATGCAGTGATCTGAGACACCTGCAAAAATATATATGCTTAGAAGATACAGATTAATTGGTGAATCTCTGGGCTACAGTAACTTAAAACTGCAACTACACTTCTATCGAGGTATGTGTATCTTATGATGCTGACGTTTCAACCCAAGAAGGCATTTGTCAATGGGGCGTATCAGGACATGATAACCATCTGCCTAAATCAGAAATTATATTACAGCTCTCTCCAAGGACGTAAAAAGTCAAGTGTGTAGTCAGATGTCACAGTTCAAGTGAGGAATCAAACAAATGTCTCATCGGTGTTGCCTTTCAGACGCTATTGCATTTTTGTGACTTTAATGCACTAATGGGAATTCCATCTACAAAATGTTTAAAGCCCAAATATGTAATCCGCAAACGAGTCCCACAGAACCATTGTTCTTGTAGTAACAATAATGGTGTCAGTACCACCCACTGGGCACTTGCCTGTTCCCCTGGTTTCCCCAAAGATCAATATTAAGGGCCTGATTCTAACTTTGGAGGACGGTGTTAAACCGTCCCAAAAGTGGCGGATATACCACCTACCGTATTACGAGTCCATTATATCCTAAGGACCTCGTAATACGGTAGGTGGTATATCCGCCACTTTTGGGACGGTTTAACACCGTCCTCCAAAGTTAGAATCAGGCCCTAAATCTGAAATGACCTCCGGTGACTGCACAAAGGCTGGAAGACATTGTCATATTCACACAACTAATAGCTAGGCGAAAGGAGCTTTACTAGGTGGCAAAGTGGTTTTCCAGCAGGAAAATTAAGATTCTGGCAAGGCTGCCCCACAACTTATCGTGGCATGCTTCATCATCGCCCACCTATCCCCGCCAGAGTAGGTAAGTAGCGCGCTGGTGCGCCCAGTCATCATATCATACTCCGTAAGTTAACAGTTTGTAAGCATACTCTATTGATTTTCCCTCATGGCATATTGGTTAATGTTTATAATATTGTGGGTTGCAGGCATATGGGTGTATGCCTATAATCAGGGCCAGACTGGCCCTAGCACGCATCAGGCCTTTCCCCAGGAGGCGGGAAGGGTGGGGCCACTTTTGCAGGGGTGGGGCCATTTTTGCAGGGGTGGGGGCCGGTTTTGCAGCAGTGCTGTGAGCTCGGCCCCCAGTTACAAAAGCAGCAGCCCTTCACACTTACAACACCCCCCCCCAACTCCCAAGGCCTGTTGGCCGGTCTGACAATATTGCCAGAGCTGGTTTGGGTTCTCAGTCTGGCCCTGCATATAGTGCATTGATTTCCCCCCATAAAGTGCTGTTTGCACGTATATCATACTGCTTTGAATGAGTAACGCATGGGTGCACGTGGTTATATAGAAAATGTATTGATCTGCTTGATATTGTACTGGTTTGAATGTATAACATATCGGTAATGGGCAACCTATGCGGGATTTAATGGGCAACCTATTGGTTTGAATGCCAAGTGCTAACTTGATGCTTGATGTACTAAGACCTTTGCACAGCCTGCTGGTTTACATCAGTACCATAAGGATTGGATGCAAAATGTGTTGGTAGACATGCATGAATGTATGATGTCCGGGCACAATAAGGTGGTGCTTTATTTAGAGCTTGGTGGACAGGGTACCTTGCCAAAAACAGGGCAGAGCACCCTGCCCGGCAAACCCATAACTCCACCGATCTACTTAAAGGTGGTAAATTGCCATGTTTCTGACTGCAAAACCTACGCTGGGTCTGACGCAAGCAGGCTGTTAGCCCTACTGACACTGAACAGCCCTAACATGAAACTGGAATTATGAACTTTACATAGTAGGAAATCAGTCCCAAAGCATCATAGACTTTTTTTTTGTTTTTCAACAACAGCCTGGTTTGGGGGCTTCTTTTTGTTCGAAAAACTAAAAAAGTTTGTTGTGCAGGAGCATTGAAAATGGCACTGGTGCAGGAAAACTTTGGCGCCTTCAGTGAAACTGCTGAGGGGGCAGCACAAAGAGCTCCGGCTATTGGCAGAAATCTCTGCCAGGGCACTGGAGACCATCCCTACATATACTTGTTTCAGGCCTGCCAACTCACACGGTGCCACCGTGTGGCACACTATATCGGCTCCCGTCACAGAGTCACCCGGTGTGGAGCCAATATCACAAAGCGACGGGGAAACCGAGCTGGAAACCACTGTAAATCGTAAACTTCAGTTCGTTTTCGGAGGCTTTGAATGACCGACGTCCAAGAATGGGCGTGAAAACACCCCAGGACATTGGCAGCGGCCTCAGTAAGCTTTTTTTGTTTTGTTAAGAAGAGGGGGCGTGAGTGCGGGGTGGGGGCAAAAGTGCCATTTAGGCCCACATATAATTGTGTTTTGTTAGTTTGCGCTGCTTTTGCATAAAAAAAGGACGCAAATGCGATACAAAAAATATATAAATATGGGCCTTAGTCTCCTCAAGCAGTGAAATTTTTATTGAAGTTGGCAGGTCTGTTGTTTGTATAAACAATTTACTATTTTCTAAGCATCTACTGATTTATGTGCACAATTTTCAGGTAGATATTGCTTATGCTTGTTGCATTTGTTCTGTTTGGCAGTCACACTGGCAAATGGAAATCAAACCCCTTGGGTTGAATAGGATTTACAATCAAGGCCTGTTCATATTAACCTTGACTGTCCTTCGCACTGAGCTGACTTGACCGATCCAGGAAGGGTGGTGGTTAGGTGGCGGTTCAAAAAGATACATTTTTAAAATTAGCATTTTACATTGGAAACTTTTTTTTGGATTAGTTATTCGAAGTGTGCTTTGGCGGATTGCCAAATAAAATTGAATTATTGGTTTAAAGAGTGTACTGTATGTTCCACAGTCGTACCTGCAGCACTGAATACAAGTGTGTGGAATGGTTTAAAAACAGCTGCAGATAAATCGCAAATTAAATATGTTTGTATCGAAACCTGTTTGGCTTAAAACAGTTTCTTCTCGGTTTGGCCAACTTTCTGCATTTTTCCAAAGGGTGTCACGTATGTTCTAGTAGTTGGGATATGCCTAAAAGCATTATTTTCACTCCCGTGAACATCGGGCCTCACATTTTTATTCCATAAAGTACAATTCATTTTTTCACTTGCATTGAACTGCTCCCTGGAATGCCCAGGGCATCAACAATATTTTTAACAAAAGAATGTTAGTTTCTTTTACCAAAAACGACTATTTACTCCATTATTGGAACTTTTATAGATTCACATGCTTGAATCATTCCCTCTCGTCAAGATGGGAGCCTCTGGTACATTAAAATAGCAATATCGAAGCAACTACAATGAAAAAAGGCCCAAAGGCTTTCACCTTAGTAGCCTATCCTTGTCTCTATGAGTAAAAAGGACAAAGCAAGTCCCAGCCAATCAGGCTTCCCCTCCCTCTAGAACGCTCCTGTGAAAAGCTCCATTCCCTCAGGTTGTCTACAGCAAGTCTTGCTAGGGAGTCTCCACTGAGCTCTGCTCACTCAAATCTACAAAGGTCTTTTTCTAGGGCCTTTTTCACAAAAGAAAGAAGATTTCTTCAGCAAGTAAGGCTTCAGATTTTTTCCTGGCCTAAGAGAATTCTATTTTCTTAAAATTCAACATGTCAGACAAGGAAAAGAAAAGCCTTTTTAGAGCCTGCAAAACCTGTGGAAAAAAGAGACTTAATTTTGAGGATCCACGCAAGGACTGCATTTATTGCCTCTATCCTGATTATATAGCCAAGGACTGTAAGGTATGCAGAACTTGTTCTAACAAAACCCTCAAAGACAGGTAGGGTAGGCTACTGATTTGGCTGCAGAAATTGAAATCTAGATCAAACCCTGTTTCTGGTTCTGATAGTGAGGAATCCTCCTCTTCTTCAAGAAAGTTTCAAAAAAGTGGCAGATCTCCTCAGGCTCATCATTCTGAGGATCCACCTAAAAAAGCTCTCAAAAAGACAAAACAAGTGTCTTCTAAAGCTTACCGCCCTTCCAGTTCTCCTCACAGGAGTTCTGCATCATCCAAAAGAGACTCTAAAGAGCGTTCTGTTTCCTCAGAATGCAGCAAAAAAGCCTTTTCTGAGCTTCCTACACCACCTCCTGTGGTAAAATACACCTTCAAAAAACCATCTGGAAAAACTATGATGACGACACCGTCGACGACAGCATAGTCGACGACCGCCTCGTCGACGGCAGCGTCAAAAGGCATGAATACGGCCTCATCATTGACTACCACAACATCCACTGTCTCTACGGCAGCTTCTGCTTCAATGACGATCATCTCGACGACGACCTCGTCGACGGGTTTTGCAGTCATATGGTCGACGATTAATGTGCCCATCGCTTCTCCTCCGTCGACGAAACAGTCGGTGAGACCGTCGACGACAACGCTGTTACCGTCGTCGACCGCCTCGTCGACGAGATTTTCTTCATCGTCACAACTGACTCTGTTGATGATGACGTCGACGATACCGTCGTCAATGCCGTCGACAATACCGTCGACGACGGTTAAAAGTTATAAAAAATCTGATTTGCTCTCGCCATTGATTACATCACCGAGTAGGGTATCAGCATTGGTACCTACACATATTTTAGAGGAGGAGGATTCAGAGGATGAGGCCCCATTTAGGATTGCACATAGCCCTTCAGAATTGCATGTGAAGTGCCAGGATCTGGAAGAGGATATTCAGCATGATCCCCACTCATTTAATTCGCAGGCACAGCAGTAACTTTATCAGGAGCAAATGGTCCTTTTTCCCGGGATCACTCATAGCGAAGGCGATTTCCGCTGGCCGGCTCGGAAGTGCAGCTACCATCTATACCACCTTCTGTGCCTCTTCCTTCTACTCCTGTTCATCTGGGGGTACCCCTGTTACATGCACGACCACAGACACCAATTTCAGTTCCAACACAAGATCTGTCTTCATCGGAGGATGACAGAGAGGAGGGAGAATTGCCGAATGCAATAACAGAGTGGGATGATTTTCAAATTCCTACTCCATCCTCACCTTCTCTGGTCCCGATAGATTCCCCTCCAGTTGACATCGGAGGTTTTCACAATTTGTTAGAAAGAGCTGCGAACAGGTTTGAGCTGCCCATGCCAACAAAGCAAATGGATTGTTTCCTTTATGACTTTAAAGAACCTTTTTTTTAAAAAGTATAAAATCGATGCCAATAGTGGACTATATATGGGACGAAGACATCAAGGTAATGAAAAACCTGGCTACCGTCACTCCTGTCTTGCCTTGTCTTGACAGGAAATATGAGGCACCGGAAGACTCTCCGGCTTCCCTCACGGGGCACCCCAAACCGGACTCAGTCATTGCCCAGGCTGTGCAGCGCAGATCCAGAAACCTTTCGGCACCAATATCTGCTTCACCAGACAAGGAGGGTAGAAGGCTGGATAATTTACGGAAGCATTTCTCTTTGATGTCTTCTCTTATGATAAAGGCCTCTAACTCTTTGGCTATCATAGGCAGATACGACTGGCAATTATGGGCAGACATTGCTCCCTACCTAGATCAGCTACCAGAGGAATCAAAGAAAGAGGTGAGGAAAGTCTTGCAGGAGGGTGAAAGGTCTTCTGCTGAGGTTATAGACTGTGCGATGGATATCGCTTCCATGGCATTTCGGCAGCTGGCAGTAGCGGCTGTTCTAAGAAGGCAGGGTTGGCTCAGTGCAATTTGTTTAGACCGGAGGTTCAAAACAAGATTCTGGACTTGCCTTTTGATAGGGAAGCCCTATTCGGAAAACACATTGACACACTTCGGTCCATAAAGACCGACACCGACACAGCCAGGTCCCTTGGCACGCTGCAGTTTAAAAGGAAGCCTTTTCGGGGGGGTTAGAGGTCGGGGTATTCATCTTATAGAGGAGGATTCCATCAATACAGATACCCCTCTGTCTCCGCTGCTTCTCAGTCCTTTCGTTCCCAGTACCAGCAAAGGTTGCCTCCACAAGCGGCATATTCAAGAACATCCCATAGGGGAAAAGCAGGAAGGCAAGCGAATGACACAGGGCGCAGACAATGACTTTCTGGTGACTCCGGCTACGAACCTTTCCTTGGATACAAAAATAGGGGGAAGGATTTCCCACTACTTTCGCAATTGGCAAAAGATAACATCAGACCAATGGGTCTTAAACCTGATTCAATTTGGCCATACCTTGGAATTCCTGCAGTTTCCTCCTGCAAGACCCCCCCGTCCACGAATGGTGAAGCACTTACATCTGCTCAAACAGGAAGTCGATCCAATGCTCCTCAAGGTAGCTATAGAGAGAGTTCTGCATCAAGACAAAAAGAGGGGATTCTACTCTTGGTTCTTCCTGATTCGAAAGAAATGGAAAAGTTGGCGCCCAATCTTAGACCTCAGAGACCTCAATACTTATCTCAAGAATTAGTCATTTTGTATGATTACCTTAACAGACATCCTGTCCCTTCTCAATCCAGGCGATTACATGTCCACCCTCGATTTACAGGACGCATATTTCCATATCTCTATACATCCTTCCCACAGGAAATATCTCAGATTTGCAGTAGCCGGAGAGCATTTCCAGTTCAAAGTACTTCCTTTTGGTCTGAAATCGGACCTGAGAATTTTTACCAAATTTTTAGCTCCAGTCGCAGCCTTCCTCAGAAGGCACAACCATCAGGTCTTCCCGTGTTTGGACGATTGGCTGGTAAAGGCCAAGTCCAGCTCTCAGGCTCTGAGGTCCACATGCACCTGCTTGGATCTGTTCACAAATCTCGGCCTAACCGTCAACCGTGACAAATTAGCCTTCCAGCCCTTAAGAAGAAGAACATTTTTGGGGGCAATATTGGACACATCCACCAACAAGGCAACTCCTACAGAAGAGAGGCTGAAAAAATCTCATATCCCTGGCCGGGATTCTGCAAAAAAGAAAGTATGTTTTAGTTCGCCTCTTCAAGTCCCTGTTGGGAATGATTTCCTCCTGTATTCCACTGGTACCATTCTGTCGTCTCAGAATGAGACACCTCTAGGAACAGCTAGACCTTCAGTGGACACAGTCCAAGGGGTCTTTCGATGATATAATCAGGATAACGAAACCCATTATATCATCTCTGCCTTGGTGGACTCAGAAGTCTCAACTGTCGGTGGGGCTTTCTTTTCTCCTCCAACCAGCTCCGTGGGTAATCACTACCGATGCATCTCTCGAAGGTTGGGGAGCCTTCCTCCAGCACTTACAAGTCAGGGGCAAATGGAAGCCACATCAGGTGTCCTTTCACATCAATTATCTCGAATTGAAGGCAGTCCGCCTAGCGCTTCGCGCTTTTCTTCCAAAGATAAGAGGCTCATCAGTACTCATTTGGACGGACAACACTACAACAATGCATTATATCAACAAGCAGGGAGGGACAAGATCTCTCCTCTCATCGAGAGAATCTCAGCGCATTTGGGAATGGTTTATCAGACAAAAGATAGACCTTCGAGCAGAACACGACCCGGGCATTCAGAACGTCATAGCAGACTCTCTGAGCAGATCTCTATCATCCAACCACAAATGGGAACTGGATCAAGGAGTGTTGAATCGAGTTTTCTTCCTACGGGGAAAACCAAACCTGGATCTCTTCGCCACCCCGCAGAATGCAAAATGACGGTTCTTTGCAAGTCGGGATCACCATCGGGGCTCTTGGGGGAATGCGTTTTCCATGGCATGGTCAGGAATTTATGCTTACGCCTTTCCTCCCATTCCCCTCATACCAAGAGTTCTAGCGAAGATCAAGAGCGAACGCTGCAAACTTCTTCTGATCGCTCCGGCATGGCCTCGCCAGTATTGGTATGCAGAGCTCCTTCTCCTCTCAGAGAGCCACAGCATCCCTCTACCATTGATGCCGTCCCTACTAACAATGAGCAATGGTCAAATTCTCCACCCGGATCCGGCTTCACTTCACTTGACAGCCTGGCTCCTGAACACCATGAGTTTGAGCACCTAAATATTCAGTCGGATTGTAGAATCATCCTCGCCAGAGCTGCAGCTGAAAGTACCAGCAAATGTTATTGTCTGTAGTGGAAAAGGTTTTGCTCATGGTGTACACAAGCTCAGGTACATCCTTTCTATTCATCGCCGGAGCAAATACTGCCTTATCTTCTCCATCTGGCCAGATCAGGTTTGGCTATCTCTTCGATTAGAGTCCACTTAGCAGCAATTACCCGCTATAGACATAAGGATAACGTACCTCCTTTGTGGTCCACAAGAGTCATAAAGCTATTTCTTAAAGGGCTGTTCCAATCATCCCCTCCAGTCAAACCTCCTCCACCATTGTGGCAGCTTAACCTGGTGTTGTCCCAATTAATGAAGCCTCCGTTCGAGCCAAATCACAAGGCAGATTTGAAAATTTCTATCCTGGAAAGTCGCTCTCCTTCTCGCTCATACCTCAGCCAGAAGAGTGAGCGAGATCCAAGCATTCACTATCCAAGACCCTTTCTTACAGTTCAAGCGAGACAGGGTAGTCTTACGAATGAATCCAAAGTTTATACCTAAAGTTCCTTCGGCTTTCCATATTAACCAACCGGTGGTACTAAAGTCGTATTTCCCAAATCCATCAACACCGGCAGAACAGGCTCTGCATTCATTGGACGTTCAGAGGTGCCTGAAGTTTTATCTAGATAGAACTAGGCAATGTAGAAAACCAAATCAACTTTTTGTAGCATTTAGTGCTCCTAGAAAAGGCCAGTCTTTGTCCAAGCAGGGGATTGCAAGATGGATAGCCTCTGCTATAAACTATTGTCATACAGCGGCAGGAAAACCTTTACAGGAACCAACTCATGCACACTCAACAAGGAAGATGGCCGCATCCACGGCGCTCTACCCAGGAGTGCCTATTCAGGACATCTGCAAGGCAGCCACCTGGAAGTCAACGCATACATTTGCGAAGCATTACTGTTTGGAAGAAACACAGCAGGGTGATGTGGCGGTAGGACAAGCAGTTTTACGACATCTATTCCAATAACGGTGAGCTGTTGTATTTCTTCATTCCTTTTTTCCCGCCAGCCCAGTATGTTTTGTGCACATTGTATAGCATTGTTGTTTCCTTTGTTGATGTAGTATTTATTATTTATCAGGCTACAGAGATGTTCTTTTAGCATATTCATTGCTTATTTAATATTTCTTCTCTCCTTCAGGATCATAATTTTCTTCAGGGATTATAGTTTTATATATATATATATATATATATATATATATATATATATATATTATGCAATGTGCTTCACTACTGCTTGCTATTCTGATTCAAGCATGTGAATCTATGAAAGTTCAAATACTGGAGTAAGAAAATGAGTTACTTACCTGTAACTGTAGTTCTCGAGTATTGGAATCTTTCATAGATTCACATGTGACCCTCCCTCCTCCCCTGGGAAGCTCACTCGTGCTTTGGAAAATCTGAGGGAATTAAGCTTTTCACAGGAGGGTTCTAGAGGGAGGGGAAGCCTGATTGGCTGGGACTTGCTTTGGTCCTTTTTACTCATAGAGACAAGGATAGGCTACTAAGGTGAAAGCCTTTGGGTCATTTTTCATTGTAGTTGCTTCTGTATTGCTATTTTAATGTACCGGGGGCTCCCATCTCGACGACGGGGAATGATTCAAGCATGTGAATCTATGAAAGATTACAATACTGGAAAACTACAGTTACAGGTAAGTAACTAATTTTCTTATAGTGCACATGATTTCTTTAATAACAGTGCTGGTAATAATACCAGTGTGCATAGGTCTTTGATTCTTGTGCTTTGCACAGGAAACAGCCTTTACAAAGAAGGCTAAACCCAGCATTGCTTTACCCCACAGGCTTAACCACGCATGAACATGCCTTTACCACGCATGCCATCACAACAAATTTTGTTGTAGAGGAATGAATGGTAATGTTGTGAGATTATTTTAGCATTATTTTATGGGTACGTTTTATTATTTTCAGCAGAAGCCCCATTCTGTGGCAATGTTTTTATTCCTTTATCTGTTGTCCTTTTTGCACAGAAATTATTTTCATTTCTTAGCACGACATCTTCACTCTGTGCTTGCTCAAAGCTATACACAATGTTGTTGGTACAAAGCAGAACATCACATTCCCTGTTTTTTATGGAAACATGTTTATTCTTACGTTAGGGCAGTATTCTCAGAACATCAGATGTCTTATTATAAAAACATCACTCTTTCCCCTATATGTTAGAGGGAAATTCCAGCTAGAAGTTGTCATTGCATTCTGTTTGCTTCATTGCAGCTGTCTACTGAAACTAGACATCTTATCCGCTTACATGGGAGAAGACTCTCAGCAGACAAACAGCCCTCTTCTTTGCTACCATATTCAGGTATGGGGGATGGTGTCGTCCCAAGGGGTCCTAAAGGGCAGATTAGGGCTATTACTGCTGTGCTCTAGTATAGAATCTTAGTGGTGTAGTTAGGAATTCTAAAACCTAGCATTGTGACATTATGTTGGGACTTATCTTATATTTCACTTTTTCATCACTGCTCTGCTGTTATCAAATTTCATTATCCTAATCATTGCAGTACATTCCTTTTCATCTAGGATGAAGTTGATTCAGTACAATTCATTGAACCAAGTCCTGCTTCTGTTTGTCTTGCATGAGTGAGACAAATGTAAATGAGAGAAAAGGGTAAGATCTGTTTCACCACGATTTCCCTGAGAAGTCAGAATGTCATGCGCACAGCTGCCACAAATCACCTCTACTCTTGGGTACTGGTGAGGTACTGTTAGCTGGCCGGAAGGGTTAGGCCGACAATTGTCACACGCTGTGAAATTGGACTCAGTTCTCCACAATCCGGTCGTGCTGCTGCCCGAATCCAGCACTCTCATTGTTATAATGAGAGCCAACACAACAGTAAAGGCATATTCGTTGTAAAGGTTTTATATATATATACACAGATTTTTTGCTTTTGGATCACCTGGTTTTTGACCTTTTACTGTGAGGGAGCCTCATAGTTTTGGACTCACCCACAGTAAACTCATGGTAAAATTGACTGTGTGTGTTTACTGCTGGTGCCACTTTGATAAGCCAAGCGTAGGAGGCCCAGGGCTGATTGTAGGAGGCTGGCTCTCTATACAGTGTACAAAACTAGGCACACTGTGCAGGGGGTCCAAGCAACTACACATTGGTTTCCAGAGGTAAAAGTTAGATCATCTAATGCTCCAATTTTTAAGGCAGCTGGTCAAGGAGTTAGGCTAATCCAGGAGATGTGCTAAGCATTTGTTGTACTCACAGTATCAATCATCCATCCACACACACTCAATGAATACCTCAAGACAAAATGTATAAAAATACTTCAGATTTTTATATGATTTTTAAGACCAAGATGGTTGCAATACGTTAAGTACTTTTTGAATTATGATTTTTCAAAGTTTTAATAAAGTTAGTCTGTCTGTGCGTAATTACGCACCATAGGAAGCAATGGAAGGCCACCTATAAAAATGCATATTAAATCACACAGATGAGTTACCAGTCTCTTTTTTTTTCAGGATGGTCGATGATGATAGTGGGCACCCCGTGCCAGCTGGAGAGTCGCGGATGGCTCCCAGTTCCGGCAGGAGTAGTGCTGGAATATCTCTTGGCACAGGCACAGGACCACTTGGAGGGGCCACCTGGAAAAGGAGCTGGTTTGCAGAGTTAAAGGTCGTGATTCAGGGTCCCTTTGGGCTGTTGAGGTCGCATGGGGTTAGGTACCCGTGGCACACAGCTAGTTCCATGAGGCAGGGCTTATGGCAACTGGATACAGGACGAGTTGGCGGCTGTGCGCAATGGAACCCTTTGGAGCTGTGGGTAAGTCTTCATCCGGGGACCTTGCAGGAGGACGAGGGCACTCTGGCAGGAGGTCCAGTGTGTTCCTGAAGTCCCTTGACTGGGGCTTTCTCCGGGTCCAGTTGCAGCTCTGGGTGAGCTGCTATTGGTGTTGTCCAATGTGCACTGACCAGTACCTGGGGTATTGGCACAACTCAGCCACAGGAGGGTGCAGTGCCACCAAAGTTGGCACACTTGTAGGTCGCGTCCGGTCTGTTGTTGGTGTGTCATCAGGTCCGGCTGTGACTTCCGGTTGAGGAGATATTGTCCAGTCGGTTAAGTGACCCTCACCTGTTTGCTGGTTCTTTGCAGGTTTCTTTAGTTTCTTGAGTGGTGCCTAAAATCAGGAGGGAGATCTCAGGCTATTTGTGAAGCCTGGAGGTCCTCTGGGGCTTTGGAGGTTGGTCCAGTGGTCAGCTCCTCCATAGCGGTGATTGTCTGGACTCTGGTGCAGCAAGCAGGGGTCTTGGAGCCTCTTCTGGTGCAGCAGGTCCTCTGTTCTCATGCTGTTGGGTTCTTTGGTGCGGTCTTCTTTTCTTCCTGATGAATCTGGATTCTTGGTCTAGGGGAGCCCACTAAATACTGAATTTAGTGGGCGTTTTAGGAGGAACCAGGGAGGGTCCAATGGGACACTTATCATTGGGTGGCTACACCCACTACAGTGACCACTTCATGTGGGAAGGGTCACTACCCTAAACTTCATTGGCTATTTTCCTGCCATCCAACATGGAGGAAAATGAAATGGAGGGTCCACTTCGTCTGCAATCCCCTATGGGTGGTGCATGCTCCGTGAGACCACTCCTCCTACCCTTTGTGTGGTTTCCTGCCTTTTCTCCTGCCAAAATTGGGGGCTGACAAAGGGGAAAGCCATCTGCTGCTAGCAGCAGGCCTGGGGGCTTGACTTTCAAGGGCAGTAGCCCTTTGAAGCTCGCCGCTACGGGAAGGCACATTCCTGAGGGAGGGGATGTTAGCTCCTCCACCCAGGAAGGTCATTGTTTCACAAACCGGAGAGACAGGGCTCTGGAGGATGGAACCAGTCAGCAACCATGCCAGTTAGGTTAGCTTTTGCAGGGGGCACCTCTAAGATGATGACAGGTACATTTAGGGATAAATCCAATACTGGTACCAGTTTGGATTTATCTTCCTGAGTTGTTTGATACCAAACAACCCAGGGTGCAAAGTGGACATCATGTAGCTGGGGAACTCGTGTCTGACCAGTGTCCAGTACATGTACTTAAAATGGCTGCTCTGTTCACTCACTATGTCCTAGGTTTGGCAAGGACATAGTGGGGGCATATTGCTCATGCAACTATGCCCTCACATATGGTATGGTGCACCTTGCTTTAGGGCTGAAAGGACTGCCAGAGGGGTGACTTACCCATAACATATGCAATGTATGGTAGACAGGGCACACAAGGAGTGCGCCATGTCGAATTTGTCTTTTTAGGTGTACCACAGAACACTCAGCCTGCATTGGCAGTGCTGGGTGCATCTGGGTGCAGGGCCCTAGAGAATGGCACAATCAGTGCTGCTGCCCTCAGGTGCCTACCCCTAATATCCCATGCCCTGGGTACTGGTGCATACCCTTTACTAGGGATTTACAGTGATATTTAAGAGTGTATCCAATTGTGCCAAGCATCACAACAGAATTAGGGAAAGAGCTCTGGCCCAGCGATCCTGGGTAGCAGGGGCCCTGGGCACTACAACTTCTAGGACACATCAACATCAGGCAAAAAATAGGGGGCTAACCATGCAAAAAGAGGCCTCCTCTCACACTGCTTACATAGGACCATGTGTGCACATGCATGTGCACCCATATGAGGGCTGTGCGGGGAAGAGTCCTTTCATGCGCAGCCCAAGAACTATGTCTAGGTAACGTGCCGCAGAAGGGACCATGCAGAGTGGGTGGTTACCTGGAGTAGGCCTTATAAGATGGGGGTACCTGTGTGAGAAATAGTTAGTATGCTTACTGTCTTGTAGTGACACTCCATTATATGCAGGTTCCCTAGAGTCCATAGACTCCAAACTCGCGCCAATGTACCCTTTATCCTGTATGAAAAGAACAATGCAGTAGGTTACAAAAGTATACCTGTACAGCTTAAGGGTCATCCAGGAATGTCATCTTTCTCCGACTCTACTCAGCATCAGGGCCTAGGCCTTTGTGACCCTGCTGGGCTGGATTAATTACTGTTCCCTCCACCTGAAGGAACATGGCCCTGCATCAATCAGCCAGCAGTCATTCTGTGCCAGGAACTGGGCCTGCCCCAGGCCCCTCAAGAAGGAGGGGTCCTTGGAATAATTGCTGGGAGAGGCCTTGGCAAGAATGTCAGAGAGGAGGGGTGCTGAGACCTTCAGAGCACATGTGGCAACAGACTCCTGGACGATGCCATTTTGAGCTATCCCAGAAGACTGTGCAAGAAGGTTGGGACAGTGGTGGAGAGGTGATGTGGCACATTAGTATAGTCCAGAGGCACAGCCCTGTTAGACACTTCCACCCCCACTTAAAAGGTCTTGCACACAGGAGAGAGCTCGATTGGATGTGCTTTTCTGCAGAACACTGGAACTGAAGATGGGCATCATGGGCAACAGGAAAGAAGAACCCCCTGACTGCCCACGGGAGCAAGGAATCTGTCTCTGAATGACCCCAGGCCCAGTAGGGCACACCCCAGGATGAGGTAAGCTGGTCCCCTTACTCCCCCTGAGGACCATTTGGGGGAAACACTGGACTTTGGCACAAGGAGAGGGCGCTGCCCAGAGAGAGGAAGGCACCCCAAATGAAAAGCTGACGCAGGGAATCAGTGAGTCTGGCTCCCTACCAAGTTGGGAACCTTCAAGGCCAAGAGGCCTGAGGAAAATGCCTCAGGTGGTGAGGGCTTGTCACCAGGAGCAAAAGGAGACCAAGATCGCCCAGATTGGCCAACGGGGTCCTGAGATATACCCAAGGGAAGGTAGGCGACCTTTGACCCCTAGGGAGGACCAGTAATGAAGGACATGAGGCTCTGCTACTGATTTCAATGTTGCCACTGGGGTGGGCCAGTGCCCACTGGCCGTCCCAAGATGAAGAAAAGTGTCAGGGAACCGCTGTTGTGCATCTCCCAGCAGAAGTAGCTGATGCTAGGGAGTTCCATTGCGCCCCCTTGATGTTGGAGGGGAGGAGCCCAGGACTCCATCCCTGGGCCCTGAACTGGCAGAAATAAAGCCTGGGAGCACTGTCGCGCTCTCAGTAAAGGTGTGGGAGGGGCCCACGGCCGATGCCAAAGGCAGGGAGCGCCATTGCACTTCCCGTGAAGAAGAAGCAGAGGGGGCCCAGGACCCCATCCCCGGTGTGAAAGATGAAGCCGGGGAGAGCTGTCGCCCAAAGATGCGGCTGGGCGGGGGTCCCATGACCCCATCCCTGGGCACCATTGCAAGAAAGTGGAGGGAGGAGTGCCGTCACACTCCTCCGTGCAGCCATTAGAGCCACAGCCAGAACCGTGCAGGAGCAGGCAGACACAAGAGAAGAGGCGGGGTAGGGCTGGCGCGCCTTCCCTTCACGCCATGCTTCCAGGCTGCCTCCCCAGTGTGTGCCCGCTGCAGCGGACAGACCTGCAAGTCAGAAGTCGGGCGCCGGTTCCTCCGGCCGCATTTGAGTGCGGGCTAGGCAGAGGGCCGGCGAGAGTGGCCAGGGGTGGGCTACCTGCGCCACTCCCCGACAAAACTCATCTCACATGGTGGTGTCCGGGTGGGACCGAACACCCCAAATCTTGAATTTACCACAGCACGAGACCACCAGCACCAATGGCAATACAGCGATCCTCCCCAGGGCAGCAGGAGAGCTGCTCATTGATTATGCACACTCCAGAGGGAGCGGCCCATAATGCCTTATAAGGCAAAGATCGAAAAAGGCCAGAAATAACTTGTTTAGGTGTGTTGGTGACCCAAGGAGAACATTATCACCCCAAATTGCTTCCAAAGTACAAAGGAGCAGCAGGAAGAGCGCAGCCTCCTCCCAAGAAGTTTCCAAATGTTCCCACCCTCAGTTTCAGGGGACTTGAAAAGGATCACCCCGCAAGGGTCCCAATGTATTTTCAAGCTCAATCCCAGCTGGAGCTTTTATGGAAGGTGGTGGAACTGCGCCTTCTAGGGGTGAAAGGCTGCAAATACATGTGTTTTTATAGAAAGGGAGTCCTTTAGGGATTATGGAAAAGTGCAGCATTTTATGCTAAGTGTTATTAAAAATGTACAATTGCAGTGTGGTGGCCAATGATGTGCCATGTGTATGCTCATATGAAAAGGCACCCTCTAGGGTTGGGAGATGGTATAGCCAAGTGATGTCCTTTAGGGACTATGCCAACATTACATCATGTTTATGTTGAATGCTTCAATGTGGAATATGATAAAACATTGCCAACACCCTTTATGAGTGTGGTTAGCCAGCGTAGATCATGCTAAGAGTAATCGTAACAACACAAAAAATTCCAAAATGCTTATACATGGTTCTATCACTGACAGCCACTGGTGATCAAAGTACATGTACTTTATCGCCAGTATTAGGTGCTCTCACTCCCAGTTACAGTGAGATGTTGCATTGGAATACAAGTGAATGTTTTGCCACATGGGTTGTTGGCCTCCTCTCCCTTTTTGGGGGGGACAAGAATGACTATGCATTGCCACCCAAGAGTAATTCCATCAGCTTGTGTATATTTAGAAATTGTTGCATAGTATTGAATAGTGCGTGTAATAAATGTACTTTTCCTTTTTCAAAAGTAAAAACACAGACTGGGCAATCATTTATTGAGTGTCATGCTTGTGTGCTCGTGACTGGGGATTACTAGCCCACAGCACCTCCCTTGAGTAGGCCTTGGACTGCTCTGTAACACTACCCTCTGAAAGTCAAGCACTACAATGGAGTGTTTGGCTCCCAGTGGTGGTTGAGTGCGGACCCGTTACTTGTGCAGTACATATACATATATATATATATATATATATATATATATATATATATATATATATATATATATATATATATATATCCTACTGGTGGTCGCCAGTAGGTAGTTATAGTTAGGACCATGTTTCTATCCATAGGAAAAGCATGTTTTGAGTTGCTTATATCTTTGGCACCATTTGACGACCTTCATACAATTTAAAAAATAAAAATGTGGCAGTAATTCTTGTTGCGCTTGGAAAGTTTTGGGGTAATCCGTCAAGCGGGGGCCGAGAAAAAGGGGGCTCAAAAAAGTTGCATTTCCCATGCTAATTTACATAGGATTCTTTAGACACGACTACAGGCCGACCCAATGAACGGAATCACATCGAATTTGGCAGAAAGCTAGCTGTCGATATGCAGATCACACCTTAGCTTATTTGGAGTAAATCCGTGTTTTTATAGAAAGGGAGTCCTTTAGGGATTATGGAAAAGTGCAGCATTTTATGCTAAGTGTTATTAAAAATGTACAATTGCAGTGTGGTGGCCAATGATGTGCCATGTGTATGCTCATATGAAAAGGCACCCTCTAGGGTTGGGAGATGGTATAGCCAAGTGATGTCCTTTAGGGACTATGTCAACATTACATCATGTTTATGTTGAATGCTTCAATGTGGAATATGATAAAACATTGCCAACACCCTTTATGAGTGTGGTTAGCCAGCGTAGATCATGCTAAGAGTAATCGTAACAACACAAAAAATTCCAAAATGCTTATACATGGTTCTATCACTGACAGCCACTGGTGATCAAAGTACATGTACTTTATCGCCAGTATTAGGTGCTCTCACTCCCAGTTACAGTGAGATGTTGCATTGGAATACAAGTGAATGTTTTGCCACATGGGTTGTTGGCCTCCTCTCCCTTTTTGGGGGGGACAAGAATGACTATGCATTGCCACCCAAGAGTAATTCCATCAGCTTGTGTATATTTAGAAATTGTTGCATAGTATTGAATAGTGCGTGTAATAAATGTACTTTTCCTTTTTCAAAAGTAAAAACACAGACTGGGCAATCATTTATTGAGTGTCATGCTTGTGTGCTCGTGACTGGGGATTACTAGCCCACACCACCTCCCTTGAGTAGGCCTTGGACTGCTCTGTAACACTACCCTCTGAAAGTCAAGCACTACAATGGAGTGTTTGGCTCCCAGTGGTGGTTGAGTGCGGACCCGTTACTTGTGCAGTACATATACATATATATATATATATATATATATATATATATATATATATATATATATATATATATATATATATATATCCTACTGGTGGTCGCCAGTAGGTAGTTATAGTTAGGACCATGTTTCCATCCATAGGAAAAGCATGTTTTGAGTTGCTTATATCTTTGGCACCATTTGACGACCTTCATACAATTTAAAAAATAAAAATGTGGCAGTAATTCTTGTTGCGCTTGGAAGGGGTAATCCGTCAAGCGGGGGCCGAGAAAAAGGGGGCTCAAAAAAGTTGCATTTCCCATGCTAATTTACATAGGATTCTTTAGACACGACTACAGGCCGACCCAATGAACGGAATCACATCGAATTTGGCAGAAAGCTAGCTGTCGATATGCAGATCACACCTTAGCTTATTTGGAGTAAATCCATTCAGCAGTTTTTGAGAGATGTAGAGAAATTCAAATTTATATATCTCTGGCTGTGAAGTATTTGCAAGTAAAGACAAGCTCGTGCAGGGAAATGCACAGCTCTAATTGGCTGCCAACACTTCAAACCGGGAAGTGTTGGCAGCCATCTTGGGACTCAGCTTTAGCCGAGTCTCAGTAAAAAAAAGAGAAAAGGGGCCAGAGTTGGAAACTCTGACCTCTTAGCACTGATGGGAGTGTCCCAGAGGGACCTCCCAGAGCAAAAAAAAATCTTTTTTTTAATTATGTTTTTGCTACGAGACTTGCGAATTCGCTGCCAAAAAATGAAAAAAAAACAGGCGTTAGCTCCCATGCTTGTTTTTTTATAGCCCCCCCCGGTGGGCCAGGTCCCGGGGTGATTACATATTTAGTGTTGGGGGGGGCCCTTGGCCTCCCCGCATCTCCGGGGTCCACCACCTCCCCGGAGCTTTCTTTTTTATGTGTGCACGGAGGCCCATGCCTCCCCCGACCTGGAGACAGCCACCTCCCCAGGGCTTTCTTTTAAAACATGCAGAGTGGGCCGTGGCCCCTCTGCTGGCCTGGGGACTGACACCTCCCCAGAGATTCCATTTATAAATATTCTGGGGGAGCCTGTAGACCCCCACTGCCCGGGAAACCGCCTCCTCCGCAGGGCTTTCTTTTAAAATATGGGGGGGAAGGGGGCTTGGCCTCCCCGCTGCCCTGGGGATCGCCACCTCCCCAGGACTTCTTATTAAATGTATGCCGGTGCCCTCTGACCCCCTGTGACCACCACTCCCCAGGCAAAGTATAAAAAAAACTGAAACGGGGTCCCTTTAGGACCCCCACGCCCTGGGGACCACCACCCCTGAGGCTATTCTCATTGGAGGGGGACCACGTGGAACCTCTCATGGAGCCACAGATGGCCCTGGGGACCGCCACCCCTCAGGGCTGGCTCCTGCTATGTCCGGGGGTGCCCACCCCTCAGACATAGCTGTTTGCTGTACCACACCAAACACTTCGGGTTTTGACAGTGGGAACTTTAAAGCAGGCACTCATGCAGCCACTCACAAACCCACCCAGACAGTCACGCACCCACTCACATTCCCACTCAGACCATCATACACTCACTCATAGCCCCAGTCAGACCCTCATGCACCCACTGAGACCCACACAGACAGTTACGTACTCACTCACACAGCCACTCAGACGTCACACACCCACTCACACAATCACTGACACCCTGATGCACCCACTCACAGACCCGCAAACACTGATGCACGCAACCTCACACCCAGACAGACACTCTGATAGCCACTCTGACCCTCAGATACAGCCTCTCACACCTATTTTCACACCCACAGAGGCCGTGGCTAACCTTCACTATGCATGTGCAAAGGGCCGTGCACAACATCGGGCTAGGTAGTTAGGGGGATTGGCAGCAGGGACTGGCTGCAAGCCAGCCCTAGGGGGCAACCCCTACTGCACACGGGAGAAGGCAGTGCACAGTGAAAAGTTGGGTGCTTATAGTGGGATGGCCCCAGGACCGGGCCACAGGCCAGGCCTTGTGACCAACTGCCACCGCACACGGCCAAAGGCCATGCACAGCTAATTACTCTACATATTATATCACTGATGACATATTCCATGCCATCTTTCATACTCTCAGTGCAACATTTCCAATAAACTTATTCATGAGACAACTGTGCATGGCGAGGTCGCGAATTTTGTTTTTTTCATTCTATATATATATATATATATATATATATATATATATATATATATATATATATATATATAATGAAAAAAACAAAATTTGAGACCTCGCCATGCACAGTTGTCTCATGAATAAGTATATATATCTATATATATAGATATCACTGAAAAAAACAAAGGTCACAGGGACGTTATAGTTAGGCACACATTTTAAGTGCACAAAATCATAGAAATTCACCAATTATAGTTAGAGTTCTCTCAAGTAACTATAACTCGTGCCCTAGGGTAACTATAACTCGCGCCCCCGCCATGCACAGTTTTTTCATAATTTTTTTTACTACAAATATTACAGCACCCTTGACCTTGTTTTGGTCAGGAGAGGCTCCCCACGCCACGCAGCTCCACCTGACTGCGCCCGTGCCCTTTACCCCACCATCGCTGCTGCTGTGAGTTCGAGGCCCTCCACCACTTCCAAATTCACATCAACGCCAACACCACCCTCAGAGGAACACTCGTCTACAGACCCCCGGACCCTCGCCGCAGTACAGCGACTCCATCACCGACATAATCAGCGCTCACGCCCTTGCTCCTACGGACTACATCCTCCTCGGCGACCTGAACTTTCACCTCGAGAACGGCAACAACAGCAACTCCACCACCCTGCTCGAAAACCTCACCAACCTCGGTCTCAAACAACTAATCACGACACCCACCCACGCCGCCGGCCACACGGTCGACCCCGTCTTCTCCGCCAGCAGCCACGTCACCTTCAGCCACACCACCGAACTACACTGGACCGACCACTGCTGCGTCCACTTCACCTACGCCCACTACGCACCACCACCCACAACAGATTCCCAGCCGCAGCTGGAACAAGGTCACTGAAGACCAACTGATCTCCACGCTCGCCCGAGCCCCACCACCCAACACCACCAACCCCAACACAGCCGCCCACAACCTCAGACAATGGATAGACGACTGCGCCGACACCCTCGCCCGATCAAGAAACCCTCCAACAACCGCACCATCACCAAGGCTACCTGGTTCACCGTCGACCTTCACACCTCCAAACGGGAGTGCTGAAAACTTGAGAAAAAGTGGCGCCACAAACAAACAGAGACCAACCACACTGCCCTCAAGAACGCCATCTTCGGCACCACCAGCTTATCCGGACCACCAAGAGATCCTCCTACAAGGAACACATGAACAACAACGCACACAACAGCAAAGAGCTCTTCAACATCGTTAAGGAACTTGCCAACCCCAGGTCCTGCTCCAACAACACCCCACCTTCGCAAGACCTCTGCGACTCCCTCTCCACCTTCTTTCACCACAAGATCACAGACATCCACGACAGCTTCAACACCTTGACCCCCATGACAACCAATGTCACCACAAACCCAGACTCTCCGGACCCCAGCCACACCAACCTCCTGCTCTCCTGGACCCACATCAACGACGATGATACCATCAAAACCATGAGCACCATTCACTCTGGTTCACCATCCAACCCCTGCCCTCACCACGTCTACAACAAAGCAAGCTCCATCATCGCTCCCCAACTCCGAATGATCGTCAACAGCTCCTTCGAGACCACCACCTTCCCGGAAAGCTGGAAGCACGCCGAAGTCAACGCCCTACTAAAGAAACCCAAAGCAGATCCAAGAGATCTCAAGAACTACCGGCCCATCTCCCTGCTCCCATTCCCGGTGAAGGTCATCGAGAAGATTGTCAACGGTCAACTGACCTGCTTCCTTGAAGACAACAACACTCTGGACACGTCTCAATCCGGTTTCTGCAGTAACCACAGCACCGAGACCGCCCTCATCGCTACAACCGACGACATCAGGACCATGCTAGACAGAGGCGAAACTGCGGCCCTTATCCTCCTAGACCTCTCAGCCGCCTTCGACACCATCTGCCACCACACCCTATGCACACACCTCAACAACGCAGGGATCTACCAAAAAGCCCTGGACTGGATTACATCCCTCCTCACCAGCAGAACCTAGAGAATCCGCCTCCCTCCCTTCTGATCTGAAGCCACCTAAACCATCTGCGGCGTTCCCCAGAGATCCTCCCTTAGCCCAACCCTCTTCAACATCTACATGGCACCGCTCGCCAACGTCGTCTGATCATAAAACCTCAACATCATCTCTTACGCCGAAGACACCCAGCTGATCCTCTCACTCACCAAGGACCCCGCCAAAACTAACCTCCACAACGGAATGAAGGCCATTGCCGACTGGATGGAGAGCAGTCGCCTGAAGCTGAACTCGGACAAGACGGAGATCCTCATCCTCGGCTCCACCCCCTCCGCCTGGGACGACTCCTGGTGGCCGGCCACCCTAGGAACTGCACCGACACCCACCAACCACGCACGCAACCTGGGATTCATCCTGGACTCATCGCTCACCATGACCCAGCAAGTCAACGCTGTCTCATCATCCTGCTTCAACACCCTCCACATGCTACACAAGATCTTCAGGTCGATCCCCACCGAAACCAGAAAGACGATCACCCAGGCCCTCGTCAGCAGCAGACTGGACTACAACAACGCTCTCTACACGGGAACCACGGCCAAACTCCAACGTATACAGAACGCCTCATCCTTGACATCCCACGCCCACCTGAGAGACCTACACTGGCTCCCTGTCAACAAGAGGATCACCTTCAAGCTCCTCACCCACACCCACAAAGCACTCCATAACGCCTGCCTACCTTACCTCAACGAACGACTCACCTTCTACACCCCCAACTGTCAACTCCGCTCTGCCAACCTCGCCCTCGCCACCGTTCCTCGCATCCACAGGACTATTGCCGGCGGAAGATCTTTCTCCCACCTCGCCGCCAAGACCTGGAACTCCCTCCCCATCCACCTACGACAGACCCGGGACTTGCTGACCTTCAGGAAACGCCTCAAGACCTGGCTGTTCAAGCAGTAGCATCACCCCTGCCCCCCCCCAGCGCCTTGAGACCCTCACGGGTGAATAACGCGCTCTACAAATTAATGATTGATTGATTGATTGACATTGATATTATCAATGATGTTATCAAAGATGTCATGAGTGCTGTACTTTGTGGGGTACTTAGCAGTGCATGGCGAGGGCACGAGTTACAGTTACTTGAGGTAACTCTATCTATAACTAGTGAATTTCTATGGTTTTGTATGTTTAAAATGCGTGCCTAACTATAATGTCCTTGTAACCTTAGGTTTTTTTCAGTGAATTTCTATGTTTTTTTAAATTCTATTTCCTAACTATAACATCTGTGTAATCTTTGTTTTTTCAGTGAATTTCTATGTTTTTTTTAATGTATACTAATTTTCATTACTATACGTTAATCCAACCACCAATACACATGGCAAGCCGTGCATGGCGGTGGGTCGCCACAGGGCCTGGCCTGCGACCAGACCCTGATTCCAACCCCTGTCAAGCACCCAACCTTGCATCATACATGGCCTTCCCACATGCGGAGTAGAGGTTGCCCGCAAGACCTTGCCTACAGCCAGACCCTGTGGCCAACCCCCTTACCAACCAAAACCTTGCTACGCACGGCCCTTTGGCTGTGCATGGCGGGAGTTGCCCGCAGACTCTCTGGGTGTGAGAATAGGTGTGGGAGGGTGTAGCTGGCTGTGAGAGTGTCTGGGTGTGAGAGTGTGTACATCAGTGTCTTTGTGGGTCCATCCGTGTGTGTGTGGGTCTGTGAGTGGGCGCATGAAGATTTCAGTGGGCCTGTGAGTGGGTGTGAGAGAGTCTGTGTGGGTCTGTGAGTGGGTGTGTAAGAGTCTGGGTGGTGGAGTTGCTTGCTCAGGTCTTTAAATTTGTGCCTTGCACGGGTCTCTCAGTCTTATGCCTTGCACAGGTCTGTGCTTCTTGTGCCTTGCATAGGTCTTTGAGTCTTGTGCCCTGCTCAGGGTCTTTTATTTTTGTGAATTGCACAGGTCTTTGATTCTTTTACCTTGCACAGGTCTTTAAGTCTTGTGCCTTGCACAGGCCTTTGATTCTTTTACCTAGGGCAGGTCTTTGATTGTTGTGCTTTGCACAGGTCTGTAAGTCTTGTGCCTTGCACAGGTCTTTGAGTCTTGTGCCTTGCACAGGTCTTTGCTTCTTGTACCTTGCACTGGTCTTTGAGTCTTGTGCCTTGAGGTGATCTTTGATTTTTGTGCATTGTACAGGTCTTTGAGTCGTGTGCCTTGCACAGGTCTTTGAGTCGAGTGCCTTGCACAGGTCTTTGAGTCATTTGTCTTGCACAGGTCTGTGAGTCTTGTACCTTGTGCTGGTCTTTTATTCTTGTACTTTGGGCAGGTCTTTGATTCTTGTTCTATGGGCAGGTCTTTGATTCTTGTGCCATGGGCAGGTCTTTGATTCTTGTGAGTTGCGCAGGTCTTTGAGTCTTGTGTCTTGCGCAGGTCTTTAAGGATTGTTCCTTGCGCAGGTCTTTGATTCTTGTGCCTCTTCCCATTCCTTCTTGGAAGAGGCAAGTCTTGTGACTCAGAAAAGATGCTCCTGGACACATACTTGTGCTTTGCTGGTATTTTAAAGTTTTACTACCTGCGACAGTAGTATTCAGCTTTGTCTTAGTATGAATATAGGGCTGCAGATCCTATAATGAAACAGCCCATGTTCCCATGGTGAATGTTTCCACCTCAGAGCACTCAACCCTTTGTGTTTGCACTAATGTGCCAGTGCACCATGAACCAAAGAGGCACCATCCACTGTTGCCCATCAATACCCTCTGGTCAACATCTCTCTTCTGAGCCTTTTGGCCCACTAAACCTGTTCCAGATAAAAAACATCATCTTATATCTGTCTTTTCAGTGCTGATGTGGTTTCTACGTAGCCTGTTCCAGAGCTCTTCCACACTGCAATATAGGCCTCTTACTCACAGGATCCCAAGGAGTAATATTCTCATGTCCATTCCGGACCGACTTCCCTGTCCAGCAAGGGTGATCTCCAGGAAGGAACACTGGAGCTTGCCTTTGCCAGAGTCTTTGCTACACCCATCCTTGTCTCCACAGAGACATAGGGGGTCATTCTAACCCTGGCGGTCGGTGATAAAGCGGCGGCCAACCCGCCAACAGGCCAGCGGTCTAAAAAATGGAATTCTGACCCTGGCGGGAACCACCAACACAGCCCGCCACATTAACACTCCGACCGCCACGGCGGTACAGACAAACAGCGCGGCGGTCACCGCCAACAGGCAGGCGGCAGACAATGTACCGCCCACACTATCATAACTCACCAATCCGCCACCTTTTCCGGGGCGGGAGCCCCGCCGACAAAAACACGGCGGAAACAGACTACGAACGGGAAAACGCTCACCAAAACACACTCCACGAGGAAGGAGGACAGCATGGAACCCGAATTAAACATCCTACCTGCTCTCGTCTACCTGCTCATCTACCACGAGTACGAACGCCGGCGCAGACGACAACGGTGAGTACTGCACCTACGACACACGGGAGGGGGGAGGACGAAAGGTTACGTGCACACACATATGCGACCCCCACCCCCCCAAACTATGTACACACCAATGCAGAGCAACAATGCACAGTGACACCACCCAAACCCCCCTGAAAAATGCAAAGACATAATTAAATTGTGAAGAATAATTTATATAAGAAATAGGCTCTGATAAATATAGGTCAACTATGCAAAATATCCATACCAAAATAATACTATAGACACTGCCATAGAGAACCGAGGCAATTAGTCCTCTACATCAAAATTAAATAGAACAGTCCGTGGGCCACAGTGTAGCGACACAAGGGCAAAGCCCACACAGGAGACCTGAGTCCTTTGGAGAGAACACTGCAGGGGCATCTGATGAAAAAACTACAGGCACCTCAGGGGGAAGGGAAGGGGGGGGCACCACAGCCACATGAGTCCACGACGCCAGATCCACGAAGGGGCCACCATGCCCACTGTGCCATCCTGGGGAGTGCAAAGCCACAGTCTCTCAAGTCTCTACAGTGGGTGGGCTGCCCACTGTGCCATCCTGGGGAGTGCAAAGCCACAGTCTCTCAAGTCTCTACAGTGGGTGGGCTGCCCACTGTGCCATCCTGGGGAGTGCAAAGCCACAGTCTCTCAAGTCTCTACAGTGGGTGGGCTGCCCACTGTGCCATCCTGGGGAGTGCAAAGCCACAGTCCATCAGGTGGATGACAGTCTCCACTGGTTATGGAGGAGGCATGGTGGGCACAGTGAACCATAAACAGTGCTTGACAGGAAGGGCCCAGCGGAGCGGTGCTTGACAGGAAGGGCCCAGCGGAGCGGTGCTTGAGACGGCGGTGCCCAGCGGAGCGGTGGTTGAGACGGCGGGGCCCAGCGGAGCGGTGCTTGAGACGGCGGGGCCCAGCGGAGCGGTGCTTGAGACGGCGGTGCCCAGCGGAGCGGTGCTTGAGACGGCGGGGCCCAGCGGAGCGGTGCTTGACAGGAAGGGCCCAGCGGAGCGGTGCTTGAGACGGCGGGGCCCAGCGGAGCGGTGCTTGACAGGAAGGGCCCAGCGGAGCGGTGCTTGAGACGGCGGGGCCCAGCGGAGCGGTGCTTGAGACGGCGGTGCCCAGCGGAGCGGTGCTTGAGACGGCGGGGCCCAGCGGAGCGGTGCTTGACAGGAAGGGCCCAGCGGAGTGGTGCTTGAGACGGCGGTGCCCAGCGGAGCGGTGCTTGAGACGGCGGGGCCCAGCGGAGCGGTGCTTGAGACGGCGGTGCCCAGCGGAGCGGTGCTTGAGACGGCGGTGCCCAGCGGAGCAGTGCTTGAGACGGCGGGGCCCAGCGGAGCGGTGCTTGAGACGGCAGGGCCCAGCGGAGCGGTGCTTGACAGGAAGGGCCCAGCGGAGCGGTGCTTGAGACGGCGGTGCCCAGTTCAGCGGTGCTTGACAGGAAGGGCCCTGTTCAGCGGTGCTCTTCTGCACGGCGGGCCCTCTTCAGCGGTGCCTATCTTCACGGCGGGGCCCTGTTCAGCGGTGCTCTTCTGCACGGCGGGCCCAGTTCAGCGGTGCCTATCTTCACGGCGGGGCCCTGTTCAGCGGTGCTCTTCTGCACGGCGGGGCCCTGTTCAGCGGTGCTCTTCTGCACGGCGGGCCCTCTTCAGCGGTGCTCTTCTGCACGTCGGGCCCTCTTCAGCGGTGCCTATCTTCACGGCGGGGCCCTCTTCAGCGGTGCCTATCTTCACGGCGGGGCCCTGTTCAGCGGTGCTCTTCTGCACGGCGGGCCCTCTTCAGCGGTGCCTATCTTCACGGCGGGGCCCTGTTCAGCGGTGCTCTTCTGCACGGCGGGCCCTCTTCAGCGGTGCCTATCTTCGCGGCGGGGCCCTGTTCAGCGGTGCTCTTCTGCACGGCGGGCCCTCTTCAGCTGTGCACACCCAGTAGGTCAAGGGAGCCAGACCTGGGCTGGACTCCCTGCTCAGTCGCCCTCCGACCTTGATGTTTCTGGACCCTTCGGTGACGGAGTCCTGGGCCCTTTGGTGTCCTCCTTTACAGCTGGGATGTGGCATGTGGGGCCCACCTGCTCCGCGCTCCTGCTGCCTGACCTCTCCGCCCTGCTGCCCTTTCGCTCCTTAGATGGGGCTCTCGGGCCCTTGCCTCCCCTAGATGTTGTGGCTGGTGAAGTGAGCGAACTTTGCTCCTTGGGGGCAGCCGTGTCAGTCCTCGCACGGCGGCCCTTTTGTTTCCTGGTCCTCTTGCCGGGGGGGGGGCTGGATGTGTCCTTGCTGCTGATTGAGGTGTCACTGCTGGCAAAGGGTGGACTCCAGAACCCATGCACAACAGTGACACTCGAAGCTGGGCTGTTGGTGGCTGAGGTGCTCTTGGGACTCTTTGCAGATGGAGGGGGTAGGTCATCGGAGGGAAAGAGGTTAAGATTAGCCAGGAAATTTTTTTTAGGGCCAAGGTAAAGGGTAGGAGAAGTGGTGATGGGAGTGGAAGAAGAGGATGTGGTTGTAGGAGAGTCAGGTGTGCTGTCATTGGGTGAAGGTGCTGGTGCTGTAGGCTGTCGTGAGGTGGATGTCTGTTGGGTGGGTGGCTGCCTGCGTTTGTGTGTCTTGGAAGAGGGGGTGACAGACACAGTGGGAGAGGACACAGGGGACGTGTAAATGGCAGTGGGGGTGGTGACTGCACGCGTGCGGACTGTACAGGAGGGTGTGGTGGTGATGGAAGCACTGGCTGATGTTGGTGTGCATGCAGGTGTGAGTGTAGACGTCACAGGGAGGGAGGAGGGAGACGAGGAGGAGGGGGACACAGGGGTGGTAGTGACTGTTGGAATGTCTGCATCTGGGTGTTGCTTGGGTGAGTGTTTGTGGGATCTGTGGTGCTTGTGTCTGGATGAGCTGCCCTTGGGTGTTGAGGTGTGTGCAGGCTGGTCAGATGGTGTGGATGGGATAGGCTGAGGAACAGGAGACAGAGACAGGGTGGAGGCAGTCAGAAGAGGGAGGCTGGAAACAGGGACAATGGCTGCCGTCAGTGCTGAGGCCAGAGCAGTGAACGATCGTTGATGGGCAGCCTGACCCGAATGAATGCCCTCCAGGTAGGCATTGCTCCGATGCACCTCCCTTTCTACCCCCTGGATGGCATTCAAAAGGGTAGTCTGCCCAACAATGAGCGTCCTCACAAGGTCAATGAGCTCCGCACTGAGGGCAGCAGGGGTGACAGGGGCAGGGGCTGAGGTGCCTGGGGCGAAGGAGACGCCCGCCTTCCTGGGCGAGCGGGCACGGAGCGTAGGCTGAGGGGCTGCAGGGAGGGCAGGGCTGGTGCGCTGGGTGGCGGCTGTACCTGTAGAGGCGGGGGGCCCGGATGTTGCCGCCACCGCTAGGGAGCACCCATCCGAGGATGTGTCTGTGTCGCTGGTCTCACCACCGGTCCCCGTTGTGGTGCTCCCCTCGCCCTCCGGATCACTGGTGCCCTCGGTGTCTGTTCCTGGGCCCACCGGGGCCTTGTGACTTGCAGCTCCCTCGTGCTCCGATGCCAAATCTCCTCCGCCTGATGATGCTAATGCACACATGAACAAGAAGATGAAGAAGAAGGGTGGGGGGAGAAAAAAGAAGACCAGGTTGAGTGCATGCAATGTCAACACCGTTGGCGGAGAGGACAGACACAGGAGCCTTATGCACTGAGCCGCGCATTCGGGGTACACTACTCAGTACTTCTGACTAGGACAACAGGTCAAGAGACGACAAAGGCGCACATGTGTGAGGCTGGACCATCAATAGCTGTACTTGTCACCCTACAGAGGTGGGGGCTGGGAGCACAGGGCCATGCCTAAGGGAGAGGACTACACTACAGAAAGCGCCCTGGCCTAATGTCACCCACAACCCTCCTCCCCCACCCAGACGCCTCCACTGCGCAGAAAGATAGCAGAATGTGCTGATACTCACCCCCTTGTGTCTGCTGTGATGCTCTCAAGCGCCCATCCAAATCAGGGTAGGCCACTGCCAGGATCCGGGACATCAGGGGGGTCAGGGTACGACTGGCACCCCTCCTAGGTTGGGAGGCCATCCCCAGCAGTGACTCAGCGGTCTTTCTGGTCCCGCGGCGGATGTCCTCCCACCTCTTGCGGCAGTGGGTGCCCCGTCTGACGTGGACCCCCAGGGCCCGGACTTCCTTGGCGATGGCACGCTAAATCTCGACTTTCTGATGGGCGCTGACCTATGTGACATGTACAGGGTGGGAAGGAAACATTCATCAATTCTACTGCATGTTAGATGTGATTGGCCCCCCCTCCCCAACCTTGCCATATGGCACATGCTCTCATCTGTCGTGCGTTGCACTCCTCCATCGCCCCCCACCCCACCAACTTACATCCACCCCACTCCACACAGGCATCGCCCATTCCATGTGCACCCGGTGTACTTACCTGTTGGTCTGGAGGACCGTAGAGTAACGCATACTGGGGGAGGACCCCATCCACAAGCTTCTCCAACTCTTCAGACGTGAAGGCAGGGGCCCTTTCCCCAGTTGCAGCAGCCATTGTCACTTCCAGACCGAGGTCACAGCAGCACTTGCAGTATAGGTCCTCTCCTGTGGATGATCAGGTCTCGAGTGATTAAGCAGATAGAAAATGGCGGTCACGCCCGCGGCGGTTCGTACCGCGGCGGTGCGTACCGCGACCGCCGGCGCACATCGTCATTGGCTCCAGAAACCCATAGGCTTCAATGTTAACCAATGCGTATTCGTATAGCGGTCTTCGACCGCCTACCGCCACGGTGTGCTCCGCCAGCGCATTGACCTCATCATCCCATTGTCCCACTTCACAGGTCAGGCAGCCGCCATTTCAAGGGCCCACATGGCATAATTTCTACTGCGACACACAGGCCTAGGCCTTGCATTGCCACACATACACGCCTTTCAATACAGAGATAACCGTGTGCTATGCAAGCTGTGGTGAACGTACCAGTGATTAGCTTGACTCTGTGCTCCATGTTGTCCTTCCTAGGCACCGTCCGCTGGGACTTGCGAGGAGAAGGATGAATCCTCGCGTGTACCGACCGCTGGTGGACCTGTCTACAATGGAAGAACGCCACATCATACTACGATACCGACTTGACCGTGCCACTATCCATGAACTGTGTGCCCAGCTGGAGCCAGCCCTGATGTCCCCCATCCGCCAACCCACAGGAATTCCCCCTCTGGTGCAGGTGCTGTCAGTCCTCCATTTTCTTGCAAGTGGCTCATTCCAGACAACAGTGGCCATGTCATCTGGAATGTCTCAGCCCATGTTTTCAAAAGTTTTGTCAAGAGTGTTGTCTGCCCTGACGAAACACATGCGGAGTTACATTCTATTCCCTGAGGAGGTTGATTTGGCCACTGTGAAGGGTGATTTTTATGCCCTTGGACATATTCCCAACATAATTGGTGCCATTGATGGGACCCATGTGGCCTTAGTCCCCCCAAAAGACGATGAGCAGGTGTACAGAAACAGGAAAAATTACCATTCTATGAACGTCCAGGTGGTCTGTTTGGCTGACCAGTACATCTCCCATGTGAATGCCATGTTCCCTGGTTCAGTGCATGACGCGTATGTGATGCGTAATAGCAGCATCCCTCATATGATGGAACAGCTACAGGGACAACGTGTGTGGCTAATAGGTGACTCTGGTTACCCCAACCTGCCTTGGCTATTGACCCCAGTGAGGAATCCCCGGACCAGGGCAGAGGAACGGTACAATGAGGCCCATGGGCGAACTAGGAGGATCATAGAAAGGACCTTTGGCCTCCTGAAGGCCAGGTTTAGGTGCCTGCATATGACAGGGGGATCCCTGATGTACTCACCAAAGAAGGTGTGCCAGATCATCGTGGCCTGCTGTATGCTTCACAATCTGGCATTGCGACGTCAGGTGCCTTTCCTGCAGGAGGATGGTCCAGATGGTGGTGTTGAAGCAGCTGTGGAGCCTGCGGAGAGTGAAGAGGAGGAAGACTCTAAGGACGACACAGACAACAGGGACAGAGTTATCCAACAGTATTTTCAGTAGCACACAGGTAAGAATCACCCACGCCATTTTACTTTACCTGAAAGCCTCCTGCTTCTCAACTTTGTCTATGACCCCCCAGTTCTTTTAAACTGATGTTTGATTTTCCCTTCCCTTTTCAGTGCTGTATGACCCACTGCGTGACTTCTGCTTGGTTAGCCCATGGACTAATGCTTATTGATCTCGGTATGTGTTCAGCACAAAGTTAACAGAACATGATTGGTCTGTAATGTGATATACATTTGTAAATAATACAGGCTGACTCCTGATTGATTTCAGTGCATTGAGTGATTTATTTTTTGTGCTATATAATGGTACATGATATTAACACGGTGATGGGTGGGGGTGGAGTAATGTCCATGGCAGAGTCCAGTTCTCAGTCTCACAGGTGCATTGTCCATATGCCTGTGGAAGGATGGAGCAGGGGCAGTTCAAGGTTGGACAGGGTGGCAATGTGGGACAGTGGGATGACTTCAGGGGATATCTCATGCTGGCGGGGGTCTTGACATCCTACTCTGTCTATTTTTTTGATCTCAGGCTCCTCTTGCGGGGTGGTTGTTCTTCAGCAGGAGGTGGGGTTCTGGTTGCCTGTCGTTGTGGGGCCTCCTGTCCACTAGCGCCGGCGGAGGTGGTAGGCTGTTCCTGGCCCGGGCTAGTGACAGGGGCCCTGTGTGGTGCCACATGATCCCGCAACGTGTCTTCTATCCGGTTGAGGGCCTGGACTATGCTCCCCATAGCGGTAGAGATGTTGGTGAGTTGATTGGTGAACCCCATGTAGCGTTCCTCCTGCTGTGCCTGGATCTCCTGGAACCTGGCCAGTACCGTCGCCATCGTCTCTTGGGAGTGGTGGTAGGCTGCCATGATGGTGGTGAGGGCCTCTTGGAGAATGGGTTCCCTGGGCCTCTCCTCCCCCCCCTGTCGCACAGCAGCCCTCCGAGTTGCCCTGTTTCCCCCGGCCTCTGTCCCCTGGACGGTGTGCCCACTACCACTGCCCCCAGGTCCCTGTTGTTGTTGGGGTGGTGGGTTAGCCTGGGTGCCCTGTAGTGGCAGACACACCGCTGATTGACCTGTCCTAGAGACAGAGGCATGGGCCCGCTGGGTGGGAGCTGTGCTGTTGTTCCCAGAGGGGGTTGGGTCTGCTGTGGCCTGTGGCTGCCTGAGGGGAACCGACTGTCCAGAGGTCCCCGATGGTCCGGGCTGGTCATCAGGTTCCAGGTCGACAGAGCTGCTGTCATCACTGGGGGCCTCTTCAGGGGGGGGGGATGGACATTTCTGGACCCTCCTGGCCGGTGTGTTGGCGTTCGGGTCCTGCATGGGGTAAGAGAGTATGGTTATTGTTTCTGTGTGTGCTATTGCGTGCGATTTATGGGTGCCCTTGTCCCCCAGTGCTGTCATTCCCTTGGGGGAGGTGTTGTGGGGGTGTTTGGGGGGGGTATGTGCAGTGGTCATGCTTAGGTGATGGGTGTCCATAGTTTGTGGTGGCATGCAGGGGTTGGTGTTGGGTGGGTTGTGCTGGAGAGACATTCTCAGGGAGGATGTGTGATGGGGGGTTGGGAGTGAGGGTGGGGGTGGGGGTTAGCATGCTGGGGGGGGGGGTGAAGTAGTTGAGATTGTACTTACCAGAGTCCATTCCTCCGTGTACTCCAGCGAGGCCATCAGGATGCAGGATGTTTAGTACCTCTTGCTCCCATGCTGTGAATTCGGGTGGAGTGGGTGGGGGTCCCCCTCCAGTCTTCTGCACTGCGATGTTGTGTCGCGAGACCATCGAGCGCACCTTTCCCCGTAAGTCGTTCCAGCGTTTGCGGATGTCGTCTCGATTTCTGGGATGCTGTCCCACCGCGTTGACCCTGTCCACGATCCGCTGCCATAGCTCCGCCTTCCTGGCTATAGTGGTGTGCTGCACCTGTGAGCCGAAGAGCTGGGGTTCAACTCTTATTATTTCCTCCACCATGACCCGGAGTTCTTGGTCCGAAAACCGTGGGTGTCTTTGGGGTGCCATGGGGTGGTGTGGATGAGGTGTGGGGTGGTGTATGTGGTGATGAATGTGTTGGTGTGTGGTGCTTTGTGCTTCTATGTGGTGTGTGTGATGGTGTAGTGTGCCTCTGTGTGATGTAGCTCTCTATTCTGTGATGTGTCTCTCTCTCCTTCGTCTCTGATCTTCGGTCGTAGGGGTTTGTGGGTGGTGTGGGTGTGTGTTTTATAGTTCATTGGATGTGTGGGAGTGTTGTTTGTATGTGTGTCAGGTGTGTGTATTTCAAATTGTCCAATGTGGCTGTGTTTTGTAATGGTGTGTGTATTTTGACCGCGGCGGTGTGTACCGCCAATGGAATACCGCGGTTGAAAGATCGCCGCGTGGATTCGTATTTCAGAATGGCATGGGCGTGTTTGTTTTAGCGTGGCGGTGGAGGTTTGGTCATCTCCAGTTTTCCGCGGCCCGCTGATGAGGCGGCCTTCCTTGGATGTCGGGTTTTAGGCGGTTTCACAGTTGGTGGTCAGAATGACCGTGGCGGTTTACCGCGGCCGCGGCGGTAGTATGGCGGAGTTCTGACCGGCGGTATAGGCCTTTTACCGCCGAGGTCAGAATGACCCCCATAATTGTCTAGAAGGTTTATCCATAAATCCGAGTCCTCTGTTCATGGATGTTCATTCAGCAAAATGCCAGTAGAAGCGGAAGTGACATTTCCCACCCTTTGATCTCAAGGACCTCAGAAATTAGACCCATTGACCACCCCATTCACCTCCCCCTCCCACTTGCCTACTTCCTTTATCCGGTTCTCCTCCTCCGGTTTGCTATTGATAGGCCAGGGGGAGAGACAGAAGGGAGTAAAATAGAAAGTAAATATGGCTTCATGCTTACTCCTTCCTATCCCGACCGATATGTCTCCTGAGATAAGGGACAGCAGAAGCCGCTACAACTTTCTACCCATTGCTACCCCTAACTGGCATCTGAACTTCTAAACAAAACTGCAGGAGTTCCTGTTGTGGAGGTGGAACCCATCTCACCAATATGTACTGTGGTAGGAAATAGAGGTGTGGGGGTAGCAATCACAAACCATGAGGTCTAATGCAGTATTTACCATACAGTGTTTGGGTTGCGAGCTGATTTTTGGTGGGTCTCAAAAGTCCAAGCAATAAATAAAGATGCCTTTAAGTTCTGTATTTATCTTGTCACATTTGCTGCACTTCAGAGACAGAGATGAAATGTCAGGCTATGTCTTCTGACAAATTGCTGCTTATTTTTTTAACACGGGAATTGACATTTACAAATTCCTCCCACTTTGCAGTCAGAGAAAGAAAAGTAAAGTGAATTATGTGACAGTCTTGCTGGGGTGCATGAAATGTAAAATGAAAGTCTGTAGGATGTCATTTTTTGTAATACACAACAAAATGTAAGAGTCTGTAAATGAATTGTACACATATAGCACTTAGGGAAGCAAAAATGAAGCACTTTTTTTGTCATTCTGAAGTGCGATGGAAGCAAAGATTTTAATGCATCAAAACAAATCAAAATACTTTACTTGATGATGCACAAACGATAAATACTCACTGGAACGCTATTTCCACACATCATTATTTTGTCCAATGTAGTTTTATCAGTAAAATTGTATGTTTATGCAAATTTAGTGGCCATTTAAATAGAAAATGTGCTGTCTGTATATTATAGTGTGCTATCACACCACACAATGCTTTCGTTACATTAAAAAATATCCTGCCTCATGTACATTAAAGCTGGGTGGGTCGCAAATGTTTACAGAAAAGGATTAGCCAAGGTTTATTATTTTCATGCTTCAAACTGTTTATGGAAAATGGCAACATTTAGGTGACTCGCCTTCTCCAGGATGGAGAACTATAGAGATACTCGGTCTCCCCAAAAAACTGGGGCTGCCCAATGGTTTGTGATGCACAGTATTCTTGCACTATATGTATCTCTTAATGCTTCCAGTGTGTGCTCTTCAGTAATGCTTAAATGGCATGGCCCGTTGATTTACACGCATTGCCTCTTTCTACCTCTCTTAGTGAGCGTCGAATCCATGCAGAACAAGTTGCATGATGAGGCTGAGACCATGTGGAAGCTGGACCACCCCCGGGTCCTAAAGCTCTACGCCGTCTGTCTGAGCACCGATCCCGTCTTTATCGTCACCGAATACATGAAGAACGGCAGCCTGCAGAAGTACCTGAAAGGTAAACGTGTGGCGGAAAAGGCATTCAGAAAGGTTTGCAGAAATCCTTCCTCATCAATATTCATGAGGTACAATTTCCTCTGCACATCCTTAACAATGTCTGTGATGAATACGTGCTCTGTGAGAGGGGTTACCGACTGCTCCTGCTGAACGGTGAGCGATGGATCTTTGTAGAGGGTTATAGACTGCTCTTTGCGAACGGTTACTGACTGCACTTTCAGAGCAGTTACCGGCTGCTCCTTGTGAATTGTTACCAACTGCGTTCTGTGAATGGTTACCGACTGCTCACTGTGAATGGTTACCAACTGCGTTTTGTGAATGGTTACTGAATTCTCTTTGTGAATGATTACCGACTGCTCTTTGTGAATGGTTACCAATTGCTCATTGTGAATGGTTACCAATTGCTCCTTGTGAATAGTTACCAGCTGCACTTTGTGATTGGTTACGGACTGCTCTTTGAGAACGGTTATAAATTGCTCTTTGTGAATGGTTACTGAATGCTCTTTGTGAATTGTTACCAACTGCTTTTTGTGAATGGTTACCAACTGCTGTTGCTGAACGGTTACAAACTGCTCTTTGTGAACGGTTACTGACTGCTTGTTGTGAATGGTTACTGAATGCTCCTTGTGAATGGTTACCAACTGCTCTTTGTGAATTGTTACCTACTGCTCTTGCTGAATGGTTACCAATTGCTCTTTGTGGACAGTTACCAACTTCTGTTTGTGAATGGTTACCAAATGCTTGTTGCGAGCAGTTAACTGACTGCTCTTGGTGAATGTGAGCAACAGCTCTTTGTGGAGGGTTCAATCAATCAATCAATCAATCAAACAAATTTCTTGAGCGCACTACTCACCTGGTAGGGTCTCAAGGCGCAGGGGGTGTTACAGCTCGAAAAGCCAAGTTTTGAGGTGCTTTATGAAGCTTAGGAGGTCCTGGGTCTTGCGTAGGTTGGTGGGGAGGGAGTTCCAGGATTTGGCGGCAAAGTGGAAGAAGGATCTTCCGGCAGAGGTGGTGCGTTGGATGCAGGAGACTGTAGCGAGGGCGAGGTCGGCGGAGCGAAGCTGTCGAGTTGGTTTGTGGAAGTTGATTCGTTCGTTGAGGTAGGCCGGTCCGGTGTCGCGGAGGGCTTTGTGAGTGTGGACAAGGATTTTGAAAATTATCCTTTTGTTGATGGGCAGCCAGTGTAGGGATCTGAGGTGGCCAGAGATGTGTTTGTGGCGAGGGGTGATGAGGATGAGGCGTGGGGCTGTGTTCTGGATTCGCTGGAGTTTTCTCTGAAGCTTGGCTGTGGTCCCTGCGTAGAGGGCGTTGCCGTAGTCCAGTCTGCTGCTTATGAGGGCATGGGTGACTGTTCTTCTTGTTTCTAAAGGAATCCATTTCAAAGTCTTGCGTAGCATGAGAAGGGTGTTGAAGCAGGAGGATGATATGGTGTTGATTTGCTGAGTCATGGAGAGGGATGAGTTCAGTATGATGCCAAGATTGCGTGCGTGGGTGGTGGGTGTTGGGGGTGGTCCAAGGGTGGTGGGCCACCAAGAGTCGTTCCATGATGTCTTGTTGGGACCGAAGATGATGATCTTTGTTTTTTCTGAGTTCAATTTGAGGTGGCTTGCTGTCATCCAGTTAGTGATGGTGAGGAGTCCGGCGTGTAGGTTATTCTTTGCGGTAGCTGGGTTCCTCGCGAGGGAGATGATGAGCTGGGTGTCGTCAGCGTATGAAATGATGGTGAGGCCGTGGGGGCGTATGATGTTGGCGAGAGGACCCATGTAGATATTGAAAAGGGTGGGGCTGAGGGAGGATCTTTGGGGGACCCCAAAGATGGTCTTGGTGGCTGTAGACCGGAAAGGAGGGAGGCAAATTATTTGGGTTCTTTCGGAGAGGAAGGAGGTGAGCCAGTCCAGGGCTTTGTGGAGAATTCCGGCGTCGAAGAAGCGTGTGCGGAGGGTTTGGTGGCATATAGTGTCAACAGCTGCGGAGAGGTCTAGGAGGTTGAGGGCGACGGTTTCGCCCTTGTCCAATCTGGTCCTGATGTCGTCTGTACAGGCGATGAGGGTGGTCTCGGTGCTGTGGTTTTTGCGGAATCCAGACTGGGAGACGTCGAGTATGTTGTTGTCTCCTAGGAAGCGAGACAGTTGTATGTTTACTATCTTCTCCATGACCTTTGCGGGGAAGGGAAGAAGAGAGATGGGTCGGTAGTTTGTGAGGTCTTCAGGGTCTGCTTTGGGTTTTTTGAGAAGAGCATTGACTTCGGCGTGTTTCCAAATATCTGGGAAGGTTGCGGTCTCGAAGGAACTGTTGATGACGGCTCAGAGCTGGGGAGTGATGATTTGGCTGGCCTTGTTGAAGATGTGGTGGGGGCAAGGGTCTGTTGGGGAGCCAGAGTGGATGGAGTTCATGGTTTTGCGGATTTCTTTGTCGTTGGCGGGGGTCCAATTGTTCAGTAGGTTGGTGCGGCAGGGTGTTGTGGTGTTGGTTGTGTCGGTGGTGGTGATGGTGGGTGCTGACTGTGTGAAGCTGTCATGTATGTCTGCGATCTTGCGGTGGAAGTAGTTGGAGAGGGAGTTGCAGAGGTCTTGGGAGTGTGGAGGGTCAATGGTGCAGGATTTGGGTTTGGTGAGTTCTTTGATGATGACAAAAAGTTCCTTGCTGTCGTGTGTGTTGTTGTCTATGTGTTCTTTGTAGATGGACCGTTTGGTGGTCCGGATGAGTTGGTAGTGTTTGTGCATGGGTGATTTGAGGGCAGAGAAGTTGCTCATTGAGAGTTCTTGGCGCCAGGCTTTCTCAATTTTTCATCATTCTCGTTTGGAAGACTGAAGTTCTGTGGTGAACTAGGGGGGGGGGTCTTGATGGTGCGGGTGTTGTTGTTTATTTTGAAAGGGGTGAGGGAGTCTGTGCAAGGTTCTAGCCATCGTGTGAGGTTGAGGGCGGCGGAGTTGGGGTCGTTGGTGCTGGGGGGTGGAGCTTGTGCGAGGTTGGAGATCAGGTTTTTTTTGGAGATCTTGTTCTACTTGCGGTAGGGGGTAGGATGTTGTTGGTGGTGGGTGGGGGGTTTCAGGAAGGAGAAATGGACGCAGTGGTGGTCAGTCCAGTGAAGTTCGGTGGTGTGAGTGAAGGCGATGTGGCTGCTGGAGGTGAAGATGTCGTCTAATGGGTGTCCGGCTGAGTGGGTGGGTGAGGTGACCAGTTGCTTGAGGCCAAGGTTTGCGAGGTTGTCCAGCAGGGCTGTGGAGTTGCAGTTGTGGGTGCTTTCCAGGTGAAAGTTAAGGTCACCAAGGAGTATGTAGTCTGTGGAGGTGAGGGCGTGGGAGCTGATAGTGTCGGCAATGGTGTCACAGAATGGGGGGCGGGGTCCTGGTGGTCTGTAGATGAGGGTTCCTCTTAGGGTGGTGTTGGCGTTGATGTGTACCTGAAAGTGTAGGTGTTCTGCATTGTCTAGGGTGTTGGTGGAAATCTTGATGGAGTTTCTGTGTATTATGGCGATTCCTTCTCCTGGTTTGTTGGTCCGGTCTCTACGGGTGATTTTGTAACCTTCTGCGATGGCTATGGCGATGTCGAGTTCTGATGAGGAGTTCATCCATGTTTCAGTGAGGAAGGCGATGTCAAGAGAGTTTGTGGTGAGTAGGTCCCATAGCTCGATGGCGTGCTTGTGGACGGGGCGGGTGCTCTTGGTGAATGGTGACCTCCTGCTCTTGGCGATGGTCACTGAGTGCATTTTCTGAGCAGTTACTGGCTGCTCTTGGTAAATGGTGACTAACTGCTTTTTTTGAATGGTGACCGACTGCTCTTTGTGAATGGTTACCTGCTGCTCTTGCTCAATGGTGAGCGATGGCTCTTTGTGAATGGTGAGCGACTGCTCTTTGGGCTCGCTTACTGACTGCTCCTGGTGAAAAAACATAAAACCAGAGAGGAATTATGGGCTAATGTTGCCACATACATAAAGTAAACAGTACGTTTTGGGATTATGACACAATTGTGATTCATGAGTCAACAACAAGAAGTTGTAGGTTCTGCATAAAGGAGCCAAGCAGACACAGCCTTATAGAGCAGGCTGCTTGGCATTTATACGGGAGTTTCCTCTTGACATCATCTATTGGCAATGCAACCAGTTTTGGAACTTCTATGGTAAAAATGCACTCACAAGTTTCACAAGCAGACAGAGTACAGATCCTGATTGTTCGGCAGCAGTGCAAGTTTCCTTCACACTTACCCCAGATACAACATGAGCAGTAGTGGTGTATGTTAAAAGTTCTTGCAATGACTGGTGGCAGTGCAGACAAAGTGAGCAGATTATTGGTAATGAAGCTGTCCAAAATCACACACGGAGCCAAAGGAGAAAAGTGATTCAATGAGGAAGACCTACACAATACCACAAGAAAGTAAAAGCTCAGAAGGGACAGACACTCAAGAGGAAATTCAGCATTCAGAATGACTAACACCCAGGATGTGTACAACATACATGTAACAGTAGTAAAAACAAAGGGGATATCTGGAAAAGCACTGTGAAGCTCCACATGGTAAGACTGAAGCTAAGTCAGTTCCTCACTCACGACTGCTAGCTCAGGAAACAAGAAAACAAAGGCACACTAGGTCAGGGATCAAGGATTTAATCTGTAGCTCAGAAATCAGGCATCTTCTGGACACAAGGATTAGCAATAGCTGAGGAAACAGGAACTCTGGAAACAGAGGGAGCAATGACCAATGCAAGACTGAAGTTCTCAATGATCAGGTGCCTCGTGTGGTCAGGTTGGCACGTCCCAGCCCCTGGTGTGCTGATTCCTCCACCTGTCTTTGGCCTGCAAGGATGGAGTCGAAGCAGTGATCAGTAAATTCTAGAAATTGAAGACTTTGGCAGGAAAAGCATGCAGGCTGCCACAAACCCACATCAATTAATAATGTGAGTTACATTCAGATGTTTTTCCATGAAGCTTTAATTCAGTATGGGTACACACCACAAGGACAGTAGTTATGTACTCTTTGGGAAGAACAGTATTCTGTCTTTCAAAAAACACAAAATGGATCCGAAATTAAATGGAAGATCACAATATTGTCCAAGAAGCTGGAAATCAGTATGTAGATATAGCAGATCAAGAAAATTGGTTGATTACTGGAAAGTTCCAAAGGTGCTCACCCCAGTGGTGGGCACAGGAGTGGAGTCAGGGTGTGAATCGTAATAGAGTATGCTTCCCTTACCCCCCCACGCATGTGAACAACAACAGGACATGCTTCATGTTTGCTTCACACAAGGAATACAAACACAGCATGAGGAAATGCGCGTATGAGTTAAACATGTGTCTAAACACATAAATACACAGATACAAAGCAGGTATGACATGAGCAGCGGCAGTGCCTGCTTCCATCACACAGCCTATAGGTACAACATGAGCAATCACAGATTCACGCATCCGTACACACACACTCACAAAAGACATCTCATGAACAGCATACTGTACAACATGAGCAGAAGCAGCATCCTTACACACAATCAGTTACAACATGAACAGCAGCAGTGCATGCTTCCATCACACACACCATTATTACAACACGAGCAGCAGCAGTGTATGCTTCCATCACACACAGTTATGTAAACATGAACAGTAGCAGTGCTTGCGCGTCTCACTCACACACACACACACACACACAGTACAACATGTGCTGCAGCAGAGCATGCTTCCATCACACAGTCATGTACAACATGAACAGCAGTAGTGCATGCTTCCCTCACACACACACACCATTATTACTACATGAGCAGCAGCAGTGCATGCTTCTATCACACACAGTTATGTAAACATGAACATCAGCAGTACGCGCGTCCCGCACACACACACACACTCACACACTATTAGCACATGAGCAGCAGCAGTACATGCTTCCCTCTCACACACACACTGTTACTACAACATGAGCAGCAGCAGTGCATGCTTCCATCACACACACACACACTGTTACTACAACATGAGCAGCAGCAGTGGATGCTTCCCACATACACACACAAACACACGCGCTGTTAGTACAGCATGAGCAGTAGCAGTGCATGCTTCCCTCACGCACACACACTGTTAGTGCATGTGCAGCAGCAGTGGATGCTTCCATAACACAGTCATGTACAACATGAACAGCAGCAGTTCATGCTTCCCTCTCACACACACACTGTTAGTACAACGAGAAAAGCAGCAGTGCATGCTTCCATCACACACTATATTAGTACAACATGAGCAGCAGCAGTGCATGCTTCCATCACACACACTTTACTAAATGAGCAACAGCAGTGCATGCTTCTATTACACACACTGTTAGTACAACATGAACAGCAGCAGTGCATGTTTCTGTTACACATACTGTTAGTACAATGTAAGCAGCAGCAGTGCATGCTTCCATCACACACAGTGCAACAGCAGCAGTGCATGCTTCCATCACACGCAGTCATGTACAACATGAGCAGCAGCAATGCATGCTTCTATCAGTCACACACTGTTAGTACATGAACAGCAGCAGTGCAGGCTTCCATCACACACACTGTTAGTACAACATAAGCAGCAGCAGTGCATGCTTCCCTCACACACAGGCATGTACAACATGAGCAGCAACAGTGCATGCTTCCCTCACACACACAAACACTGTTAGAACAACATGCGTAGCAGCTGTGCATGCTTCCATCACAGTCATGTACAACATGAGCAGCTGCAGTGCATGCTTCCCTCACACATACACCGTTAGTACCACATGAGCAGCAGCAATGCATGCTTCACCTCACTCACACTCACTTGTGCAGCAGCTGTGCATGCTTCCATCACACACAATCAGGTACAACATGAACAGCAGGAGTGCATGCTTCCATCTCACACTATTGGTACAACATGAGCAGCAGCAGTGCATGTTTCCATCACACACACTACTGGTACCACATGAGCAGCAGCAGTGCATAATTCCCTTACACACACTGTTGGTACAACAGGAGCAGCAGCAGTGCATGCTTCCATCACACGCAGTCATGTACAACATGAGCAGCAGCAATGCATGCTTCCATCAGTCACACACTGTTAATACATGAACAGCAGCAGTGCAGGCTTCCATCACACACACTGTTAGTACAACATAAGCAGCAGCAGTGCATGCTTCCCTCACACACAGGCACGTACAACATAATGAGCAGCAACAGTGCATTCTTTCCTCACACACACAAACACCATTAGTACAACATGAGCAGCAGCAATGCATGCTTCACCTCACTCACACTCACATGTGCAGCAGCTGTGCATGCTTCCATCACCCACAATCAGGTACAACATGAACAGCAGCAGTGCATGCTTCCATCTCACACTATTGGTACAACATGAGCAGCAGCAGTGCATGTTTCCATCACACACACTACTGGTACCACATGAGCAGCAGCAGTGCATACTTCCCTTACACACACTGTTGGTACAACCGGAGCAGCAGCAGTGCATGCTTCCCTCACACCTTTGGAATAACATGCACAGCAGCAGTGCAGGCTTATATCACACATACTATTGGTTCAGCATTAACAGCAGCAGTGCATGCTTCTATCACACACAATCAGGTACAACATGAACAGCAGCAGTTCATGTTTCGATCTCAGAAACTATTGGTACAAAATGAGCAGCAGCAATGCATGCTTCCATCAGGCACGCTATTTGTACAACATGTGCAGCAGGAGTGCATGCTTCCGTCACACACAAACAAGTACAACATGAATAGCAGAAGTGCATGCTTTCATAACAGACAAAATACAACTGGAGCTGCAGTGCATGTTTCCTTCCACTGGTCCAGCATGTGCAGATGCTGTACAAGAATCCATCACACATGCCTTAGTGCAGTTCATTTGCCAGCTGTATCAAACTCTGCTGCCTATCCATATACCAACATATATGCACATTTAAAGCACTTCATTTAACTCTTTGGCATCACCTTAATCTTGAAGGAGTTTGGAAGAGGTGCACTCTGATGATTCAAGATAGAAAGGTCACTTGTCAGCCTGAATGGCCACTTTAGGTTCCTGCAAACCCAACACAGCAATATAAATGGTCCCTTGGGGACGAGCCTCAATTCTAACAGATTCCACAGTAACTATTTGACAAGAGTTGGTCTGTTTATTGTTCAAAAGGTGTGACTGGATGAACAGTTCCTTGTTAGATGGCATCCATTACTTAGATACTCTTTGCTGTAAGGGAAGTTGGTTGGAAGAAAGCTGCATATCCTTCCTGGACTGGAGACCACACTCTTCAAATTATTCCATGTCCTCCTACTATTGACTCTTCTAAGTGAAATCCCAAATAAAGACATTGGCAGACCATAAGGTAGTTTTAACCCTAATTCATAACTTTTACTGTGGACCCATCATAGAAACACAAAGCGACAGAGTAGTGTATATCATCACAACTGCTTGCTTATTCGTAGGGTTGAGTTCTCTAGTGTCTCTGCCATTCAACATGAGCAAGGAGCAGGCCCTATGATAAAACATGTCACGCATTGGTGAGTGAGGGCTCAGTATCCTTTTAGGGAAACTCCTAAGACACACCTGAAAGTAGACACATGAGTCCTCAACAGGTTCCTATGCCCAAGAGTGTTTAGGAGTTAGGGGACTGTCAGCAAATTTTAATTATCCTGTTCAGTGAACATAGCCACTGAGAACTTTTTCAAACTCTCTTGCTGCACTGCTCTACCTGCAGGATCAAGCTGTTTTTGTGTACTAGAGAACATTCTATAACCAAGTTGTTGCAGTCCCATTTTCTGGAGGTCTGTCCATGAGATAGGACTATGCTCAAATGAAGTACTACTGCTCTTCAACTGGACAGAATGTAGGCCTGGTCGTCACACAAAAGGACAAACCAGTGTTATGAGCTAGTACTGAAATATCAGTGAGCTCAACAAACATTAATTCAAAGATGTCTGTTGGGTGCTGCCGGTTATGATTTGGGAACCTAATACCCATGTACAGTCCAACGGTCTAGTGGCTGGTGGGTCATACTTCTCAGGATTCACCCATCTCTTGTCTTTTATGGTCTGTAACTCATGTTATTTGAGATTTGTCCCTAGGTAATTTCCCAGCCAACACCCCAACAGAAACTAAAGAACCTCAGACTAAAGGGATCCAAAACCTGTGATTTTGTTCTGCAAGAGTTGCTGGCACAAGTATTATTTTATTCTGGCTGTTGTTTAATATGGTGGTCAGCAGCCTTAGCAGGCTCCCTATGGTTGGTGAGCCTACTGTCTCCTAAATGGGATATGTCCATTAGTAATTCAATCAAACAAACTTTTATAACCTAAGCTGGTTGTCCCTATCTCTCCCATTGGTACTATTCACAAGCCTCCACCACCTTCTGTTGATGATGTCCATAAAACTGCCTAGTTCTTCACGTCATTCCAAACGTCCTCATAACAGTCTATTTCATGTAACTGTAATCACCACATTTGGTGCCCTCTTAGGCTTTGAAGCCACTGACCCCTCATCTGCTCAACAGCCATGAACCCCACTTCTAAGGTTCAATAGGTTCATCTTACAACAAAGGTCCAAAGCAGATAGCCATCTGTGGCTACCTTCACATGGATCTCTCAAACTTCTTCAGTGACCTGAGATGTTTGGTGTGCTGAACAGAGGGAGTAAATTATAAAATCCTTGTAGCTGCTTCTGGAAAACGTATTTCTGTGTCTTTCAGATCCAAAGTTCAAGAAATTCTGCACTTTTTTCCTTCATTCTCTCATCTGTAATGAGATTCCCACATTGTACTGATCATTTCGATCTTGGCGCCCCAGCAGTAATGAGTACAGCATGTGCTAAGGTACTATGGGGGTCATTATGACCCCAGCAAATGTCGTTAATATGGAGGAAAATACTGCCAACAGGCTAGCGGAACTTTTCTCCATATTAAGACATTGGCGGTTTGGCTCAAGCCAAATCGCCAATGTAGCACACCGTCTGCCACGGCGGTAACGATCGCCGGGCTGGAGACTTCAGTCTCGAGCCTGGCAGCCGTCACTAGCCCGCCTGCGGGATTATGACCCCGCCTACCGCCATGGTTTTTGTGGCTTTTGTGCCTTCGAAAAACCATGGTGGTAGGCACTATCATTGACAGGGAATTCCTTCCCTGTCACTGATAGGGGTCTTCCCTGCCCCCTCCCCAGGTTTCTCCCAACTCCCTCTCTCCAGACCCCCCTTCATTCATGCACCTTCATTCACACACGCACATACGCATTGACAAACTCATTCCCACATTCAAGCACGCATGCAGACATCCATTCACACACACTTACATACATACAGGCACACACGCATTCACACAACACAACATACACGCACTCACGCATCCATACATGCACACACACACAACATGCAACACACACCCGCATTCATGCACGCACAGACATACACACACCTCCCCACACACCCCTCCCCTTTCGGAGCACCTGACTTACCTTTTGTGAGGGGGTCCTCCGGCAGGAGACGGGACTTCAGCGTCCACCAGCAGAACACCGCCAGGCCGTATGATGGATCATGATACGGTCTGCGGCGGTCTACTTGCGCAGCACTGCTGCTGGCAGCAGCACAACCTTACCACCATCTGCCGGCATGGCCACAGCCGGATTTCTGCCATCCTTCTGGCAGAAATCTGGCTGTGGTCATAATCCGGCTGACGGCTGGTAACCGCGACAACGGTCTTTTTGCAGCCGTCGCCGCGGCGGTAGGTGGTATATATAGCCAATGTTATAATGAGGGCCTATATCTTTGTCCTAAGTCCCTCTGACAAAACATAAAGCACACATTCTGTGCCTCTTACATCCATATCTTGGAGTCCTAACATTTCTGAATGTTTACATGCTCCCACAGATTTTTGCCACATGGTTTGGAAATGTCCTTTTACTATGACATACTGGATGGCAATTGCTGCAGAACTGACAAAGGTCTTATAATGGACAGTGGAGGTGTCACCAAAATCATTTCTTTTGGGTGTCTTTGAGGGAGCTGGGGGCACGAGGAGGGACAAGGTGCCATTGCGAGTGGCCACCACAGTGGCCAAAAGAGACATAGCTAGCAAATGGAAATCCTCTCATCCGCCCTCGCTGTCTCAATGGCATAAGGGGATGGACTGTGTGCTCATCAGGACAAACAAGTCAACAAAGCCAGAGGCTATCCTAAAAACATGCTAAGATTTGGAAACTATTTTTGGATTTGTTTGGACCCGATATAATGTCTGTGTCACTGTGACTTTTTGGTGGGGTGGTTATCGAATTGATGATAAATCCATAATAATGTTGTCTTGTCTCTTGGTGTCATCCAGCAACAGCTTGATGTGGTTGTTGTACTGCTGTGAAACAATAAAATTGGTTATAAAAAAAATCTCAATGTTCATTATTTAGCTTCATGAAAACTGCAAGCCCAATACAGGAACCAACATATACGTGCTGCTGGGTTTTGTGCTATAGGATTATTTAAAATGACTTCACTCTTATACCACAGATATGACATGAGAGATCCACTTGTTGCAACCACCAGCATTTCTCACTTATCATAAATCCAATAACATGGAATTTATCTCCCATTGACAGGTCACCGACTTAGGAAAGATCTGGAATACATTGCGCTGGTGGATTTTGCTATCCAGGTGAGGCCGCTCTGGGTTTTTAAAATACATTTTTACATTACTCTATACACATTCAGGTCTGTGATGAATTGGTTTATTAGTTGATAGAGGTGAGAATGCAACTCACGCAATAATCACAGTCCTTGTCTGGGTGAGCCACTAAAGACATTAAATAAACGTAAGCTTAATCCTCTAGTAGCTGTGGCACAGAGAAGAGAGACTTAACCCAAAGGCAATAGGCAAAGTATTTATGTTAAAACCAAAACTGTAATAAAGTCAAAATGCAAAACATTAAAAAAACAAATTAAAATAGTAGAGTAAAATGTAATAAGCAAAATGGCACCCAAATTACAACAATCCAATAAGGGAATCCGAAGACATGAATTTTTACAATGGAAGGAGTGCCAAGAAGCACAAAGAGCAAATGATAAGTCAATGGTCACGGTAGAACAGGATCTTGGTGCAATTTGACGCTGACTGCAATTGAGTGCAGGTCAGGTACACTAACCTGGTTTATCCTGGTCAGAGATTTTACCTTCTGAATTTACTCCTTTAAGTCCCAATTCACTATAGAAGTACACTTCTAAAGCCCCCGGGACCTGATGTGGGGCATTTAGAGACTCACAGAGTGGCATGAAGAGGTCAACAGGAGGTCCAGTCCCAGTCCAGTTGCCACTGATCAGCTGGGCAATTGCAAGAAAGACCTCTTGTAGCTTTTTATATTCCTGTAGCTTGAACAAGAGGTCCACTTGGAGTCCACTTCCTTGTCCTGGGTACAACAGACAAAAGAAGAGAGAGCCAGTTCAGTCCTGCAGGGGACTTCTCAAGTTGCATACAGCAGGTTTGATCCTTGTCTGGTCTTTCTCGGGTCCAGGAGTGTTCAGAAGAAGGTGCCTTTAGGTCACACATTCATGCCTGGCAAGAGCTAGTGGGTGAGAATGACCTCAATGGGGAGGCCCTAACCACAGGAGTAAAGGTCCCGGTGGCTAACCCTACCCACTTTGGGCTTTTTCAATACGGCCAAAGGGCCTTATTATGAGTGTGGTGGTCTTCAGACCGCCACACTCACAGTGGCGGTGAGACTGTTGCACTCCTTGCTTTCCCACTGCCACATCAGGACCCTGGCAGGCGGGACTGCCTAAAGACTGCCATCAATGCCAGGAACGTGGTTCCCAGTGGTTATATGGTATTCTGAGTTGTGGTCAGCCATGCCGGTGCTGAATTCAGCACTGCCGCACTGATTACAACTCAACTTTCCACCATCCTTTCCACGGCAGTTACCCTGCCATTGCCAGTGCCGGGGCCACAGGAGAGCCTCTGAACTGCCCATGCGAATGGCATGGGCAGTTCAGGGCCCCCCATGCCCAGCACCCTCAAAATGCGCACTGTCTGTTTTGCAGACAGTGCGCATTCCAAGGATGCTAGTGTGCTATGGAATTGACCTCAGCTCCCTTAAGGGAGACGAGGCCAATACTGTAGCACTGTTCCCACAGGTCAGCCCGGCGGGAACGTCATGATACACTGTAATACGACTGGGAAGAATGCTGCCAGCATGTCAGTGGCATCCTCCCTGCAGCATTGGTAGTCCCATGGTGGGATCTCCAATGTCATAACAAGGCTTAAAGTCTTTAGCCACACTAAACATGGGCTCTCAGGGCTAGTTGTGTGTGGAGCTGAGTGTAGACTGGTAATCTCAATGTCCTCCCACATCTAATATCAAACTCCATTTTGATGCAGTCCCTTTGCCAAAATCAGAGACAGCAGTCTGGTGTAGCAAAGCTTAGCTTTCAGCAACCAACAGTGGATGTACACAAATTATTTGGCATTCTGTTTCCCTCCTTTGAAGTGTGCCCCAAATGTTATATTCGTAGGCGCTGGAAGTAGATGTGCAGCACCCCTAGAAATAATCATGCTGGAGTCCAGAAGGTCGATGAGCTATAAAGATGCCTTTCAATTTTGTCTTTCTCTTATCACGTTTGCTGAGCATTCAAGGACATAGGCAATTCTCAGTCTCTCTTCTGTCCAATTGCTGCTTATTTGTTTAACATGCATTTTGGTTGTTACTTTTCTTTCTCTAACTACAAAGTGAGAGGATTTTGTATAGTGAATTACGTGATATTTTTTTGCTAGTGGCTGTACAATGTTATTTTTTCAACACAATACAATTTAAATACCTGTAAATTGGCTGTACACTTATTTCAAAATATATCAGCAGTTAAGAAAGCACAAAGTAAGTAGTCTTTTCTAATTCTGAAGTGAGATGGAAACATTTTAATAAGATCAACAAAAATCATGATACTTTTCTGAGTGACAGGCAAAAAATAATTATTCACTGAAAACAGATTACCACACATTTTTGCGCAAAATAATTTTGCCAGTAAAATCGCATGTCTGTGCAAATTTGGTGACCATTTCAATGAAAAATTAGCTGTCTATAAAAAACAGTGCACTACAAAGCATGTTTAAGTAATATGTTTGTGACAGTGTGCTCCAACGTGCACCACTGGCTACTCACCGCACTTATACCACTCTCTTGATGAATGTCACAGTCCCTATGACGTGGGTGATGTAACATTGATGGCAGCAACCCAAAACTGAAAATTGTTCCAGCACCACTGGTCATATATAAAGCTAGCAGATCTGTCAAACAGAGTGTGGCACTGTAAGGTCAAAAAGGCCCACTGTGATTGGGGCCTGACTGGAGGGGAAGACAATAGAAGGGCCCTGCACAGTTGTCAGCTAACATTTACCTGTGACAGGGGAGGCCTCTTTAAGCTGCATCTCAAGTGTCATATGAAACGCCCCAGCAGACCTGTCAAGCAGGATGTGACATTCAAGCACGACTTAACACTCTAATGTCAAAAAGGATCCTACAAGCCTCTCTTGCATATTCTTTCAGGTGCCTAGTTCTGCCCATTCAGGTCAACCTATTCTTTTGCTCCCGGGAGCAAGTTTACAACTCATTCGTGCAAATTCAAATGCTAATTACTGGCTGGCTGAATTGGGAGAACACACTTCAGATTTAGCTTCCAGGGGCTTTAGGCAGGGCAAAGGTAACTTTCTAAAAGTTACCTTTCCCTAATATTTAGAACAAATCCACCCTCACCATTGAATTGGATTATTAACAACTATGAAAAATAGTTGTTTAATTATTTTTCTAGCTAGTCCCATTCCTAAGATATAGTATTATTATTCAGTAAGTCATGATGTAGTTCCACAGTGTTTTCCTATGGAACAGCCAAACCTGCAACAGTGAAGCTTTGAGGGCATTTTCACTGTAAGTACTAGTTTACTATTACATTTTGACATGCCCTACTTTTACATATCATGCACCGTCCCTCTCTGGACAATGAGGCAACTTATAAATATTTGAAAGGAAGGTTTAGGCCTTTTAATTGGGGTTATTTTGACAAGTCGATTTGCAGTTAAAACCTGCACAGTCAGGCTACTGGTGGCTGGTCTGCAGTCATGTTTACATCATCAGTGTACCGGACGGCACACTGGGTGCTACAGTCCACTTGCGACACATAACTTACAAGCACTGGTTACACCTTGGTTCCATATACTAGAGACTTATAGGTAAGTTAAATATGGCAGTCAAGGGTATGTAAATTTCATCATGTTGTAACAGGGAGCACTGGCACTTTACCACTTGTTAGAAAAGTGCACAGAGTTCTACAGCCAGCAAAAACAGTCAAGGCAAAAAGCTAAGGTTTTGCCATGCAAAAGATGGTCATTTCCAAGAAATTCTTATCCAGGGATTTAGCAATGTGTTAGAAGTATAGTACTGAGGACCCACCAGCACAATCAATAAATCACTTTAAAATCATTTTTTTAAGTAAAAAAATATTCTTCCCCTCCCCAAAAAGTTCTCATTAAAATCATTTTGCACCAGTGTTAGAGGTCTTGGCAATTTTAGGGGCTTGTAGTGAAATGTGGATGCATGCCCCACAAGCTGGTTCCCTAACTACCATTTTTGTCCTTGTATAGTACCCAGGGGAAGCCCAAAGGTCACTGCAAGGTCAACAGTTGAAGTTCCCACTTGAGTGGGATGAGATGCCAGTTCATTTAAACAGATCTAGGAACTTGTGATTTTTTTTGCCAGTAAGCTTGCCATTCTTCCTGAACCTAAGAAAGTTTTCAAAGTTAAGAAAAATAGCTAGACAAAAAATCAGTCAAATGTGTGTTATGAGAGAAAGGCTACTGAAAAAATGCCTTCAGTGGGAAAAGTTGTGCAAAAGATTTAGTAAGGACATATTTTTTTTGGTGTAGAAAATGTCTCCATCGAGAAAATGTATGTGAAGATGATGGAGTTTAACAAACTTTGAAAATTGTGGCAAAGTGTGCCGCATTATGCTGCATAATTTGCCTTTTCTTGCCACATATTTTACTCAACTCTGTTGCATAATTTGGCCATCCCCTGCCGCATAATTCCAGTGGCCCTGCTCCTGATGACAGTGGCCAAAAAGAGGTGACCTTATAAAGAGATACATTATGGTATGAGTTGCCTCCCTGGTGTACTGTGGTCATGGTATATAGAAGGCTATAAAGGGGAGAGGAGATAGTGAGAAGGACTTGAGTGAAATGACAGATTTTTGTTATAATGGGCCTACCGGCATTGAAGTTAGCAAAGGTGGACTGTCTTTCCTTTGGTGTGCTTTTGGTGCACTGCCAGTGGGCTGACCGCATGGACATGCAGTGGTCACCTCTAAGTAGGCATCAGCAGCGCAACACATCAGACTGCAATGCATCCCCAAAGGTCCAAGAGAGCCCTCCCTCAGAATGGTCACTAAATAGAAATTAAAGAAATACTGTGCGACGTGGGTGATAGAGATGCCGACTTCCTGCAAGTACCAATTATGATATGTGGATAGAACGTGCTCCACAGGGCAACAATCATGACCACACAAACCAGGGGGCATATTTATGGGAGATGCGCGCCGCCGGTGGCGCAAGCCTCTCAGCCATATCAATGAGGTCACGCAAAGCCATGCTGCAGGGCTTTGCATGGTCTCATAGATATGGAGTAAGGCAGAGCAGCACAAGTTGCCAGGGAGGCGTTCCATAGGCTTTGTGTTGAGTTTTCCCACGCGACACCCATGGATTTTGACGCTGCCTCAGATTTACGTAAAGATGTAAACCTGGGCCAAAGCCTTTGCCTTCCCAGAGCAGGTGTAATGAGGAGAAATATTGTTATTCCTCATTCTTGCCTCTTTCCACGTGTGCTGCAGAAGAAAGGAGAAAACGCCTCTTGTGATTGTTTTTGTGCAGGAAGCTGCCCTTTCCTGCACAAAAGCAATCCTGTATTCAACACAGACACCCTTGTACCACGGTGCAAGGACATCTGCGTTGGTGCTAGGCAGAAAATTGTGTGCCAGCACAGAGGGAAAAGACAGGAATGTGCCCTATTCCTGCCCTTTCATTTTGGTGTTGGGCATCGCAGCAAGAAGACTTGCAGCACTGCCCTACACCAATTCCCCAAATATATGAGCCCAGGTGTGTATACATTTCACTGGAGAGAGGTCAATAAGAATAAAGATAAATAGGCACCAGAAGTGTGACACTACAGGCTGGAGCACGGGCTCCAAGGAACTGAGAGAACCGAGAAAGCCCTCACCCAAGATTACTGCTAAGTAAAAATATAAGAAATACTAGGTGTTCGGCTGAGCGTATCTCCAACAGGGAGCATTGTAGTGTATTTGTAGATGGAAAGTGCCACAAAGAGAAAATGACCAATTGTCACATCCACACAAGCCAGGCGTATTTGCAGCTGAAAGGTCAGAAATCGGATATGTACCATACGCTTGCCCACCTGACCATACATTCCTTGATCTGTAGATTGGCCCTCTGCAGTGCATTTTGAGAACTTATCTGAATAATTGTGGCTCTGTTAACAATGGAAAGCTCTCTTCCCAGTCCCCATCCCATTCCACAGAGTTTTCTCTTGATTTCAGATTGCCCAAGGGATGAACTACATGGAAAGCATGCACTGCATTCACTGCGACCTGCGCTCCGAAAACATCCTCTTGACCGAGATGCTGTCCTGCAAGATCGGGGACTTTGGCCTTGCAAGCTTCACAGACAATGCATCCATTCAGCTCTTTCCTGGTATGTTTTACATTGTTTGTAACTGCAGGCTGGTATCTATCCCAGACCTGCGGCATGCCTCACTTTTCCTGGAGTGGTTTGTTGAACAGGCTTTACACAAACATAAATCTTGAGTGGCTTCTCTGGGTCCTTTGACGACGCATGGCTTTATGGATGCATTCATAATATGGTCTTGCTCACACGGATGGAACTATGTACATTTTGTTCTGTAGAGTGATTCTGTTCAATCCTCTGTCTCCTCTGATTCATTCTCCCTCATTTGCATTCAGCCCAAGCCTGAACATGTCAATTTTTTAGTTTGTCACCTTGCATCCAGCACTGTAACCTGCACCACCACCCCACATCCTTTTTCTCCCATGGATCTGTTCCTGTCCAGGACCTTAATGTTCCACTCCATCTCCTGATTGTTCAGCACATTGGAGGGTACAACTTTCTGTCCCCAAGTCTCCCATGACTACTTTTAATGTTTCAGACATGCATACAAAGAACTCTGAATCGGTTCCTCCTCTATTACCCCTTCATAATGCATTTGTTAGGACCTTTACCTTCTCTCTTGGTATCCGTCCCATGACATGTCTGGCTTGCTCAAAGGTTTTTCTTCCTTGGGATCAGATGGCCCTTTAATATAAATGCTCTAAAGTGAATTTATGACCTTTAACTTACTTGAGAGATTGAAACATAATTCACTCACGTACAGCTAGACTCATTGACCTTGTTCTCTTCTAATTTTTCATGAGTCGGTGGTTCACCTGTACACACAAGTTGTTTCTTCATGATTGCTGCACTGTGTGATCACCCCTTATTTTCTGATCACTCTGTTGTTGTTAATTGAATAAATGTCTAGATATTAAGGCCCATATTTATACTTTTTGACAGAAATTAGCGCCAGGGCAGACTTGCGTCAAAAAGTTTACCGCCGGCTAACGCCATTCCAACACGCCAGCCGGGTGCCTTATTTATGGAATGACTTTAGCCGGCGCTGCGGCCTGGTTAGCGTCAAAATAAATTACTCTAACCGGGCAGCGTAGGCAAAGGGAAGACTGGGGGTTGTGCGCCAAAGAATGGTGCAAGTCAGATTAGAGTCAAAAATATTGGCTCTAACATGACTAGCGTCATTTTTTGACACACAACCCCCATGGAAATAACTCCTGTCTTAGCAAACATAGGAGTCAGGCCCCCCTGCCCAATGGCCATGCCCAGGGGACTTCTTTCCCCTGGGCATGGTCAATGGGCACAGTGGCATGTAGGGGGGCCCAAGTTAGGCCCTCCTATGCCACTTAAAAAAAAAAAAAAAACTTACCTGCACCTACCTGCACTCACCATGGATGGGTCCCCCCATCCATGGGTGTCCTCCAGGGGTGGCCTGGGGTGGCAGGGGGTGTCCCTGGGTGCAGGGAAGGGCACCTGTCTCCCACCATGGAAAAGAGCCCACAGGTCCCTTAACGTCTGCCCTGCCTGACCCATTTTTTACGCAAATCGGGATTTACATCATTTTCCGGCTCCACCTCCCAGCTGTGCGCCAATTTTGCCCGGTTGGATAAATATGGCGCACGGTGTTTAAGTAATTTTTTGGACGGGAACGCCTACCTTGCATGTCATAAACGCAAGGTGGTTTTACACATCCAGAAAATGACGCACACTTAGATATTTTGACGTTAGCGGGGTCTAGCATCAAAGTATAAATATGGTCTTAGTTTTGCGCCGAATGTGCGTTAAAAACAAAAAGGCAACAAATCGGGCGGAAGCAGAGTATAAATATGGGCCTAAGTGTTTGGTCTAACATAGCAGTATTGGCTGGAAACTGAGCTATAGTAATTAACTTATCTTGGTAGAGTCAGTCCATAATCTTGGAAGTAGTACTTGAATGAGCCCATACTAAACCACTGATTTGTGTTATTCCATTAATAATCTTGGCAACATAAGATCTCTCCAGTTAGGAGAATACCCTATTCCATGATTAACATACATTGCGTTCAACCAAACTTCAAATTCTGACTGTGCCAAAATTATGTAGAGCCACTTGTTATGTGTGCTGGCCCCTTCTCTGTAGAACTCGATTGGTACTTACCTGAAACTGGTCCACATTCATCCCTTATTCACAAGAGCATTTAACCTGGCTTTTCGTAAAATTACTAGCAGAATCAACACTGCCCTTCCTCAAGTCAGTAATAGTCTGGAGATCCTCTCGGTGGTTGCACACTCTACAAAAGTGTAAAATAACACAATATAACCCAACCGAACAAAACACAGCATATTCCATGGACATTTGAATAAGTACTGGGCCTTAGCAACCTGCACATTGAATTGCTTTGGAGAACCTGGGAGTGATACTCCGTAGGCTAGGTATAGAGAAGTGTGCATTGTAGGACTAGGACTCTGGTGCTTTCTGGTGTGAGGCTGGGTGCAACCATGGAGGAGATTTGACATGTGCTGTTTTCCAAGAGAAGCTTGAGCAAGTCCAGATTCTGCCCAAGTAAACAATGACACCAGCCCAGCAGCACAGGTACAGGTAACTTACCCAAACAGAGCCCATAGAGGTCCCAAAAGTAGACCAGCAAAGAATCCACAAGAAAGAGCAGTCAAACTGACCATAGCTTAAGTAGATTCTCTGAAGTAGCAATTACCAGGCATGGCAGGCTTGCTAACACCGTAGCAGTGCATGGGAACTTGATTTACCCCAAATATACTCAAATGTCTTCTAGTGGTCCTCCTATTTTTGCCTGTGCAATCGGATTTTTGCCCAAGGTTTCCCTTGTCTTGGTGGCTGCAAACACATAGGGCTTCCCAAGTGCCCCCATTTTCTTTGCTCCATAAGCTTTGCACACCATCTTAAGAGTTGGCAGAAGAATTTGTCAGCCGTGAAAAGTGGTTTCACCGATCTACTGGAACTCAATGACCTCTGTGAAAAAGGAATATTGTGAACCCCAACCATTTCATGATTTAAGCCTATTATGATCTGAAGCCTTTAATGATTTCTCCAGTGCACCTTCCCATCACCCAGGGTGCAGTAAACCTCTAGGGTACCAAGAGACTGCTGTGATAAAGCCCTTTGTCCTCTACCCTTTCAGGCTGTCATGTTTGGATACGTAACTAGCCATCGACTGAGCTCAGTGACAGAGACATGAGGAACTGTGGACCTGGTAGTCGGGTTTGATTGTTTTCAGGAATAATATTATGTCCAGCCGACAGACAACTGGCTGTATCTTAAGGACATTGGTAAACTGAAGCACATGCACAAGACACATGGTTGTCCCTGAGAGAATAGAACAGAGTGCTCTATTGCAGGGTATCTGTGAGTAAACAGAAGCATGGAGTGTCACCTTCCTTCTCTGTGCTGTCCCACTGTTTTCTATCCCCCCAGGCAATCCACCAACTGGAGGAATCTTTTCAGGTTAAACATACTGGGCCCTGGAACTATTCATATGCTACACAATGCTACTCACATGCCTACGTACGGACAGCTCCGCCTCACCTGTCCATTATGTGTGGATATCTTTACCCCGACTGTCTTCATACACACAAGTATGTGTTTAGTAGTAAATGTAGGAGTGACAGCCGGGAGTGGCTGAAAAATGGGGAATCCTTTCTACTGAAGAGGAAGGCAGAGGGATGAGTAAGCGGAGGGTTAAGGGAGGGTTAGTGTGGTGTTTAGGAAGGAACATGCACCCACTCACAATAGAGAAAGCCCACTGCTATTCACAAACTGCATTTCTATATTTACTGCAGCCAATAAAGTCCCAAAACAGTTTTAAATGTATTCCAGCTCAGAGGGAGAATGAGTCCAGTATCACACTTGGCCACACACAGGTACAGCCACACACTTACATAGAAAAAATGGAGGCAGGGACTTAAATAAAACCCCATAAGAAATATTCTTATATTAAATTAATTTATTTAAATTATTCATAAGTATAAATAAAATTGATTTAATGTTTAAAAAATGACCTATGAATAAAACATTGTTTTTTTTGTTTTAAATTACTTTAATAACGTTTTTAAATTTAAAATAAACGTACTATTATTTTTTAATTATTAAATTATTTTCAATTAATTCTGTACATCACTTTTGATCATTTTTAATGCACGATAAAAAATTAGTTCGGAACAAAAGTTATTTTAATTGAGTATAGTAAAAATAATTAATTTTTCAATTTAAAATTAAATAAATAGTGATTTTTATATTGTTCTATGTTTAAAATGAATATATAAAAATAATGTGCATCAATATTTCAAAAAAATATTTTTTCAATTTTTTTAAAAAACTTTAATAAACTTTTAAACTTTTCCTTGTATTTTACCAAAGAGAGATCTGTGCCCTTGTGGATGAGATCTCCCCCTACATATGAAAAGTTACAAGTTGCAACTTTACGCTTGTAAATTAGGTTCCACCCCCTGAATTCAGGACATGGGGACATGTAAGTCTACACTTTTGAGTAACTTTACGCTTGTAATTGGTGAATAGCCTAAAGTAGTATAATTACTCCGAAGTGTAAGAGTAAATTTACACATGTAGAATTCTTCACATGATACCTCAGTGTAGTAATCCAACCCATTGTGTTTTGTCCACTGTGCCACATGGACAGAGACCTGCATAGGAGCAATCATCCTTCCTGAACTGACAGGTGAGGCCCCCTCCAAAAGTGAGATATGGAACTCCTGCCCTCTTTTTTGTTAACATGCACAGCTTTGCACAAAAAGTGCAAAGGTGTCTGCATTATGCCTAGCAGATGTTTAGTACTGGAATGGTACCCTTCCAGTACAAAATATAATATCTAGACAAACTTTAAAACTTTTCCTCACTTTGGATGCGTGCTGTACAGTGTAGCATACATGCACATTCTTAAAGGTTTGGAGAAATTGAAACATTTCTCCTTTTTATAGAAAGCCTCAAAACCCTATCTACAAATGTTAGTAGATAGGCCTTTGCAGGAAAAACCATGGGTGGTTGCATGGGAAGTCACTTATACTCCTCTGACACAAAGCAAATCAAAGCAGTTCTACTTTGCATTACTTTAGGGCTCCTTTTCAGTGCAAATACAGTTTTGTGCTGGAAAGTTAATCCCAAATAATTTTTTATGCTGGTTTGCATCACTTTTGTGACATAAACCCGGCACAAAAAGTTAGTATAGCCGACCCTAGGTATGATTTTCAGTAATACAATGTGATAATAACGTTTTTCACTACTACTGTCATGCAACCTTGCTAGGCCATGTGATGTTTATATCATTTCAATTACTGTTGCTACCTAAATAATTCTAAGAGTTATGTTTTAAAAAATAGCACAAAAATTGCATAGGAAGCTATGGTGGTTTTGAATAAGGCTTAATGGAATTTAAACAAGTTTAACGCTTGTGTAAATATTTTCACAGATATATTTGATTACATTTAAAATCATTCTCTCAAAGACAATTGCACATGTTTTTCACAGTTCCTATGAGAAAGGCCTCCTGTACAGCCCATTGATTTTCCACGAATAGTTTGGAATCAGTTAGCATTGGAATATTTGCTGTGTACAACTACCCAGATTCCTAATGGGGTGTTGTTCCAAAATGTGCTCATATCTTTGGACAAACTCAATCAATCATTGTTAAATTTGAGATGCCCAAAGGTACTTGGATAGAATGCCAAGTGCAACAATTGGTGCGCTGGAGTTATTTTTCCACAAGAGATATATCCCACAATACGGAAGGCATTTCTCTAACCTTCTTGCTATCTGTAAGCAGGTACCAAACACATGCAACAGGAAAGAATCTGAACCTAAATTTGGGTTAATATCATTATAGTTGTTATGGGACAAGGAGTAAAAGATGATATAATGCTAAGAAGCAGAAGTAGAGTCGTGCACAACACCTTGAGGAATCCATCATCCAACGTCTGTACACGTCAGTTCTTGAAAGTATACGTTTCTGGCTGGGCTATACGTTTACTTAAAACAAAGAAAGGCATTGTGGCCCATATTTATACTTTTTGACGCAAAACTGCGCCAACGCAGTTTTGCGTCAAAAAAATTAGCGCCTGCTAACGTCATTCTGAAGCGCCATGCGGGCGCCGTATTTATTGAATGACGTTAGCCGGCGTTAGCCGCCGGCGCTGTCTGGTGTGCGTTAAAAAAAACGACGTACACCAGGCAGCGCCGGCGTAGGGGGAAAATGGCGTATGGGCGTCCACAAATGGTGCAAGTCAGGCTGAGGCAAAAAAAATCGCCACAACCCGATTTGCGCCATTTTTTTACGACGCCCATCCCCCATTGAAATGACTCCTGTCTTAGCAAAGACAGGAGTCATGCCCCCTTGCCCAATGGCCATGCTCAGGGGACTTCTGTCCCCTGGGCATGGTCATTGGGCATAGTGGCATGTAGGGGGGCACAAATCAGGCCCCCCTATTCCACAAAAATAAATAAAAACAAATACTTACCTGGACTTACCTTAATGTCCCTGGGGTGGGTCCCTCCATCCTTGGGTGTCCTCCTTGGGTGGGCAAGGGTGGCAGGGGGTGTCCCTGGGGGCAGTGGAGGGCACCTCTGGGCTCATTCTGAGCCCACAGGTCCCTTAACGCCTGCCCTGACCCAGGCGCTAAAATCCGGCGCTAATGCGGGTTTTTTAGACCCGCCCACTCCCGGGCGTCATTTTTGCCCGGGAGTATAAATCCGACGCATATGCATCGGAGTCATTTTTTAAGACGGGAACGCCTACCTTGCATCTTATTAACGCAAGGAAGGTGTTCACGCAAAAAAATGACGCTAACTCCATGAACTTTGGCGCTAGACGCGTCTAACGCCAAAGTATAAATATGGAGTTAGTTTTGCGTCGAATTTGCGTCGAAAAAAACGACGCAAATTCGGCGCAAACAGAGTATAAATATGCCCCTGTATTTATATTAAACCAAATTGATTATTGTTAAAGAAAGACAATTTGAAGGTCATGATTGAGTTAATATTAATACAGAACTAGTTGGAATGGGACAAGTCCAGACTTCAGGTACAGAAGATTACAGTGAGCTAAAGATTTTGATAAATTTGTCTTTCCCTAGCTAGCTCTTATCAACACTTTTTTACAAAGCCAGTGAAATATCTGTTAGAAGTAAGCTGACATTGGGAGATGTTACCCAAAGTTGTGCCTTAATTGCTGAACTCTTTTCAACATGAGCAAAACTTAGGCATCTTGATTCTGTGGTATGGATCCTTCACATGGATTGTGACATAGAGACGCTGCTCTGTTTTTCATAGGCTAGACAGGGAACTACAGGTAGCTATTAGCTCTTGCAGAAAAGTAAGAAATGTGTTTACAAATCAGTGTACCCAAAGGTATAATTTTACAAATAATCAAGCTATTTCTTTAGGGGTTAGTAAGTGGGATATGTGCTTCTGGACAAAAGAAGCAGTTTGGGCAACCGATACAGTGACACCAACACTGATGACTAACTCCCATTTATATCCAGTCTCCATTGTGATATCTTAAACCACAATACATTAAGGGATTACAATGCAGGTCCCCAGGGATGTCTTTTCACCCTGATGTCTTCTGGCACAAGTGGCTAACTGGTTATTAAATGGTCTTTGGCAACTTGGAAGACCCCTCCTTCTAAAAGTACCCTCCATCGATCGAACCTCTGTGGCGATCGAAGGCAAGACACAACATCCAGATTTGAAGTATGAGGTACGTTTATTTCAAAGGAGCCATCAGACACTTTGGGTCTGCCGTAGTCAGCTCATCGTCCTCGAACAGCCTTTATTAGAAAACCAGCATTGCTTTGTCTGAACATTCTATGGTCAGACTTACATCCTATGTACTGAACATTCTGGCACGGATTTCTTGCGCCACCACTGCCACCTAACGACACAATGGATGCGCGGTATTTACAATACGGCGCACCGTGGTGCACGTTAGGCCAAAAGCGTCAACATTTTTTATGCTATTGTGGCGCTTTTGTTGCACAAACATTTTGACGCTAGCGCAGCAAAGTGCAAGGAGGTCCATTGATTTCAATGGGTGCGTCCTTTTAATTCCTGCTTTGAGCAGGTATTAAAAATGACACCAAAAAAGGCGCAATTAAATCTTGTAGATTTCATTGCACTATTTGTGTGGGCCTCCTAATGCCAGAAAGCCCCCCATGCATACATAATGCCTGATGCAGGCATATGCATGCATTGCACCACTTTGTAAATATGGCGCTGCGATTTTTGCCTTGTTGAGTCACATTGGCGTAAAAAAAATGACGCTAAAGTGGCTCAGGGAGGTGCTAGGGCCTTGTAAATCTGGCCCTTTTTGTTCAGGCAAAGGAATTTCCATGTCTGAATATCACAATACTCTTTCCCCTCCAATCAATAACAAAAAGAACATAATACATACTAAGGAAAAATAATTCACAAACTTTGCATTATAAACTTTGTACATAATTTAGCTGACATGTTGTACCACTAGGTAAAATATATGACATAAGGAAACAAATGAAAAAATGTTAAAAAAATGTAAGGAACTATATCAGAGCGTTTGCTCAGATTTTCTCGCAAACATGCAAATAATGACAATATGAGAAACATTAAAGATATTACATGAAGCATAAATTTCAGTAGCCTAAATAAAAACTAAGCATTTAAAATGTATCTTAAAATATGTACTTAAGAGGAAGACATCTAGAGTGGTTGCTTCTGCGGACCATGGGCCTAAGACCTGCTTCAGGAACAGACCTTCTCATGGAAGTTCTTAGCTTATCTGACCCACTGGATTTATTATCACTTTCATTGGGATCAAACGTTTCCTCTTGGTCATGCATAACCCAACATTTGACAACTCTTCCACCATTTTGAACAATTGACTCTGATTGATTTTCCACACAGTTTATCCACAACAACCAGGTCACTGAACTTTTCATAACCTTTTTTGATATGCACACCCCTTTTGATGCTAACTAAATCTCCCACCTCCACTTTTATCTTTTTTACCCTGTTGCGTTCATCAAACAAATTATTTTGTTTGCTCTTAGCATAGGCAACATTTTTCTTGATCTTAGTATCTTGTTCATCTAGTTGCACACAAAACCTTACCCATGTGCTCATCCAGTTGGGACAAACTTTGGTGGCTGCTTTCCTCCCTCACAATAACTCAGAAGGGAAAACTTGAGTCATGGAATGAGGGCTTGTGCGATAAAACCACAACATGGAAAGACCAGCATGGCTCACCAGTGCATACATCACCCCCCAGTACCAACACCATGTCTTGTAGATCTTCCTGTTATGTACCTAACTGGTTATTATACTCACTGATACCTAGATTAGCTACAACACTGTTCGCTGAAAGACATATTGTTTTGATTCTGGCAAACCTTCCCAAAATGGCCTACTTTGCTACATTTCCTACACATATTTGTAACAGGAAATTGTTTACCAGACCTGAAAGTGGAATATTTCAAAACCTAAAACATATATTTGTCTGTTTAAAGAACCCCTTAGCACTTCAGTTTTTTTAATAGTACTTATTTGTTGTAAACTCTTTCGTTGGCACTTTACTTTTCATGCAAATATTTCCCACCACTTCATTTTTCTTTTCATCCAGTTCTCTGATAGATAACTGGGACGCTTCTATGCTTTTCGCAATTAGCAAATTCTCATCCAGAGTTGGATTGCTGAGGGAAAGAAGTTTCTGTTGGATAGCCTTGTTCGTACAATGACTGTTAGAAATGAGGCCTCTAGTTGGCAGTCAGTTTAAACCCTGTCAAAGTAGGGACCTTCACTCTAGTCAGGGTAAGGGAGATACACAGCTCAGAGAATTCCTGCTCACCCCTTGGGTAGCTTGGCACAAGCAGTCAGGCTTATCTCAGAGGCTATGTGTAAAGTATTTGCACAAACACACACAGTAACACAGTGAAAACACCACAAAAGGACTCCACACAAGTTTAGAAAATAGTCAATATTTATCTAAATCAGGAAAAGAAGCAAACCACGGCACATCACAGAGTCAAGATGAAAGTACTTTATTGCTTAGTGACAAATCGGCGCTGAAGTCCTCTGGTGTCATGGGAAACACCAGATACGTGGTGTGTAAGCACAGTAATTTCTTCAAGTTTGCATAACAACAGCCGACACGTGTTTCGTCATCCTTGACTTTTTCAAGGCTGTAAGCATATACAAGTAGGATGTATCACAAGATTTGAAGATGAGTCACACAAATGGTGTTCATACTGTGAAATGCATCGTTGAAGTGAGAAAACTGTGATGAGAGGCCCGATATCACAAGTCACAAAACGAAATTTACCATCATCTATCTTTGTGTAAAGAGAACGCTGTGATGGGTGACAGAAAGAAAAGAAATGTGCAACTACCAAAAAGCGTGAAAGAAAATAGCATTAAAAGCTAGAAACCTGCAAAAACCCATGCATACGAAAAAAATGTGGTTTATGGTGTACTGCTTCTAATAGTTAACACCATAAAAGAAAACCTGGAGTAGAGAGGAGAAAAGTACGTCAAAAGAATAGAACGTGTAAACAGAGAGAAAATAATATAAAGGCGTACCTTATTCAATATAAACTATAGAGTTGAACTTGATAGAACTCCAAAATTTTCAAGAATAGTACATTTCACCATCCTTGAACGCTATATACAAATCAAACAAATACCAAGGGGGCTGCGAGTAGTTCTTTTCCCATCCTTCGGGGATCTTAACCCCCTGCTACTACAAGAATGGGAACAACTACTCATTAGCTCTTCTTTTGGCATTATGGACATACTCATCAGGGATGCCAGGGAAAAGAGGGACCGCTTACTCGTGGAAATTGAACTACTAGAGAAAGAGATTCAGGGCACAAACCTCAAGGAGGGCATAACCAAAAATTATGATATCCTGAATAATGTACTCCAGCAACATCAGACATACATTAAAGATAAAAAAAATGCGTAAATTAAGACGAGATGCCAACGACTATGCTACTGGCAGGGTTTTTACCTTTGCCCATAAATTTGACAACTGTAACAATGACAATCGGATTAACAGGGCATCATTACCGCCAGCACAACCTGTCTCTAGTATTACATCTAGTGACACTGAACTATCAAGTTGTTCTAGCATTACCAGCGAGGAGGCGAGTAGTTCTCGACAGGAACATGGTAGCCTCTCCCTTAATAAGTCGACTTTTTTATTAGAAATGGAAAGGTTCCGCAGAGGACAGAGGCACAACAGAAATACGCAAAACACCTATTCAAGAGAACCAGAAGGGGAAAGAGAAAAAAGGGCGGAACAAATAAACAACAAGACCGGGGTCACCACAAGATCAGCGACACGCAACATAAAGAACTAGACAACTGCACAACTCACGACGACGATTTATGTGTAATGAACTTATCAGACACCACCTTAGATGAACAACAGTTGAGTGTCCTCAAAAAAGGTTTGGGTTTTGTTCCAATTGCCTTCCCAGACTTCACAACCATGCACATAGATCTTTTTAAATTCACACGAAAGTGTAAACTTATGAAATACTTTGATCACAAACATTTAACTGACGTAAGACATACGGTCAACCCTACTACTGGAGATTTTTCTATCAATGACATAAGGGACATACAGACCCTACTTTCCTTAGAAAATACTGATGACAGTGGACCTACACCCACCTGCAATGACATCGCTAATGACCTAGGTCTAAACAGTTCCACTACATGTATTAGTGGTCTTAGACCACGATCTAGATTTACACCTGTTTTCTCATCAGACAATGCTATTGATGTGTTCCATAAACTGGTCACTGATGATCTCTATAAATTGGAGAATCAATATACATTGGGTCGGAAATCCTGGTCACGCAATCTGAGCCCACAGGAGCACATGGCTCTGCGCTCTCTGGATGATACCAAAGACATAGTAGTTAAGGAGGCAGATAAGGGTGGTAATATTGTCATCATGAACCGTAGTGACTACATTGGAGAAATAGACAGACAACTCAAAGATCAGAAAGCCTACTGTAAACTTCCTATTAACCCTATTGACAAAATCACTAAAACCATAGAGACCACACTTAGTTTCTGGATGGACAGAGGCCTCCTAACCAATTCCGAATGCAAATATCTTTTTAATCCAACGCCCATGTCTCCATGTATTTACATTCTTCCCAAAGTACATAAATCAGCACCCTTTCCTCCTGGTAGACCTATTATTTCTGGCATCAATTCACCCACCGAGAAGCTGTCGGAGTATATCGATCTCTTCCTACAACCCTTTGTATGCAATCTTCCGTCATTTATTAAAGACACAACACACCTCCTCAGTCTCACTGCAGATTATGATTGGACGGATGGTCATTTTTTGGCCACCTTAGACGTCACTTCTCTGTACACTTGCATACCAAAAAAAGAGGGTTTGGCAGCCATTCGATTTTTTCTCGACAAAAGAGATGCCATGTTTTTGGAACACTCTAACATGTTGATGGATCTTATCAATCTAGTTATGGACAACAACATTTTTTTACATGAAGGGTCCTGGTACAGACAACAACAGGGGGTGGCTATGGGGGCCAAATTTTCGCCCTCTTTTGCCAATCTTTACATGGGACATTTTGAACATCATCACTTATGGACCAGGTGTCCACCGGCTCTCACGCAGCATATCCTGTACTGGGGTCGATATATTGATGATGTCCTCCTTTTTTGGTCAGGGGATCGCATGTCCCTAGATCGGCTCATCCAGTACCTAAATGACAATTCCTATAACATACATTTCACTAGTAACATCAGTTCTATGAGTGTTGATTTTTTGGACGTGACATTATATTCGGACGGGAACCATATTTGTTCCAGGCTGTTCAGAAAGGCCACTGCCTCAAACTCCATCCTCCATGCTAGCAGTGCCCACCCTCACTCCCAAATTAAAGCTATTCCGTTTGGGGAAGCAATAAGGGTCAGACGTAACTGCCAGGAAGACTCTGAATTTTTTAGACAACTAGACCTATTGGAACATCGCTTCCTAAATAGAGGCTACTCTAGTAAGTTATTGAGTAGCACACGGGAAAGGATCACAAAGGTTGACAGGACATCACTTTTCCGTAAAAAATCACGGCAACAGACACACCGCAAAAAAAAAAGACACCAGCAGTTGTAACTACTTACACGTGTGCCAGTCCGGAAGTATTTAAGATTCTTAAGAAAAATTGGCACATTCTACTGACTGAGGAAAGTCTCAAGAAAGTTTTAAAAAACAGACCAGACATGATCCACCGTCGAGGTCGCACTTTGAGGGACAAATTGTGTCACAGCTACTTACCAACGGTCACCAACACCAGCTGGTTACCTATATTACCACCTGGTTTTTACAAATGTGGCCATTGTAATGTTTGTGAATATGCTTTGGATAAAACCACTAATTTCTGCCACAACACACAAATAACACATAGCATCAAACAGTTCATGAACTGTAACACTAAGTTCATAGTCTACTGTATTATTTGCACATGCAAAAAGATCTACATTGGCAGCACAATAAGACCTTTCAAAGAAAGACTGCAAGAGCATATACGGGCAATAAAAAACAAAAACAGAGATTATCCATTTGCTGTACATTACAACTCAGCACACCCTTTCCTTGAGAAATTAGATATACATACACATGGCATTGCTACCCTGGGTAAATGTCCAAGAGGTGGCAACAAGACTCTCTTTTTAAGGCAACTAGAGAGCAGATGGATAATTAAACTGCGTTCTGTGGAGGAGGGGCTTAATTCGGATAAAGACCTTCATGTCTTCTTGTAGAAACACCTCCTGACATACGACTCCTATGGCTAAAGTGTCACTCTTGTTTTTTATCTATCCATCTTTGACTCCTTACAAGGGATCTGTCTTTCTGAAGAAAGGGAGACATACCACCCTATATACTTTTTGTTGCACTATATATGTTCTAACATGACTGACTAATGTTTTTTGTGCAACGTACTGTTACACATTTTTTAGTATAGACTTGTTGCTCATTGTGTGTGATTCTTCCTGTGTATTCCACACTGCCTTTTTCTTGTTTATCGTTACTGTGGAACTGACTGTAAAATCATGTTTGATACTTTTGGTTATTATATGATGCAATGCTAATTCTGCGCCCTTTGTGATAATAACTATCTTTGCTACTTTTGTATATAATACGATTCTGTGGTTTGCACCAAGAATTCTTTAGGACTGAGTCTAAATTTGCATTATCATTTATCAGTCATGTATAGATTTTGTTAAAAATGCCGCTGTTTCTAGTAGTTCACGTATTCTAATGATAATCCTTCATAAAACATTCGAATTTTACCAACCGCTACTTTCTGTGTGCATACCTAGTACTTGGTGATGGACACAATACATCTGATTTCATTATGCTATATTTCTTCACTGTATCGTTTGTCTTATTTCTTTTATATGCACCATTATGGGTCTATTTCTCTCACTCTCAACTCCATTTATATATGGTGGGTCCTTCCCGATTACTGGCTCCTTTAGTCTGTTTTCCATTTCGACCTATTACAATAAATGGCCCTTCCAAGATGGCGATCGTCTCAGGACGACGCTACCTTCATTTGTTTTACTACAGACCATACGCCACACAGGTAAGAGCACCTGCATAGCCATGGCCCCATACAACCCTCGGACGGGGGCGAGCCCCCCGCCACCCCCGCCCCTCAGTTCTATTGTGTTATTCGGTTACCGGACATTTCCCCAGCGCCCGTAGCTTGCGCGCATTTTATTAATATTTGTCTTTAAAGACGGCCGGGCGCCCACTAATGTTTTACTGTGGGGTTATACTCGGCGTATTTTGATGCAACTCTTGAAAGGCGACCTCTCCTCACTTTTCTATTTCCGCTTGGACCGGACGATTGAGTGCTCTCCATAAGTTATAATTCCTAGTCTACTCAATTATTTCAAGCGCTGGTTCAGCTTTTCTAATTGGTGTACATATATAATGATTATATACATTAGGTTCTACGTATTAAGTCCTCAGTTTATTTCTCCCAAACATACACATTTTCTATTTAAGATTTTTCTCGGTGTATTTTACATAACTTCGTAATTACATAGCAAGACATTTGTTCCCGGGGTACTTTTTAATACTACTTGTACCTTGATTCTTGCTGCCCACAAATAATTTGGTTTACATCACCTTTCGGCCATTATTGATTTTTCCCTTTTATCCGCACCCCCCTTTTCTTTTCTTTTATTTTTATTCCTACAGACTTACCAGGGTCTATTTCATTCGTATGCTATCATTGGTACACTTTGATGTACTATTCTTGAAAATTTTGGAGTTCTATCAAGTTCAACTCTATAGTTTATATTGAATAAGGTACGCCTTTATATTATTTTCTCTCTGTTTACACGTTCTATTCTTTTGACGTACTTTTCTCCTCTCTACTCCAGGTTTTCTTTTATGGTGTTAACTATTAGAAGCAGTACACCATAAACCACATTTTTTTCGTATGCATGGGTTTTTGCAGGTTTCTAGCTTTTAATGCTATTTTCTTTCACGCTTTTTGGTAGTTGCACATTTCTTTTCTTTCTGTCACCCATCACAGCGTTCTCTTTACACAAAGATAGATGATGGTAAATTTCGTTTTGTGACTTGTGATATCGGGCCTCTCATCACAGTTTTCTCACTTCAACGATGCTTTTCACAGTATGAACACCATTTGTGTGACTCATCTTCAAATCTTGTGATACATCCTACTTGTATATGCTTACAGCCTTGAAAAAGTCAAGGATGACGAAACACGTGTCGGCTGTTGTTATGCAAACTTGAAGAAATTACTGTGCTTACACACCACGTATCTGGTGTTTCCCATGACACCAGAGGACTTCAGCGCCGATTTGTCACCAAGCAATAAAGTACTTTAATCTTGACTCTGTGATGTGCCGTGGTTTGCTTCTTTTCCTACATGGACTGTGACCTTTGTTGGTCAACAGCGTACTACACCCTGTGGCTGGGTGTATCACCACTGGAGCACTCTACTCTGTCATATTTGGACACATTACCATGAACTTTTGATATCAAGGACAATAGTAAACTTGGATGTGCGCACCGTTTTTACACAGCCACAATTTGTCTAACATTTTGTTTATTTATCTAAATCAAACAAGCCCAAAACAACAAAAATCCAACATACACAAGCAAAGATATGGATTTTTAAAGTAAAAAGAGTCTTAATCCACAGAAATCAATGGATGCGTTTTTTTAGCACAAAGTACCTAATATGCGTGAAAAATAAATTTTTGCTGCTCGCCTCCGGTTCGTGGATTTCCAGTCTGGTTCTGCCAGCTTCTCTTTCCAGGGGCCCAGGGACTGGAAGGGGCACCAATTGGCAAGTCAAGGGGACTCAGCAAGAGAGCTCAGTTCCTGGCAGATGAAGTCTTTGGTGTCCAGTCTTTGTCCTCTTTAAGGCAGAAGCAGCAAGTGCAGGCCAACCCAGCAAAGCACACACAGCAAAGGGGCAGTACTCCTCCTCCAGCTTTTTATCTCTTTTCCTTGTCAGAGGTTCCTCTTGATCCAGAAGTGTTTTAAAAATCTGGGGTTTTGGGTCCACTACTTATATTCATTTCTGCCCACTTCCTATAAGTAGCATTTTCAAACAGACAATCTAAAATCCAACTCTGCCAAAAAATGTGTTTTTAAATTGTGAGTTCAGAGACTCCAAACTCCATATCTCTATCTGCTCCCAATGGGAAACTACACTTAAAGGATATTTAAAGGCAGTTCCCATGTTCACCTATGGGAGAGATAGCTGAATAGTGAAAAACAAATTTGGCAGTATTTCACTATCAGGACATGCAAAAAACACCAGTATATGTCCCACCTTTAAAATACACTCCACCCTGGCCATGGGGCTACCTAGGGCCTACCTTAGGGGTGATTTACATGTAGTAAAAGTGAAGGTTTGGGCCTGGCAAGTGGGTACACTTTCCAGGTCGTATTAGCAGTGCACGACTGCACACACAGACACTGCAGTGGCAGGTCTGAGCCATGTTTACAGGGGTACTCATGTGGGTGGCACAATCAGTGCTGCAAGCCCTCTAGTAGCATTTGATTTACAGGGCCTAGGCACCTCTTGTACACTTTACTAGGAACTTACTAGTAAATAAAGTATGCCAATCAGGGACAGCCAATCATAATCACAATTTATATAGGGAGCACTTGCACTTTAGCACTGGTCAGCAGTGGTAAAGTACCCAGAGTACCAAAAACCAGTGAAAATGAAGTCCAGCACAGAGTCAAATATAAAGAAAAAAGACAGGGGAAACCACGCCAGGGATGCAAGGTCTAACAATAACAAATAAACTGATTCCTGAAAAGCTGATCAATACAATTTTCAAAATTATAATCTGCAACCAACTTTCTAAGTGCTGATGTAAGTATCTACACTTTTGTCAGTGGGTTGTTTTCTCATTAAAAATCTATGATGCAGCACAACTATGCTTGGTTAAATACAGATCTTTTTTCTAAATTTTTAACAGCTTCAATAAATTCAGCTCCTTGCTCTTCCTCTGTGAATTCAATTTCTGGAAGATATTTGAATATTGCACAACCCTCAAAACCAGGAGAGTGAAGTAATGAATATTTTTGTTCTTTTTGCTTGGAGCCTTGCTGCTCCTATTGCACCTAAATAAGTCTGGAAAGCATCAAACCAGTTTCTCCAAGTCACTGTGGTTCACCTGGGCTATCAAGAAAAGGTGAAGGTGGATTTACAGACTGCATGTTGGATCAATAACTTTTTTTAAAGTGGAACAGAGTAAACATAATTACTGATAAATGATACAGAATAATACAACCATAGAAAGTGAGTTAATCACTGCTGATGAAACATATACAAAAGCTGATATACACTATTTCCAAAATTATTGTATCACTGTTGCCTGTCACTGAGGTACTGTGTAGGCTAATTACTGATACAATTGTTATATTTTTGTGTCCCTGTTACTGAGGTACAGTTCAGGCTGAGTAATGCTGTAGTTTTTTTTTGGTGTGCCTGTCACCGAGGTACAATGCAGGGTAATTACTGATGGAATTGTTTGATTTTGGTGTGCCTTTCACCAAAGTACTGTGCAGGCTAATTAACGCTGTAATGGCTCTCCTTTTTCTGGTCTGAAAAACAGTGCAAGATGATTTATTTTGTAAAATATGAAGAATGGGTAAATTTCTTATTTTAAGATGACCGATACGTTGCACGTGCGATGTGTGTGTTCCTTAATGCGTTAGAGCTTACTTTGGGAAACTTCCCAATTTCACAAAATGGCCGCCTGACATGCGCAATGAACGTAGCCAGAAAATGACTATGCATGCATGATTGAAAACAGTAATCATAAAATGGCTGCAAAGCGTCAATTAAGTGAAGACTTGCCTGGCCTTGCATTGTATAGCTGCTTATGAAAATCATACCGTTCTTTATATCTGTTAAACTTGTATTAATGAGGTTAACTCTGTCTGTACTGTGTGCCAATCACCGAAGAAGTAAACGATCAGCACTGAGAACAGTAAATCTTGCAAGTTTGCGTTAATATCCTAAGCTTGAATCCAATAACAGTGAATAAGGAACCTCGCAATCACCCACGATGGCCGCCGTGCATGGGAAATAGAGCTTGTTTCAAAACATTTGCTTCTCTTTCAATGGTCAATGGAGCATATATCCTTCCAACGACTGGCCTGAAACTCAAATGCGTTTCAGCAAATGACAGACCTCAAATCTGTGGCCTAGAATAGAAAACAAGAGTTTTTCCAACCACAAATTATTAGCCCCAACCCGCTGAAAATGTGAGTCACGAAAAGTGGACAAGGGAACAAACAAACTTGCGGTTTCCGGTTTGAACAATGGCTTCCTTCATAGTGCTGACATATAATCCTGGTAGCGTCTTACTCCCGCTCGTCACCAATGAAGCTGTGGTGATCGAAGGCAAGACACAACATAAAGATTTGAAGTATGAGGTAGGTTTATTTCAAAGGAGCCACCAGACGTGTCGTGCCCGCCATAGTCAGCTCATTGTTCTCCAAATACCTTTATTAAAAAACCATGGGGTGTTTGAACATCCCATGTTCAGACATACATCTGAGGTACTGAACATTCTGTGTTCAGGCAAAGGAATTTCCATGTCTCAATTTCACATTTGAATATCACAACCTCCATTCTCCTATGTTCAGGTGAAGGAATTTCCATGTCTGTACATCAATCTGGATATCACAACCTCCATTCTCCTATTATTGTTGCCCTGGA